>NW_020291155.1:0-533148 GCF_003184625.1 Aspergillus neoniger CBS 115656 | reverse complement strand
GGAGATGATGGTGGTGGTGAGGAGGAGGTAAAAGACGGGGAAAGGAAGTAGTGAATCCGTGGCAGGTGGTGAGTGATGATGATGATGGAGGGTGGGAATAATTGACCATAAAAAATAAAATAAAATAAAATACAACTACCACCACCACCACCACAACAACAACAATAACACCAGGGAATTGTTCACTCTTTCACTTTCTACTTCATTTCTGTGTGTCAGTCAGGTGTACTGCCAATGCAAAATGCGGGGTAGGGAATTTCCTAAACCAAATTCCTTCCTTCCTTTCTTCATTCATTCATTCAGGGCTGCTGAGTTGGATTTCTCGCAGGAATTTCTCTCTCTCTCTTTTCCTGGGGGGAAATGTTTCCCCCCCAATGCCCTTGCATCCACTCCCAGTTCCTGTTATCAAAGCGAATGGCAATAGACTCTGGGTCTAAGATGAATCGAGAAGATTTGCCTGGTCTTTCCCGGTCGCTCCGGTCGCTTTCTCCGCCATTCCCCCCTCCAGGCATCTTCCATTCTTCCATTCTTCCTCGGTTCTCCTCAGAGAAGTTTATTGCTATCGATATCCTAAGTAACTTTCTCTCCAGATAGGTCTGAATAGTGGATATACGAAGATAAAAACCCCTACCCTTATAACCATCGCTGCAATTAAATTGTCATTCGAGTCTTGTGTAGTAGGTTTAGATATCATCACTATGTACACGGACAGCCTGAGCGCGCCTCCGACGGTCAAATAAATTAAAGCCGATAAGCGGGTGAGTGGAAGAACCGCCCAATCCACTCGACCGCTGGATAAAAGAAAAAGAAAGAAAGAAAGGAAGTAAAGTAAGAAGAATAAGAAGAAGGAAAAAGGAAGATGAAAATCAAAAAGAAACATGTACACGCTCAACTGTCAACATGGCCTACAAATGCAAGACCCAAACCACATCAATCGCAACAAGCATGATCATGTCATGTGTAGGGTGATCCCAAAGCTAAATCATACACACATAGAGAAAAAAAAAAAAAAAAACCAAGTTCAAAACAAGATGCTCGTTCAGGCCACAGATGGCGCTGCACCGGCCAAACTAGTACTCGCCATGGCTCGCTTTCCCTTGTCGGGCGCTATCCCTTCCCCGTTGGCACTTATCACTGAACCCACCACTTTGCGAGGGAACACTGCCTCGCCATTAGTACTGCTGGCCTCGCTACCCCGGCGCGATAGACTCGGTGTTAATCGCCCAGGCAGAAGGCCCCGGATGCCCCCAGCTTTGCGTGCGGGGATGTCCGTCGTGCCCGCCGTGAGCACATACAGCAGATACTTCAGGTTGGGGAGGGTATGTCGGATGTCGAGCACGCGCAGCCCTTGCTTGTTCAAGAGAAACTCAATATCCTTGTTCAGCAGGAATACCCCGTACTCAAACCGGTACTGCACATTCACTGGGTAGAGTGGATAGGTTCGCTGCGGCAGCGATGCAGACACCGGGTCCTGAATCAGCGAGTGCGACAGATACGGGCTGATCGGGTATGGCAGCGGAATGGACAGATAGAACGACAGCAGATACACGAGATGTGCGGTATAACCCAGCGCCGCCGCAACCCCATCGCGGTCGACATCCGTAAAATTCGAGTTGGGCAAGGCCATTCCAGCAATAGTGAAAGCCAGCGGTTTGTCCGGGATGGGTTCAATAGGATAAATCGCAAGTAGGTCCTCCGACATGCGCCGGATCTGACCGCGGCCCTCGTCCGTGTTCTGCTCCAGCAACTTCACGCTCGAGCCCAGTTTCTCTTGCGCGTCCGGGAGATGACTGCGCGCCCTAGCTTGGGTCTGGCGTCCACGCTCCATGGCCTCTCGTCTCGCTGCAAGACTGGAGATCAATTCTTCCTTCCGCTTCGTTAAAGTGCGAAGCTGCTTCCGCTCCGCTGCAACAGCATGCTTGGCCAGCGCAAGCTTATCCCGGGCCCGCGACGCATTACTGGTCGTAGTCAGCGCGCGCTGGTTCTTCTCTAATATCGAGCTGATTTGCGCCTCGAGCTTATCTCGGGTCGTCAGGGCATCCTGGATACACTCATCCAAATTGGCCAATCGCATCAGCGCATCGTACGACGAGGTCGGTAACGTGGCACCATCGGCGGATCGGGGGTGGCGGGGAGGTACAGAAGCGATCACGGGGGGAAGGTCAGTTAGATTTGTGTAGACGCCATCTGCGAAATGAAACAGGATCGAGTTCGGTGGGAGCGGCTGATGGAAGTTATCCAGTGACTTCCCCAGGAATTGTAAAGACTGCAGACACAGCTGCAATTCCACCAGCAGCAAGTACTCCTCCATGGCCGCCGTACGTGCCCAGACCTTCACCGTAACCTGGTCCTGACGAGCGATTGCCGGCCCACATATATTCAGATCGAAAGACCGGAAGCTGGGGTTGGTGGCATGCTCGACTACCTCACTCACGTAAACCGGCTCGTCGACCCCGCCGCAGTGAATCGAGAACCACGTATCGGCCATACGGCTGCTCGTAATCTCCTCCAGCTTCACCTGACGCGCGCGCGGATTGGGCCCATTCCAGGGCAGCGTGTTCCTCCTCTGCCATTGTCGCAACGGGGGTGGCTGTTCTCTCCGGGGGCGGTCTTCTGCGCTCCTGGAGGCGGGGGTCGACTTGAGATCGGTGAAGGAGCGCGACTGATGTAAGGGTTTCGCTGCATCCTCGGCGAGCGCTTTCAAGGGCGTATGTAGCGAGTTGGGGATGTTGTCATCGTCGATGGTCTTCCCGCGCGGTCGACTCGGCGGACTAACAACGAGATTCCGGACAGACACGCCCTGCAGATGGCGAAGCTTGCGATTCTGCGCGGAAATCATCAGCGAGATGCGTCAATGGATATACCCAAAAACCGTAGGATAGTAATGTACCGGAAGAAACAAGCCAGGTCTTTCACGGCGCCTGCCAGTGTCGTCGTCGTTGTCCGCGAATCCCCAGGCGGTCGCCGGCAGCGCCATCGCAGACAGACACTCGGAGGGGAAGCTTAGCTGTCGCACTGCGCAGGGACTATGTGTCGGATCATCCTAAGCAGATGACAGAGAATAAAAACACCTGCGACGAATACAATCGAAAGAAGCCCCAATTAAAACCCCTTTATGAATGAATTAGCGTTGCTGATCGTCGACCGTTGACATAGAGCTGGTTGAATGAAGCCAGCAAGTTAGTAGTAGTTGGGTTGCCGGCGGAATCGCTCGCCCGGTCGGGATCTCCGTCGAAAAATTGATCCGCCGACCTTCTCTCATTCTCTCTTCTCCTCTCCCGGAGCTTCACCCAGTTCATCCTCAACCACACACCCACCAATTACCCCCCCCAATCTCTCCGGATCTGGGCCCAATTCGGTAAAATAGAGTGAACGACGAAAGCCAACCGTCCACTCTATTCCCACCACGATCCTCCCCGGCCCTCATCACCATCTAAAGAGGAAGAATCCGGTCACGCGGAGTACGGTGACCAACCCGGCCGCGGCGATGGCCTCACAACAGGTGACGAAGACGCCCTTCCAGAAGATCCTGGACCCGACCAAGATCGGAACGTGGAATATTGTGCGCCGCCCACCCGTCGAGAATCACAGCATTATCCAGGGCAAGCCGCGCGAGCAGAACTCCAATGCCTTCAAGACGCATCAGGCCAAGGAGGGAACTCGGTTACGAAAGGCCTTGAAGGCACTCACTCATGGCAAGAACATCTTTGCCTATCACAATATTCGCACGAATCAAGTCGTGTACTCTCTCACTCGGTATTTGGAGGTGAGTTTACATCCACTAAATCAATTCTATCAACCCATCCATCGACCCCAATCCACAAAGAGAAAAAGAACCACCACTAACCTCACCACCCACCAGAACAACACCACCCTGAAACAACTCCTCTACCACGGCAAAAAGACCGTCCCCGCCCGACTCCGCAAAGACATGTGGGTCCCCTACTTCAGCGTGCACTTCAACGACAGCAAGATCGGGCTACGAGCATACCACCTCCTCCGGGAATTCAGCATGCAGCGACAACTCTCCCCCCCGAAAGAAATGATCACCATCACGGACGCCTGGATCGACCAGAAACGTCCGCGCGACCCAAAGGGCGCCGACGACTTCCTGGAGAAATACAAGGACAAGATCGGACGGATCATGCCCAAGCACCACCGCAAGCGCGCCGTCATGGATCAAAAGGCCACTAGTGTGGCGGATATCGCGGCCGTGCTGAAGATCCAGGAAGAGGAGGTGGCCAATGGCTTTGCGGATGGGAAGAGGGGTTACTTGACACCTACTGCGCGGAAGAGGAGACGTGCTGCTCGGGCTAAGGAGGAGGCGGTTGCGAATGAGCAGGCGGCTAGAGTGGCTGGGTTGGAGCAGGCGTTGAGTAGTGAGGTTGTGGAGTATAAGGTCCAGGAGACCAAGGATACGTCTGGTGCGTTGGAGGAGATGGGGGTTAAGATCCTTTGGAGGGATTTGCATGATGCGCGGTTTGCGGAGAACTGGCCTGAGAGGGTTAGACATGGTGAGTTGGAATTGTCTCGCGATCATGTCATGCCTGGTCAGAAGGGTCTGCGTTCGGAGGTCCTGGCTGAGGGTGAGTTTCGTGAGAGGACGGAGCAGCAGCAGCAGCAGCAGCAGGAGGTTGAGAAGAACTAAAGATGTTCATATTTATTTGATTGATTGATATCACATCCTGGGTTGTGGATGGTGTATACATATGCCGAGGGTTGCGTGCTTTTCCATTTTTGATTATAAATTGTATTTTTACTCACTACTACACTACTTACTACGATTGTTGTTTTAGAGAAATGATGCAATGGCGTTTGAGCAGATCACACTGCACTGATCTTTGGGTATTACATCTCATCTTCACCAACTCCATTTCCTACAACCAAAACCAAAACCAATACTCAACCTGACATATCATGATCTTACCATCCACCCCCAAACCCACCCCACCCACAAATACCCAAAATACAAAACCACAATAACCCTAAGCACCCTCTCCCCCAACTCCAAAAAGTTATACCAAATAGCATCCCGGAACCTATTCCGAAAGATCCCCGGATCATTCCCTCTCGGAAAAGGCACCACGCCACCATTCCCATCCAAGGGAGGCTTCTTCCCCAGAAACTCGCACAGCGGCTCCCACCCATCCTTGACATGATAGACGAGGAGGTTCTCAGCTGGCACAATGTCCTTGACGTGGCTGTTATGCGCCTCGAAGGCTTTGCGGCCGTTGGCGTCGAAGTTGTCGTTGAAGTAGTATTTCCAGATCTTTTGCCAGGTTGGGAGGACCCAGCGCGTTCGGGAGAGGAGGAAGTTCTCGAGGATGGTGGAGAGGGGGAGGAAAGGGTGTGTGAGGAGGGGGGTGAATGATTTACTGACGGATCTGTTGTAGCTTTGGTATAAGAGTTGTGTGTTGCTTGATTAAGATGTGTAAGGGATTAAATTAAACGCACCTGTGCCAATCGTCCACGTCTCGGACTGTCAGTATTACTTTAGCTTCTGGATAAGTTTGGATTAATTCGTCTGCGAAGCAGGCCGCTGGGAAATCCGATACGGCCTATAACAGTGGTCAGTTTATCTGACTTAGTATATAACTCTCTCAATTACTCAATTGCAAGGATGTCCATACCTGACAGTGCCCCAAGATCTGATCAAATTCTTCTCGACCAAATGGCCGGCCCTTTCCTTCATATTTGGCGCTCAAAGCAGCAAGCCACATCTCACAGTCTCGAGGGTTCTCCAGAACTGCTGCGTATCCGTGATAGGTGTCATTGTACCCTAGGGCTCGGAGAGCTTGTCTCAATGCTTTACTTCTCGTTAGCGGTAGAACACATCGTCCATCTTAGATGCACACCATACAGTCTGTTCCTGTCCGGCACAGTCCAAGTGCCAGGACTTGCATAGGTACTTCGCGGCGACATTTGCGTCTGTCGATATCGGTGACGGATTTGATGACGTCGTGGAACTGGTAGGTCGTCATTTTGGGAGGTTTCAACTAGATGGTGGTAAATGACATGTTTGGATTAATCTATGGGTTGATATATCCATCTTGTGGAGAGCCATCAGGTCTTCGTGCTTTCAGCCATCGCTCCTAGAAAGCCTAGTGCCTGCTGAAATTTGCCTCCGTCTCGAGTAAGTGAACACCGGAGATAGTAACACCGTCTGGTCCCCGTTTGTGGGGACTTTACATATCCAGGCATCTTCACGAGCTCTGATAATCAGAAACATCGTGAAGCTAGCCATCTATACGGCGGATTGGATTCTTCATTTGGATTGCCATGGCGCTTTTTCCGGTAGTGGATTATTAGTACAAGACCAACACTTGTTCATTGGCTAAATCTGAACATCAACTCCTTAAAGTACAGATTACCAAGATTTCATACCTAGTAGTTAGACTCCACATTGAGAATTATAGAGTAAAGAAAATGAAGATATCGGACGACACTGCCCCACCTGGATATCATCATAGCTTACAAGAAGCATGCTATATGTTATTAATTGGAGAAAAGTCAGCCGAGCTGGATTCAAAAACATATATGTAGCTGACCTCTTGCTTCCAAAACTACTGCCCTCGCAAGACTTAGCTCACAGTATCTATTGCCCGGAGATAGTGCCAGTGGGTCTCGGGATCTGGCAGCCCACGATATTCTCCCGAGCTGAACTGTGATGGACTTCGTGCGGCTGAAGAGCACCACCATATCATTACCCTTTAAGGAGTTAGCAGCTCAATAGTAGATGAACACTTGAGCAAGGTGCAAAAAGATCCGTAACCTTATCAATCGAGCCTTGAATTTTGCCAGCCCACTAGAATCATAAGATAGTATTCGCCGGTTTATTTGCAGCTGCTGGATAACGTCGAATCATTACTCCTACTCTGATAGGAAGCGGTCGATAATGCCTGTGACATAGTATATGCCACCAGTGGACCAATGAATGCGACTCCCGGCGTTTTCGCACTCCCTTAAAGCAGGGTTCCGCCCATACCTGGGGCCACATTTCCGGAGAGGGGGAAATGCATTGTGTGACTATCGATTGTTAGCACTGAAACCAACTGTCCACAAACAGCAATCGCCTATCGTATGCAATTTTGTGTACCCCAAGGCCTTGGCCTCCTTGCTGACTCCCCTTCATATGATCGCCTTAGAGACCCACCGGTGTATATCAAGTTCAATAGTGCTCTTTTCTTTTGCTGGATCACACCAAGCCCCATCTCAGCTACTGTAGTAGGCTATGGTGATATCAGGGTCGATCAGGTTCAGCTATGCACCCTGCAATAGATCATGCATGCTGCAATGTGGAGGGAGAAGGTAAGCCATGAACTCCAGTAGGAAGAAGAGATGGTGTAAGACCTACAGGTATTGACCATAACAGTGGTCTCTCCGGGAAATGGCACCAACATCTCCCATTTGATACTGCGCAATGGCTTCTAGATCATCCCCGCATCACCATTCTAGACGGTGACATGATGAAGCCTAGTCTAGGCCTTGGCGCTGATCACATTGAGATGTTGAAGCGCAACGTCCACATCATCATCCATGCCGCATCTTCAATCAATCTTGCCCAGCGGCTTCAGAAAATGTGGCATAGCGTCATCCGGGCCACAGAGTATGCTGTCGAACTGGGACTCCAATGTGACAAACTGGAGCGTTTTGTTTACGTCTCAACAGCGTATACCAATACCCATCTGTGCAGCCTGTCCCCCAAAGGGGATGTGGACATAAAAGAGCGTATAATATCACTTGAATCTACCTCTCCCAATAATGGTAATTCCACTGTGGACGAGGAATACTTGGAACTATAGTCGCGAGGATCCACCAAAGAACACGAGAGCAACGACTTTCCCTGGGGTTATGGGTATGCCAAACATCTTTCCGAGCGCCTAGTCACGGAAAGGTTCACAAGACACGGCAAGTACGACCGATTGCTGATTTTACGGCCCTCGGTGATTGGGCCGGCTGAGAGCCTTCCATACCCCGGGTATGCGGTTCCCACGTCGACCCCAATGACTATGATCGCGGCCTTGTTTGTCAACCATACAGCGTTTTCCTTTGAATTGTCCAGCCGGCTGGACGACCCGGAATCAGACTCCAATCTGGACGAAGTCCCTGTTGACATCGTTGTAGATCGCCTTCTGGCTCATCTGGCTTACCAAACTCAAGGCTGCGTCCATGCGGTCAGTGGCAGAAAAGCCCGAATTTCCTTCAGGGAGGTAGAAGCGGCAGTTTACCAGCTCCGATGGTTACCCTGGCGGTTTCGTTTAACGTGGGTGAAGGAGAATGGTTGGAATACCAAAAAGTCAGACGCAATCAGTCGTCTATACAAGATCTTTGGGACTTCGTTCGACTTCCATGAAGAGAAGACTGAGCTGTTGATGTCGAAGTTGAGCGTGGAAGAAAGAAGGACATTGCGGTTGTTCAATACCAGGAAAGTCGGTGCATTTGAGCTAGCGTCCCGCAGCAAGCAGATGTATGATTGCTCGACTATATTCGCCAGGAAGATAGCTTATTCTTACCGGGCCTTTTACCAACTTCTATGGATTATCTGGTGGGTCTATGTTAAGCTGATTGTTGCTTGGGCGGGATTTGATCTGCGGACGGTGACCCGGCAGCTGTTCGCTGGACTAAAGGTCCATTAACAATGTTCATTATTGCGCGACTGTTCTGTTCTAATCGCCTTTCGCCGCATGTTCCAATAGAAAGCAAAGCAATGACATGTTGAGAGATGATGAAATGGTCTACATCAGGAGCGTGATGCGACGCGATGGGCGATCCGGGAGTGTTGGATAGATGTCCGGAATGAAGTTGTAGGAAAGACCGAGCGATTGAAAGGGTCAGGTGATCAGCCTCAACATAGATCATGGGATTAGAGCTCATTGATATTCTACGATGGTACATTGCTGGTTTATGGAAAGATATAATGACACTTAGCAGACCGTGAACTCCTTTCTACTTGCATTCTTTGTCTGGTGCGCACCGACTGAATTCATGTATTGCTAAATGTCTGCTGCAAAGCTGGCGAAAGAAAGACCTGCGGGTCAAATTTACATCACCATAGTAGGTAGGATACAAGGAAGCGTCCCCGGCGAAAGTGTCATTCACGCTGCCAGCCGGTCCTGTCCTGGCTTTGCCGGCGTCCGGTCCAAGCAAAGAAAGGCCGAAGTAAGAAATGTGAAAATCAAAGCTCCAAACGAAGGAGGGATGAGAATATAGAAGAATGAAGGATCAAAAGAGAAGATAGACAGGAAGAACAATAGGGTCAAGTGTCCATGCAAGAACTCAGACCCTTGGGCAGAAGAGAAGAAAAAGATAACAAAGTCACAGAGTGAGGACCTGGTGTGTGCAAGTCCGCGACCGACGCCAGCAGCAATGGAACAAGTAACAAATGTTCAAGGAAGAGACGAGAAGAGCAGCAGAACTCCATTGACGGACTTAGACCAGGTGGCCTCGGTCTCTCTATCTTGCGGCACAGAATGTCACACTAAAGTTCCTTTAAGTTCTGATTCTACCGATTAAGAACTCGGATACTTCGGCTCAGGCTTTTTCAGGTTGTTGACCACCTGCTCATGGCTGTGCTCGTTGACGGAAAGCTCGGGCCCAGGCTCATCATTCGACATTTTCTGCAGAATCTCTTCTTGTGCCTTTGCAGCCGTCGTCGGATCATCTGCAATTCCCGCACTGGCCATGCTCTTCCTGGCGCCTTCGATGATCTTATCGGCCTCGCTCATCCCGCGATCCACATTAGAAGAAGGATCTCCGTCCACGCCGATAGGCTCCACGGTCCGGTTGATGACATCCTTCACCCGGTCAGAATCGAAGCGAATCACCATACAGGAAAGGTTGTCGGTGCTGAACCGCGCAAGAGCATGGTCGACCAGAATCTTGGATGCTTCCTGGGCATCATGCACATTGCGGATAAGATCTACCGCTTCTTGGTCGCTACACACGTCCCAGAGCTAATCATCTCTGTCAGCAAGAAGGTTTCAAGCGAGATAGAGAGTTCAAACTTACACCATCACAAGCGAGGATGATAAACTCATCTGAGTCGGGTTGGATCACTGTTTCGGTAGTATACGGATGTCCAGTTACCAAATCCTTGAGATACGCATCACCAAGAGCTCTAGTCACGGCAAGCACGCCGTTGACGCGATTGTTCAATATTAATCCTCCTGCATTAGCTATCCGTTTCCCCTCGTTCTCATCGCTACCTTTGTGATCGTAGGACAAACGAAGTGCCTTGCCGTTGCGGCACAGGATAATGCGGGCGTCTCCCACATTAGCAGTGTAGAGGACACGCTGACGGAGGGATTTCTCCTGTAGTTTGGGAAGTATAGACGCCGCACCGCCTGATACGGCGGCCTGAGTAGGCGTATCGCCCGCATCCGAATCGGCGTCGCCCTTGGAGGCAGCGGCAGCGGCAGGTGCAAGGGCCGCCGATCCCGTCGCAGAATGCAGACTGGGCACGCGGTCTTCCCATCTGAGGAGGGCAATGACCGCGGTACAACCACTGTTCTTCACAGGTAGCTTTTCCAGCTGCTGATCTACGCTGGTAAACGTTTGATCAAGGAGTTCCGGAACAGGTGTGTTGGGATTTTTCCGCATGACCTCTTCCAAGATCAGATGCAGCTTTTTCCCGCACCATTCCGCGGCAAAGGTGCCTGCATGTCCATCGAAGATGGCAAAATAACCGTTGTCGGTTTCCACGACGGTCGCCGGGGGTTCTTCAGAAGTGGGCGAGGGGGCAGTGGGACTCGGGAGGGCTTTGCCATTGTTCTCAGCCTGGGCTAAAGGTGCGGGGGTCCCCAAGAAGTTGTAGAGGTAGGCATGGGTATCTTCCATAGTCCGGCGACATTTTCGATTCCGATCTTCTGTCACGCCAACTTTGAACGAAGAGCGAGAAGTGGGGAGTGATTCTCCAGCCGAATTGTTTAACGACCCTTGGGGAACACTCAGAGCTGGGTCCATGCTCCCAAGCCTATTCAACGCAGGCTGTTCCTGGATGGTGTAGTTGTTGAAGGAGTTCTCGCGCGGACTGCTCGACAGGCTGAGGGAGTTCTTAGCACTGGTGAAGAAGGATGCTGCCTTGGTGACGGTGCTACTCCGGCGCTTCTTTTCGCCACCAGAGTTGTTCTGGTCCTCACTGGTCCGTCGGGTGAAGAAGCCGCCAGGAGGAGAGGACTTCTTCTGGCTGATGCTGGCTTCCTCGGTGTGGATGCTCAAGGGAGGCGTGTCAATGGCGCCGGAACGAGTGATGGAATCTGTCTTGTCTTTGGGTGGGCTCGAGGAGCCACTGAACATTCTGTTCAGCAACCCACCCTGGCTAGAAAAACTTCTCCGCTTATTCCCTGCCAGCTTGATGATCGTTGATGGGTAGGGGGGGCTTAAAACCGGATCAAAAGTTCGAGAGAGTGCGGAGGGGGGCGGCGGCGGCGGCGCGTGGGGAAGGGGGGGAGCGCCAAAGAATGAAAGCCGCCGGGAGGACTGACGTAGGATGCGAATTGCGGCGGCGGCGAGATGGATCTAGCTGGGTAGACAAGGCATGTCAGCGTCTCGATCCACTACAAGACCAAGTTTCCAGCTAAGCACGATGGTAGCGGGATCTGCTTGAAGATTCCGATGGCTTCCAGCCAGCAATGCGGGTGGGCAAGTGACATCGTGGTCAGGCAACGCCGGATGCATGCTGTGGAGCGGGCTATATACACCCTTCTTCCGGCGACAAGCGAACAGTGGCAGAAAAGTAATTCGAAACATAGGGAGAAATATTCCGGAATTAATTCATCCATGTCGGGAGTTTAGACAGAAGCTAAAGAAAGGCACGTTATAGCAAGCGTCCTAAGCTCTCACCTTCCGAACCAACCCCACTGCGCGCCGGAGGGGACAGGGTTACAGAGCGACCACGGGGAGCGAGGATGTAGAAGGAATCGAGGACACTCACGGCAAATAGGGAGAGAAATTGGCGATAGGCTGGGTTGTATGTCGACAAGGATGTGGAGAAGATCAAACAGATAAAAAAAAAAGGGGGGAGGGATGCGCAACAGTCGGATGTTGCGATGATGGGGGGGAAGAGGGAAAGGGAAAAGAAGGAAGTTGGTATGGATCGGAGGTAATAACTAGTAGTAAGTAGTAGTAAGTAGTGGTGGTGGTAAGTGAGGCGGGCTCGGGATGGGGTCCTTTATTATTAGCAATCGTTGGTTCCTCCGGGTGGGAAGCACGCTAGGAAAAAGGGTACTTGTTACTTGGTACTACTTGCCATGTCGTGCCCAGCAAGTTAAGTGCACACCAGCACTACTCCCACTCACTAAGTACTGAGCACAAGTCCCACTACAACAGTTCCCAGCCGATCGGACACAGTCTGGTTACTATTTTCGGGAGGCGGTGAATTGAGGTCGTCATAACGTGACCCTGAAGGATGGTGCGTGGAGGATGACGCAGCGACAAGGTCCAGATGAGAGATAAGTGAAAGAGCATTGCAAGCCTTGATGTTATTGGTGATAGTTTCACTTTCCCAGTTAATCTATTTCCTGTACTTAATACCATGATGTTGCCTGCAGTATTTTATGTTCGGAACATCCCCTAATAGCCCCCAAACCACCACTACACTATATTTGAACCATACAGTAAACCAAGCCCAACCACTAGTAGTTCCTGTTCATCAACGCCTATTGTTATACACCTAAAATAATATGATCCCATTATATATGAGCTCCTAATCCCATGAACTAAAATCCCCAAACCCGGCCCCACCCTTGAATTTCTTTCGCATTGGCTCGGGTTCGGGCTCATCATCTACAAATTCCACAATCTCATCCTCCTCCTGCCCAGCCCTCTCGGCCAGCGCGGCTTTCAGGTACTTGCCTACCCCGCCAGAGCCTTCGTCTTTCGCTCCGCTTCCTGCGCCACGGACTCTTTTGCCCGTCCAGGTCATCCGGTCGTCTTCGGCGCGACGCGCATTCTGCTCTTCTTCCTCGGGGTTAACAATCAGGCCCTTCGCCTTGGCCTCCTCGGTTTGTTTCTGCTTCAAGAACTCTTCAAACGGATCCACAAACACCGTCACATCGGTAATGCGGATGTCCGGAGTAGGTCGGTTAGTAGTCGGGTTTGTCGGGTGCACTTCAAGGTTGTTCAAGGTCGTGGAGGAGGGCGTGGGGTCATCAATGACATGACCGAAGATGGTGTGCTTGTTGTTGAGATGGGGCAAGGCACGATAGGCAATAAAGCTAGTCAAGGGGTAATTGTTAGTGCAGGCCATCCATTTCCATCGCGGGGACTTACAATTGACTGCTGTTCGTGTTTTTGCCCTTGTTGGCCATACTGAGGGTACCCCGGGAGTCGTGCTTCAGTGGACCTTCGAACTCATCGTTGAAGTACTTCCCCCAAATACTTTCACCTCCCCTTCCAGTACCAGAGGGATCACCACCCTGAATCATGAACCCCTTGATGTTGCGATGGAAAGCGACATCTTTATAGTAGCCCTTCTTTGCCAGCTTGATGAAGTTCCACACGGCCTTCGGTGCGTATTCCGTATGTAATTCCAAATTCACATCCCCGACGTTGGTCGAGATACGAGCGTAGCCCTTTTGCTTCACTCGCCCTCTCTTCAACATGTACTCCTCGTCGGACAAAAGCGCAAGCTCGGCAGAGGTGTGGGGCGTCATCCCCGTACTGGTGAGTGAGGCGGCGGCCAAACCAGTAGTGTGTTTGGCCGCATTATACGGCACAGCCTTGCCAGATTGAAACGACGCCGTCTTTTGAGATTGCGCCGCATTTCCCGCACTTCCAGATTTAGCCAAATCTTTCGAGGTGGCCGCAGAACCAACACGTTGCGATCTTTCCGCGCGTGCCTTGGCCACAGCTTCCTTGGCCTTCAGGATCTTGGCCGAACTGCCCAGCGCGTTGACGTTCACATTGTTCGAAGGATCCTCCCGTTCCCGGATCTGCTCATCCGTCAATCCACTTTCGCCTTCCTTGAGGTAGTTGAAAGAGCTCAAGTTCCGCGACTCGACGTTCTGCGGGTCCTGCAACGTAATGATGTCCTTGCGAGTGAACTCCTCGTCCGTAACCAGATCACGCCACAGCTTTCCCTTGATGTTCAACCGTTCAACCGTATCCCAAGCGAAAACATTCCCCGTGTTGCGTAGCGCGACAATGTGCGTGTTGTCCGTGAAAACCTTGTATGTAACCGGATCGACATACTCGTCAGATTCGTTCTTCGCGAGATGCAGCTTAATGAGATCGGAGCTTTTGAGCGGCGCGCCGTTCACTGGATTCGTTCCATGTTTCTTGATCCAGGGGAGAATGTTGGTGAGATCGAAGATGGTGCCCGACGGTGTGCAAACCGGGTGCGAAAACGGCTGTAGTGAAAGGGAGCAGATGTTGAAGGGAAGGCGCTTGAAGGCCGTATCTACTCCTCCTCGCTTCGCTCTGCCCACGCCAGCTCCAGCGCTAGCAGAGAATGCATCCTCCGACGCCCATTCAGAGTGTGTGATCTATACAAGTCGTTGGGTCAGTCCATGCGAGGTCCGATAAGCGATAGAGCGCGGAAGGGAAAGAACAAATCTTCAACGAGGGGAGTTCGTACATATAACTTATCGGTCCCTAAAAAGGTGAGTGAGTAGGTTAGCCTTGCATTTTGATATGCGGAAGAATCTTGCCGAACCGACCTTTTCCCATCCTGGCGACAGAAGCTTTAGATGCCTGGTGCAGCAGCTCTCGCTTTTGCGATCCTGTCGCCGCGCCCCAAGGCCTGGAATATGATGTATTGCCGTTTCCAGATCTAGCCGAAATCGGCTAGACTGTCCGCAGATGACCCTCGTTCGGTAACCGTTATACGGGGATGGTAGTAGTCACGGGATCGGCATCCCAAAGCCGAGCATTCGTTTATAGACTACAAGCTATGTATATGCTGCAAACTAGAAACCAAGGTAGACATGGCGTAAGGTCATATCAATTGCTAAACTACACTACACACTATCATACATACATAATGTAAGAAGCGCTCACAAAAGCGCCATCGTCACAATAAATCATGCCTTTTCCACCACTAAGCCACGCATTGATCGTGGGATATTCCTGTCTTCCAGTAACGCCCCACTGTATGGCTCATTTTGTTTACCTTCATGGTCATTGAATCATCATTAAGCATGTCCACCCCGTTCAAGGTCTCATACGGGAGGGGGCTGGTAGCGCAATGGTACCACCCACCGGTTCCCAAAGTCGATCCCATGCCGCCGCCGACTACCATATTTTCTCCAGACTATCTGAGGAATGCCAATGTCGGCCACAGAGAGATTCCATGATAGTCCCTCCCCGGAGAGTAGCGCAGTGACAACCCCAGTTTTGGGAGCCCCGAGACAGACCACCGATTTCGAATTGACGCATAGCTGGCCGCCTTCTACTGTAGTAACTTCGCCTACAAAATACGTTAGCACCGACGTCATAACAGGGTACAATATCCGGCATACTCACCACTCATAGCAGACAGCCCCGAAGGCACGTCCACGGACAAAATCTCCAGGTTGCTCCGGTTGGCCCAAGATATCATCTCAAAGGCTGTGGCCTGGTCATCCGTGCGAAGGTCATCAAATGCTATGTGAATTCCGAACAAGGCGTCGACAACCAAGTCAGGCGCGAATTCCGATGTAGAGAGGCGGGTCGATAGGTCTTCCCACCGGTGTACTCGGCCGCCAATCTTCTTGAAGACATCCAGCTGTTTCCGACAACTTTCTAGCAACTCATTGTCGTGCTCGATGCCTAGCATACAGACAGTCACGCGGTGGCCTCGATTACGGAGATGGCGAGCCGCAGATACGGCACGTGCGCCGGTTCGATGATTGCCTGTGAGCACCAGCATCGTGGGCGCAGCGGCGTCGCTGGTAAGGAGTCCAACAGCAGCTTCCGCAATACCACGTCCCGTATTTTCCGTAATCATGTCCTCGGTCAGCCCCAGTTCGGCAACCGCAATCTGCTCAACCTCGAGGGTTTGCAATGGACTGACAGTTGGGCAGCTTCGATTGGTTGTGGTGAGCCGCAATGAGCCTCCAGGTACACCAGGGGCGCTTATCGGGGATGCTGAAACGGAAGTCTTATTGGGTCGAGGGCTGGTTGTGCGAGACGTGCTTAGCTGACTGCGCCCAAGGGAATTGATCTGCGGTGGCACCAACGGCTGGCCCAAAATGGCGCTTCCTTTGCGAGAGCTCGGTGCGCGGGACGTCCTCGACCGTTCCCGCCCAGAATAGGTGCCGCTGCTCAGTTTTGCATCGCTGGGTACCTGGTCGGTATCCTCGCTCTCGGTCTCCTCAGGGCTGTCAAGGACATTTTCCGTCCAATGCAGATTCTTCCCGCCATTTGTTCCAGGCTTTGGTACTTTCCTGTTGAAGCTAACCAGCCGATCTTCATCAGCGGTAGTGTCATCATTGCGAATCTCTTCAAACACCTTTCTCTTGTCGAATTTGGAAAGGTTGCTCTGGAAGTCGAACTCGCCCATCTCCTGGATATCCGTCGCATCCTCTGTAGCCCAGCCATTAGGGTCCTCCACATAATTCGATCTATTATTCCTCTTCTTCCGGCGTTGTTTATTGAGCGACTTGTTCATCTGCGGATAAGACGGCTCGACGAAAGCAGTCTGACGCCAGCCTTTACTTCTTGGGTCCGTATTCGTCGCCCCATCGTGTTCATTGACTGCCTTTGGGGTCCTTGGTTGTCCAGTGCGACGACTAGCTTTCGCAGTGGACTGCGGAGTTGGTTGCGATGAAACAATGTTCCCCCTTCCAGCGGGGACAGGGCCACTTGGCACAGCGCTTCGACTCTCATTCGTGGTCTTTCCAACATCAAGTTCCAGGTTACTGAATGGTTCGTTGAGCACAGCTGCTTGGTCACGATGAGCCACTTGCGGGAATTGAAAGTTTTGAGAAGTGGACCGGCTAATGGAAGGGGCTGGAAGCTGTACCGGACCCGAGTCTGCACCCTGGCTAGATGGCGCAGAAGGTGGCTTCGAAAAGCTTAGAATCGCCGGGTCCACGAAGCATTGCGATGAAGCTGGAGGCGGAGGTGCGGGGGCTATGTTTTGAGATCCCTGAGGCGGAGGCGGAGGCGGACGCTGTGAGATGCGCGGAGTCGAAGATCCCAAAGAAAGATCCGCGATGTCGGGCGCTTCAATTGAATACGTAGGGAGCGGGTGTCCGATCCAGGAAAGTTTCACTGAATGAGAGAGTTAATGTTAGATCCTTGCAAAGTGGGGATAGTGGTGCTAGGCAGTGAGAGGGGGGAGCAGAAGGCTTATACCTACCATTTCGGAGCATGAGACGTTGACCGATGACATTAGCCACTTCTCCCTGCACAGTTGCATTTGGTGGCGCTCGCAGCGTCACAAGCACATCGTAGCCGATAAATTCAGCCGCCATGATCGGCAGTCTGCACGAATACAACCGCTGTCCAAAGGGCCGGGGATAGAACACGCCACGGACCGGAAGGAGCCCCGACAAGGTCGCCAAAGGTGGATGTGGATTGGGGTCAGCTTGTGCTTGCTTGCTTGCTTGCTTCTTTGCTCTCGGCTCGGGCATCACGTGTGGCTGGGCTCTTATCGATAAGGGAGGCACGAGACCCGCTCGTTGTGGGGTTCGTGGTTCCTCACAAGTTTAGACTAGTCATCCTAGTTAGATCCTGGAATAAACCCTACGTACTCTGTACTGCCATTGAATCATCCATCTTTGACCGGATTATATTCACTCCTTCCATCTGAGTTATCCGTGGGTGCTGACTCCATTATTTCTTATTCATTCCTCAAATGCTGGCTCGATACGTCGATGTAGTATACATTCTTTGTTATTTCCCTGCATGTCCACTTCTACTCTTATATTTCTTAGTCTTAATTCTTATTGTAACTAATACGTGTGAATGTTTGCTATTAACACTCTTGAGCTGCCGTGTTAGCTCAATCAATTGCTTCTCTGAATGAGATATATGTGGCATATGCTCAGCTCCAATATATATTAGTAGTAGTATCTTACTACTATATATTCCTGTTTCATATAGGATGATCCGATTAATCAATGTAAAGATGATACTACTTGGAGATATCTGTATTAGATCTGTATCATATGTTGGCGAGGCAGGAAGTGATTGAGCGAAGATACCGTATCTACTATATTCTACTATACAAATGATATTAAGTCAATGGATAGTCACACCGGACCACATCATAAAAATACACATGGGATGAAGGATAGATGATTTATTCCCCTCCTGAAAATGTGCAGATAATATAAGCAAATGGCATAAGAATGGTATACAATCCCATTTTACCCATACAAATGCTCTAAATAATCCTGCTCAAAATCATCCTCGGGATCACCGCCACCACCACCACCCGACTTCGACTTCTTCGAAGTCTTCATAACATCACTAATACTAACAAGCTTGGAATAGAAATCCGTAACCTTCGGGTGAACCATGACCTTGCGCGCCTCGAACCGCATAACCTGAAGACCAGCTTTCGAGGTCGCCCGACTCAGCGCAACATAGGCCTGACCCTTCTCAAACACGCGGCCCAAATCAACCTTCACCCGCTGCAGCGTCTGGCCCTGCGCTTTATGGATGGACAAAGCCCAAGCCAGAATAAGCGGCACCTGTTGACGCTGCGCCTGCACCTCTCCGTTGGGAAGTTCGATCTTCCACGTCTCCGGCTGGCAGAGGAGATGGCGTTCCGTTCCGTCAGGCTGCACGAAGCATACAAGGGGCCATTTGCGGGTGAGCGTGATGCCGCCGGGACCACTAACGTCCTTGTTGGCGGCCATGGGCTTGAGTTTCTTGCGTGCACGAGCCATGATCTCGTCGTCGCTGTTGTTGCCTGATCCTCCTGCTCCCGAGAATTCGTTCTCGTTGTCGATGTAGTAGTCGAAGGTGGCTTCGTCCATGAATGCCACGACTCGGCCGATGGAGCCGTTGACGAGCGTGTCTTCCATATTTTTGATGAGCATGACTTGTGCTCCCTTTTTCAGGTGGATCACTGGCGGTGCCATGCAGTTGGCTAGAAGGCGTTCGCGGAATTGGGGGTCTTGTATTGTGCCACTGTCGACGGCGTTGAAGGTCATTGTTTCGCCGGATAGGCGACTCATTCGAGCGCCGTTGGCGCTTTCGACTTCTTGGCGTGTGGGGAACCTGGAGACGGAGTGAGATGGGTGCTTGGGTTTGGAATGGGCATGGTTATACGGGGGTATGTGTCAAGCTTACAGTTCGGTGGCCTCGAGGGAGTCATGGAAATCGAGAGGCCGAGAAAGTTGTTTGAATGTGTCGATGGTTCGTGGTGAGATCTTTCCAAGTCGAAGCTCGTTGAGCATGTCGGCGAATTCGGGGTCTCGTTGACGGAAAATGTGGGTTAGGAGGATGGTGTGTTGTATGGAAGTGTTCCATGTCGCTGCTGCGAATGCGAATTTGGCTTCTCGGTTGCTCCCTTCTGGGACGGGAGGAAGTTGGAAAAAGTCACCAGTGACTACTAGTTGTATGCCTCCGAAAGGACGACCGTTGTTCCTAATGCGACGTGCGATTTCCTCTAGCTTATCGAAGAGATCGCCGTCAACCATGGACACCTCATCGACGATCAGAACCTTGGTGCGCATCCAGCGATTCCGGGCTTTCTGATTCTTCTTGATCTATAGATAGTTAGCACATGTGTATTGGTGTGATCGATCGACGCCAATGCTGACCTTTTTGACAAGCTCCGGAACAGGTTCCTTCCCCAATCCAATGCCTGCGAAACTGTGGAGAGTGACACCCTCGATATTACACGCTGCTAGCCCAGTAGATGCTGTCACCGCAACCCTGTCCGGCTCTTTCTTGTATTTATCCCTCAGTTTCTTGATGATCTCCCTCATAAGCACCGACTTGCCTGTTCCGGCAGATCCTGTGAAGAAGATACTCTTCCCTTGCTGTACAACCGCATCCAAGACATGACGTTGCTCATCGCTGAGGAAGATCGAAGCTACCTTCGTGCGGGGGTTGTGCATTTGGCCGCCTGCTTGTGCCTTCATAGTCTTGTTCTGCCGACGCAGTTCCCTTTGCTCATCCTTGATCGCGCTAGCTGACTTGTTCCAGGGAGCCGTCTGTTTCGGCCGCATAGGCGTTTGCGGCTTCAAAGATGGAGGCTCTGGTTCTGGTTCCGGCTCGTCTTTCAGCCATGGTAAAGTTCGAGGCTTCCTGGTCGGTTGTTGGTAGTGGGAGGGGGGCGAAGAAGACCATGGAATTTGTATGCTGCTGGATGGCGGGACACTCTCATCTGGAACCGGGGGTAAATCAGGGTACTTAACCTCCGCCGCCGCCTTGCTGGGTGAAGTCAAGTCGACTATCGATATTTCTTCGTCTTGCGCAGGTATGCCATGGAGGGACGGGTACTTGGGCGGTTCAGGTTTCGGGACGCTCGGTCTGGTTATGGGGGCCGGGGGAATGAATGGATCGGGTTCCTCAAAGTCCAGGTCGTCATCGTCGTCAAAGTCGTTCTCGTCAAAGTAGACGCCATCGTGGAGGGACCCCAGATTAGACTCTCGCACGGTAGCCATCTCAATCTTGCGCTTGACCCCTGCGGACGGCGGCGGGGGTCTCATTGAAGCATTCCCATTGTTGCTGCGCGTAAGCGTGGATTGTAGCGGAGTCGCCGACGCTACTGAATGTTCCTTGACGGCTTTCTTGAACATCACAGCTCCCTCTCCAACCGGCGAAGTTCGCGATGCGGAGTATCTAGTAGAGGCCGTTGGCGATTTTATAATTGGACCATTTGAAAGGAATTGGCGGAGGATACCTGGGGTCGACGCGCGGTGTCTGGAAAGGTACATATACTTGAATTCAGGGTAAGTTGGAGATGCAGCACTTGCCTGCCCTGATCAATCTATTGATGAAACTATTCAATTATCCACCGGCGCGTTTTGGCGATACGCGCCGCGCCACTACTTATCTCTCACGTGATTCCGATAAGGGCTGGCTTATGAATGCCCTTTGCACGTGCAATTGTCTACCGTCTGTAGAATACTGCCTCTACTTCAGAAGGTGTCATTGTGCTCAGCCTGTAATGCAATAATAGCTGGATTGCAGGTCATAATAAACTAGTAACATCTTAAATGCAGAATGACTTCGATATCCGATATATTGGACTGCCATTCCCCCTCCCTCCTCCGTTGGACGCCCCTCCCTTCTCCTTTAGTTATTCAACAAACTAACTAACTCGACAGCTTCATGATGATCCCCATCAATCCAAGTCCCCTTTCGAAACAACATTGGTAACATCATCCTGTTGTCTTGGCTTTCTCGCCTTGAAGAGCATGACCTGACCCATAACCCATGACTCCACCTCCTCAAAGTTCCGACGAAGTCCCTCATCAAACTGAGCCTTGTTGTCCTCCGAATTATGGAAAGACTTTGTGTTGTTGTTATAGCTGTTCATCATCTTCTGCCCCAGCCAGTTGATTGGTACACCCTGACCAAGGACCGTCGTCCCCACAAGAACGCCGTCCTCCGCCAGATGCGGCCGCACCACGTCGAACAACTTGCACTTCTCTTCAGGTGTTCCCGGAATGCAATGCAACAGGAAGAAGACACTAATCGAGTTGAATTTCTTGGTCTTGTCGAAGGGCAGTGGCTCCAGGGCCGAGGCCACGACGGTATTCACGCGCACCGCCTCACGGCCTACCGTCTCCAGGATACGCTTCTCGGCAGCCTGGAGCGAGTTGGGACTGAGGTCTAGGAGGGTAATCTCAGTGCATTTGGCACCGGCCTTTAGGCTCTTTGCTGGATAATAACCTGTTCCGACGCCAATGTCTAGGTGTCTCTGGCCCATGGCGGCATTAAACAATGGGAGTTGAACGGTTGAGGTTGGGCATTTCCATGCAAAGTTGTTGGAAACCCATAGAACCCAGAAATCGTAGAAGTAGCGGAGAAGAAAGGGAGTATAGAGTGCAATGCCTTCTTCCAAGGCTGAAGGGGTCTTTGATGAAGCTGTCATGGCTGATTTGGGGGTGGACGTGAGAGTGAGTGTGTTTGTGTATCCCTCTTCTTTTCTTTTGTTCAAAACTTCCTCTTGGAATTGAGGGCAACAAGATAACTATGGGAGGGAGATGGGCGCCCCTGGTGGTAAAGAAAAGAATGTCGCAGGGCTGGATGCCATAACACCACCCAAGCGTTCCTGCGAAAACGTCAAATCTAGACTGTCATGCAGTCTCACCCGCTTGCGCAGGTCATGTCTTATCCATCGAATGACAGCACTCGAACAGCTTTGACTTTCCATTCTATTCTATCATGTTGTCTATCGTGAGTATACGTACTGTCTGACAGGAATGTTCACTGTCTTATCTTTCTGTCATTACCCCCTCCCTTGCCTCCATTGTTTCCTATGAGCGCTTTATTTGATGGCTCTTCGGCCAATGGTAGACCACTCCATGGGAATCTTGCTGGAAAACGGTCTCATTTGTTATATAGAAGCCATATTATTGTCACTTGCTGAGGCGCCGAACTGATAACCCTTACAGTAGTTGTATGTCTCTCCAGTAGTCCGTGATAGGCAGTAGAGCCCCTTGCTTGAATTCTATCCGTCAGCTATGCAACTTTAGCAATCTAGACAATGATTGACTCCTACTGCTGAGCAGGAATTGACTCAGCTGTGTCTAGAAATCCAGTGATCACGACATCGTTGACTGGGCAGTAAAAGGTTTCCGGTATGACAGTGTGGCCAGTTTACGAATCCATGGGAATGACGCGTATTAGAATGCGCAGGGAAGAGATATCGCATGCACACACCGCAAGTTCCACTTTGATAGCAGTATAATACCAGCTTGTGATATACAGGCCTGGTGAGTGTGGTGCCACCCATTCTTGCCTTAGTATTAGACAGTATACCTTACCGGCCGAATTCGATATATCGTAATTCCTTCTTTGTTCTCATTCTTGGAGTTTTACCTGCTGCTGTGGTCCTTTCCTCCCCCAAAATTTGTTCAGAAGAGAATGGAGAAGACTCAGGAAGAAACAACAGCCATGGTACCAGAAAACGACTTCAACCTTACCGACGACCCATCTAAGCTTGGTCACAATGTCGTTTCCCTCTTTAATCAGATTCAGACACGATACTCCCCAAAGCCCGCGATAGTCTGCGGGGACCATACCATCACATACGGTGCTCTTGCATCTGAGTCGGATCGCCTGGCCTGCCTCCTTCTATCGCGAGGCATCAGCCGTGGCCATGTGGTGGCTCTTGCACTAGACCGCACACCGGACCTGATCATGTTCATTCTCGGTGTCTTGAAAGCCGGTGCGATATATGTACCCGTTGATCCTGCTTTACCCCCCGAGCGTGTCAACCAGATGCTGGATGATGAGGCGCTACGCCTGGTGATAGTTAGTCCTGCTAGTACCAAAGGGGGGACGGGCACCAGTCGATATGATTATGGTCATAAGGCGGCCTGCTGCACGACAAGCGAACTGCGAGACCAGATGAGATATCAAGCGGACAAGAAGCCAGCTGTGGGTATCCAAGCAGACGACATTGCCTATATCCTTTACACATCCGGCTCCACGGGCAAGCCCAAGGGCGTAGAAATTCATCACGCCGCTATATGCAACTATGCGTTGTCGGTACACCAAAGACCTGGCTGTACTGACCAGGACCGCGTGCTATTCAAGAGCACAATTTCCTTTGACATGGCCGCGTTTGAGATTTACGTGCCATTGCTGTGCGGCGCCACGGTCGTGCAGGCACAGGCACACGAGATCGGCGATCCCCGCGCGCTGATATATCTCCTTGATCGCCACAGCGTCACCTTCTCCGTCGCGACGCCGACCATCTTACAGATGCTGCTGGACAGCGGTTGGTCTGGCACGCCAGGCTTCTCGAGACTGGTTACCGGCGGCGAGGCACTGTCACCTCGCCTGGCAGAGCGTCTAACCGCGTGTGTTGACGAAGTATGGAACCTATACGGCCCGACTGAGACAACAGCCAGCGTGGCTGCTTGGAAAGTCCAAGCCCGCGAGGACATCTTAATTGGAACGCCTAACCCAAACACACGGCTATATGTCCTCGACACCGACATGCAACCTGTGCCGGTTGGAAGCACTGCCAAATTGTATATTAGCGGAGCAGGAGTTGCTCGTGGATATCGAAACAATCCAGAACGCACCAAGGCTGCTTTTCTTCCGGACCCTTTCTGGGAAGGCCATACCATGTACAAGTCTGGAGATTTGGCATGCTTCTTGGACCCCAAGAGACTGGCCGTCATCGGTCGGGTAGACACGCAAATCAAGATTCGCGGGCAAAGAATTGACCCTGGTGATGTTGAGGCGTCCATCACAGCTCACGGAGCTATTGCCAATGCCGTTGTCGTCAATCGAGACGAGCGGCTCGTCGCATATTGTATACGAAAGTCGGGTGTTGGCAGCGTAGATGTTCCTCTAGCCAAGTTGCTACGCCCCTGGCTAGAAAGCCGCCTCCCCAGATACATGGTCCCCTCATTTTTCGTCGAAGTCGATCGATTTCCTTCCACCCTCAACGGCAAAGTGGATCTCAGAGCACTACCCGATCCCATCTCGACTATCACACCGGCGCAAAAGCCCGCTTCCACGCTGACACAACAGCTGCTGGCTATCTGGACCAATGTACTGGGTCACAGTCAGATTGGCATGCAGGACAACTTCTTCCACATTGGCGGCAACTCTGCTAGCATCATCCAGGTCCAAACCAAGTTGGAGAAGTTTCTGTATCGGCCAGTGCCGGTGCCAAAACTGTATGAGCATTTCACCGTTGCCAGCCTTGCTGCATATCTTTCTGAAGAAGCCCAGATCAATGGGGCCACCGAAGAGACGAAGGACTCCGTCGGGAACGATGCCACTGGTGAAGATATTGCTGTCATCTCCATGGCGTGCAGGCTGCCCGGCGATATTCACACGCCAGAAGAGTTTTGGAATGTTCTCATTAGCGGCACCGACGCCGTCACCAAGGTTCCTGAGGAGCGTTGGGATGCCGATGCCATTTACGACCCCGACCCGGAGGCCCCCGGCAAGTCCTACAGCACGGGTGGTGGCTTCGTCAGGGATGCCATGGAGTTCGATGCGCAATTTTTTGGGATCTCCCCTCGCGAGGCTCGGGCTATCGACCCTGCGCAGACCATGATCCTGGAGACATGCTGGGAGGGATTCGAATGGGCAGGCTATGGCACTAAGTCCCTGCGTGGCAGCCGACTGGTGTCTTCATCGGGACCGGTAACAGTTCTGTGGATGACGGTCAGCTAAGCGCTGCCGGCACAGAAAAGCTTGAAGGACATCTAGGTCTCGGAACGGCGCCGAGCTCGCTCTCTGGCCGCGTAGCATATGCTCTGGGGCTCGAGGGTCCTACGATGACCTTGGATGCTGGGTGCGCTGCCTCACTAGTCGCCACGCATGTGGCATGCTCCGCACTTCGTCAGGGCGAGTGTAACATGGCTGTGGCCGGTGGTGTCCCATTCTTGCCCTCACCTGGTTTGCATGTAGAGTTTAGTCGGCTTCGCGTGACATCACCAGATGGTCGCTCGCGACCATTCTCAGCGAACGCGGCTGGGATGGGACTGGGAGAAGGTGCCTCGGCTGTGGTTTTGAAACGTCTCTCGGATGCGCAGCGTGACAATGATCATATCCATGCTATAATCCGCGGTTCGGCAGTCAACCACGGCGGCCGTGGCGCTAGCATGACAGCACCGAGTGGACCAGGCCAGAAGCGTGTTGTCCGCGCAGCTCTGGCGGCTGCGCGCCTGAAACCGTATGATATTGACTATGTCGAGGCGCATGGGACTGGCACCAAATTAGGAGACCCGGTCGAGGCCTCAGCTTTGGCAGAAGTATTCAGCAGTAGCCGCGATGATGCCACCGGGCCGCTGAGGATTGGTTCCTCAAAGTCCAATATCGCACACACGCAGGCGGCCGCCGGCGTCGCAGGCCTTATCAAAGTGGCTCTGGCGACGCAACACAACACGCTGCCACAGACACTGCATAGCAGTCAGCCCAGCCCATTGATCGACTGGGTGGGTGGCAAGTTGCAACTGCTCCAACGCCCGATGGCATGGCTACCCAGGACAAACAGCCCGAATGCTCCGCGACGAGCAGGAATTAACTCATTCGAATTATCAGGCACTAACGCGCATGCTATAGTTGAAGAGCCTCCAAGGGCTCGCTCAAACGCTAATGGCGACAATAATGATGATGATGCGAGGTCGCCTTTGCCGCTGCCATTTCTCCTCTCCGCCTATACAAGTGAAGCGCTACGTGGGCAAGCACGCAAACTTTACAATCATATCTCCAGGGCCACTGCAAAAATCAAGCTGGCTGATGTATCGTACTCGTTGGCGACTACTCGCACACATTTTCCACGACGCATCGTTCTTGCGGCACAAGACAAGACTGAACTGCTGGGCAGCCTAGCAAGTGTTATCGACAACGGAGTACCGGCAACTGCTGACAACAGCAAGTCAGCTCGCGTGGCGATGTTGCTTTCCGGACAGGGCACTGAACGACACATGATGGGCAAGGGTCTTGCTGAACGTCACCTCGTGTTCCGCAACACCATCACTCACATCGCAAGCCTGTTCGAGGAAGTTCTAGACAAGCCTCTGTTGGATGTTATGTGGGCAGATCCGGCGAGCGAGGCCGCTTCCTTGCTCCTGCGTACGGATTATGCCCAACCAGCTATCTTTACCCTCCAGGTAGCACTATGGAGACTATGGCAGAGCTGGGGTGTCCAGCCAGCAGTTGTGTTGGGCCATAGTGTTGGCGAGATTGCGGCTGCGCACGTCGCCGGAGTTATAGATCTGGCGGACGCTTGCCGCTTGGTCGCGGCACGAGGGAAGTTGATGCATGCGCTGCCTGAAAATGGTGGTATGGTGGCACTTGAAGCCGCCGTAGACGAGGTTACTTCAGCCATGGAGCAACTCAGTGCCCGCGACAGGGTGTCGATTGCCAGTATCAATGCGCCAATGCAAGTGGTAGCTTCTGGAGAGATGGATGTCATTAACAAATTGGCAGCTTACTTTAAGGCTCAGGGCAGGTCTTCCAAGGTCCTCAAAACTAGTCGCGCATTTCATTCGCATCATTTGGATGAAAGCATGCTTGCCTCATTACGCACCGTCGCAGAAACGATTGTGTTCCAGCAGCAAACGCTGCCTATTGTCAGCACAGTCACAGGCAAACTGGCAGAGCCTGGGCAACTTAGTAATGCGGATTACTGGGTCCGACAAGCTCGCAACCCAGTCCTGTTCGCAGAAGGCATGCAGACCCTCGCTGACCAGGGTGCGAATTGCTTTGTTGAGTTGGGCCCGGCATCGACACTGTGTGGTATGGGGGCCTCATGTCTCGATGGGGACAGCAGTCAGACGAGCAGAATGGCCAACCGCGAAGGCGGAGTGAACCTGGCCTGGCTGCCCTCGTTAAACCCCAATAGCGACGACGCTCTGGTAATCCAAAATAGTCTCTCGGAACTACATATCCGACAAGCAGAGATCGACTGGGCAGCCTTCTTCAAAGACATTGGCGGGCGCCGCATCCAGCTTCCTACGTACGCATTTCAGCGACATCGGTATTGGCTCGACGGATTGCGACCAATATACAGCGGTAAGCCATCTGACCAGTCTCCTTCAGGTGGCCCTCAACCCACCGGTCAGGTTCAAGTTGGATGGCATGCTATTGACGCGAGTAGCCATTATTCCAATTCAACTTGGGGTCTGCTCTGTCCAGCAAATGATGCCCCGTGGATGGCACCGGTGAAGGAAGCATTGTTGCACGCCGGAAAGCAACCGATTACAGTCAATCGGCTCGCGGAAGCCAAAACAATGAGCGGCGTGCTTTGTTTTTGGGAATCAGAACGTGAAGATGACTTGACCTCCAATGCATCTGAGCAATTGCAGATAGTGTCCAGGATGGGGTTCTCTCCCTGGCTAGTCTGGGTGACGCGTGGTGCTGTTCGAGCCGGAAATATGGGCGAGACATCGCTCTGGGGTATGATGCGACGCGCACGCGTGAAATATCCTCAACTCTGTTTGCGTATTGTGGACCTGGAGGGTGACGTGGACATCGCTACAGCCACTAAACTCTGCTCAATCTTGATGATGAGTACCGAACCTGAATGTGTTGTGCTTGGCGAACGAGTGCTCGTTCCGCGAATGCAAATGCAAATGCAGGCGCAGCCCCAGGAGGTCCAGAAGCATGGTAAGCTGTGTGTAAATGATCGAGAGACGACGAATGGAACCACAGCAGCTGCAAAGTCGAATGGGACGGACAGCTTCGAGACCAAGATCAGGATGGTTGGCCCTGAGGAGAGGGCGCCAATGCTTCAGCGACTGGTACGAGAAGTAACTGCCAAAGTACTTGGTGTGGCGGCTGCAGAGGAAGTAGATATGCACCGGGGGTTCATGGATGTTGGAGTGGACTCATTAGGAGCCATCCAGATGCGTAAAGAGCTCTCAGCACGGACTGGGTTAAAGTTGCCACCTAACTGGACGAGAGTGTATCCGGATCCTACCTCACTTTCCGATGCCTTGCATAATCAGGTAAAGGGGATAGTAGCTGCTAGCTGATGGTTGTTAGTAGAATGCTGCTTCTTTCGGTCTTTAATTATATAGATGCTAGCTAAATTAATGAGAGGTTGCTAACGCTGTCCGACCCTTGGTTTATCATGGAGATCAGCATGCTACTTAACGTTAGTATTGATCGGGAGCACAATGGCAAGCAGTGTTTGTAGAATGTGGTAAATCCAGCCAATGTGTACCATCGATGGCGTCGAAGATGTTCTGCTGCATCTTCACAAAGGGAAAGAACCCCCTTCAGTCACGTGACAGCGTATACTCCCCAGACGCGCTTCCGCGCGGAGCTCCGATAGAGCGAATCTTCAAATCGGCGCACCGGTCCCAGGCTGATTTCTGCCAATCATGAAGCATGGCAGAGAAAGCAACCTCGAGTCAGTACTCAATCCCTCTTTTTAGATAGCAAAAGACAGACTAACTCCACTCCAGACAAGGAGCATCCTCTTACGGGGGTGGTCCTCTGCTTTACCTCCATCTTACCAGAGCAGCGGGTATGCTAAACGCCCTCTGATGCTTGTACTTCTTGTTATATTTCTTCAACCAATCTAGCACAATACTGATGACTATGTGTGTCGCGTCTAGTCTGAACTCGCTATCGTCGCAAGTCAGATGGGAGCAACCCACAAATTTGACCTTACCTCCGACGTCACGCATCTGCTTATCGGCGAAGTCAATACTCCGAAATACAAGTTCGTCGCGCGCGAGCGTACCGATATAACAGTCCTGAAACCGGAATGGGTTGAAGCTGTTCGCCAATCATGGATGCAGGGAGGCGATACAGACATTCGGGCCTTAGAAGAAAAGTACAGGTTCCCGACGTTTGCTGGGCTATCTATCTGCATAACGGGCTTTGAGGATAGTGAGTAGGGAATACCGGACATAGAGCGACCTGGAAGACTGGTCTAATGCATATGCTATAGTGTCGCTGCGAAATCGTATCCAGGACACCGTCACTGCCCACGGAGCCGAGTTCCGAAAAGACCTCACCAAGAACGTCACTCATCTCATTGCCCGGAATACGGAGGGTGAGAAATATAAATTCGCAACGCAGTGGGGTATCAGAATTGTCACGGTGAAGTGGTTCGAGGATAGTCTTAAGCGTGGCATGGTCCTGGAAGAAACTCTCTATCACCCTCTTCTACCCGATGAGCAACAGGGCGCTGGTGCCTGGAATCGATCGCTGCCTACTCCGAAACCAAAAGTCACAAATAACGAAAACCCCTCAAATCCTAGACCGAGAAAGCTTCGGAGGATTGCAAGTGCTAAGCTGGGAGACCAGAATGAAGGCATCTGGGGTGATATCGTCGGTACGGGTTTCGACAGCAGCGATCCGAAGCCATCTAGAGAAAGTCTGCAGAGGACCCAGTCTTTGACAAAGAGGCCCTCTATCTTGCAGGAATCGCGCTCATTTGCGAGCGAGACTACCTTTGCAGAACCGCAGGAGCCCCTTCAACCGCCCCCGCCCCCGCCCCCGCCCCCTCCACCAGCTGTAGAGAGTCACGAGGGTTTTCTGGGTGATTGTTTCTTCTTCATTCATGGGTTCTCCTCTAAACAGGTTGGTGTGCATACCCTTACACTTTATTCCACCTGCTAACCTTCCAAGACCAACGTATTGCGAGATCACCTTTCCTTCAATGGTGCAGAGCTAGTGAGCTCCTTGAGCGAATTCTCTAGACCAGACATACCCAAAAGGGGCCATGGCCTTTATACCATCGTGCCCTACAAGATGTCCCGCGCACAGGTTCCATCCACGGATGACTTGGCTTTCGAATGCGAAGTGGTGACCGACATGTGGCTGGAAAGATGCCTCGATGCGAAGACGCTGGTACCGCCAGAATCACACACAGCGAATACCCCGATCCCTTCTTTCCCCCTCAAAGGTAGAATCCCAATCAGCCCCCGATGGACGTTTAGCTGACAGTTCTAGGATTCGCGGGAATGAAGGTCTGCTCTACTGGCTTTTCCCGAATTGACCTTCTCCATCTAGCAAAACTCGTCAACCTTGTTGGTAAGTTGCTCTAGGCAGCTTCAGGAACTCGTCTAACCCTCCAGGTGCCACCTACAACGAGTACTTGACACCCAGCGCCTCCATCCTTATATGCAACGACGCCGGCCCCGTGAACCCGGAGAAGCTGCGGCATACCCAAGAATGGGGCATCCCCGCCGTCTGTGCAGACTGGCTCTGGTCCTCCATCCGCAACGAACAGAAACAACCAGTCGACCAATACCTAATCCAAAAGCAACCTACACAAAGCAGAAAGTCTCTGGAACCGCGAGCAGGTTCTCGCCCAGAGCAGAAGCAACCCCCCAATAGTAACGAGCACCCACGTCCCAGACACGAGCATGAGCACGAAAAACAAAAATCAAGCATCACACAACCACCAGACACATCCTCATCAGACCCCAACCCCACAACCAAACCACCCCCAGCCCCAACCAACACAACCACCACCACCTCCCCCCTCAAGCGCAAACCCACCGACCAACACACCTCAACCACAACCACAACCACCCAAACTGCCCTCAACCAAGCCGTAACCAGCCTCCTCAAAAACGCCCGGCCAGCGCAACCTTCCGAACCCAGCACCGGTCCAGACGACCGCCACCGACCTCAACGAGGCCGAAGACCGCTCCTGGGCCGGGCCCCCTCCTCCCTCGACCACCCTAAGCACTTCTCCTTCTCCCGCGCCAGCTCAATCGACACCCTCAACGAAGACGGTTGCGGCAGCGCCGTCGAGTCCACCACCACGACCGCCACCAATTCCCGCATCCCCTCGCTGTCTCACACCCACAGCAACCAATACGAGTACCAGTACCCGGAGCGTAACGGCACCCTCGAAGAAGAGGACGAGAACGAGGCCCCGCCCATGACACAGCTGGACTATGAGGACCCGGATGCAGTAGCCATGCGGGAGAAATTCCTCCAAAAGGCCGGGAAGGTAGTCGAGAAGAAGAAGTCGAATGATGTGATTGCGGAGGGGAGACTTGTTCCTGGGTTGGAGAATGGGGCGTGGGGGACGGCGAGGAGGACAAGGCATACTAATCGCGCGTTGGATGATCTTTGATCAAACCATGATTCTTGTTGGATTGGCATGTGAGTTCTGTTGGCTAGATAGAATTATATGTGGATGTGCGAGTTTTATCTCTAAAGGATAGAAAAGAGGTTAACCGGTGACGGGTTAATTATCTACCTTTGGTTTGTTTGGACATTCATGTGTCCATTGTGTTCTGTCTGCTGTTGAGTGCATGCATAGCATAGCATGGCGTCTCTGTCCTGAATGAATACCTACTACTAGCTACTAAGGCAAGTCATGATTGGTTTATATGAATCCTTGGGTTTGGAGTTTTACGCCTTGTTTTCCAGCCTAGTTGTTCATTCCCTGTACTTGCATTATGGAAACAATCCTACACCAGATCTGACAATCGTGCTATGACACTACTGATTACGATAGAAAAGAAACCAAGCATAATAATAAAGGCACAGCCTCAATCTAGTCAATACCTTTGCTAAAAAACCACGAACACTAAAAACCATAAGCAGAAACTATGGTAGGTAGTACTGCTAGGTATGCAATTAAGCTCTAAGACGCCAATAAACGATGGTGATACGCCAGAAACTGAAACTACTTAAGTAATCATCATCCATAAGCTGACGATAACAATCATCAACCAGCCCTATCCTGCAAGGGATGGGGTAATGATGCAGATAAAAATAAGGAGAAAAGGAAGGGTGAAGGGGAGGTGAATGTACATACACGAGGGGGATATTTTGAGTGGCAAAGGAGATGAGGAAGAGGGAGGTAAGAAAAAGTGCCAGCCACGGCTAACACTTCTCTTGAACAGAGAGGGAATAGCAGTAGCAAGTTCGTACAGCATCATTAAATTATGTTTTGTACAGTTGTCAAAGATGATGGGGGATAGGAAAAAGAAAATAAGAGTAAAAGTCAAGAGTTGGTATCTAAGCATGGGCTGCCAGGCCACCAGGTAAGGGAGCATCGAGATCGATGTTTTCGACTGAGGTGCGGTTCTCGCCGCTCTCGCGGAACAAGTTCGTAAAGTACTTGCAGGCGGCGTCGCTTTCCTGCTTGGTCTTGCTGACCTCGTGCTTGCGGCGGCCGAGATCTTCGATGTCTTGCGCCAGGCTTGTTTGCAGGTTTCCGGCCGGGAGGCGCAGAATGCGGCGGACTTCGGAGGAGATGCGCGTCGCGTTGGAGTGGACGTAGTCCATCTCCGAGAGGGTGGCGGCGAGCTTGCGTGAGAGACGAGGGGGGAGGGTCGTTGGGATGGAGGAGACCATGTAGGCGGCTGTCAGGGCGGCTGGAATAGTCGGTTAGTGAACAGTTCAAGACAGTGACTTATAGGGTAGGACTCACCGATTGCCATGACACCAGGAATGAACAGGCGGCGCATATTGTTCGGTCCGAGGAACTTGACTGCGCTGAACATGCTGTCGATCCAACTGATTCCGCCAAAGGCACGGCCTGTAAGAACCGTCAAGGCGGTCATGGCCATTCCTGTGCCGGCCACCTTCTCTTGACGCTCCCAAATGCCCGAGACGTCGAAGAAGTCCCATAGTTCCACTTCCGTGTGCACTTGTCTAGCGAGAGTGTGACGACGACCGCGACGGAACATCATGTCTGCACGGAAGTTCAAGGGCGCAAACTTGTCCTCACCAACATGGAGGAGACCGATGTTCTGGATGAACCCGACGCCCTTTACCGTCTTTTCACGAGCGTAGTCCTCGCAGCCAGTTACAGCTGAAGCGATCTGCTCCAACATGGCCACCTTCAGGTCTTCAGCATATTGGAATGCGGAGATGAAACCCGGGTATTCAACGCCCAGATCAGCCTCCGAAACACGGGCGATGGTTTCACCCAGAGTAGACCGGGTGTGGTTGTAGACATCGTCGCAAGACTCGTCGACAAGCTTCTCGACTTGGTCACCAATCTCAACCTTCTTCTTCTTACCATCTTCGTATGCCGGCTCAAGCTCCGCCAGCTCGTCTGTGACGCGCTTAAGCTCGGTCTCAGCAACATCACGGTTCACCGACGCCAACGAGTTGAGGTCAGCAAGCAGGTTCAGAAGGTAGGTCCTGGCAGGAGCAAGCTTCGAGCGAGAGCGCTTTTCGAGAACGAAACGGCGCAAGGAGCCCTCCAGGTTCTCAAAGTCTTGAATCTTCTCCCTCTCCTTGCCCTTTCCTTTATCCTTCTTGCCGGAAGGCTTATCGTCATCATCATCAGAGTCATCGCCATCACCGCCACCGGAACCAGAGCTCTCCACCGAAAGCGGGGGTGCTACCGGGATAGCATTACTCGAGACAAAGTGGACCAGCTCAGCTGCTTCCTTGTACGTACGGGGACTGAGCTTGCCAATCTGATCCAAAATCATCCGCTCACAGCGCTGCTTGTCGCGAATCTGGTCGAAGCCGTTGACAACAATGAACATATAAGCTTTCTCATGGGCAGCATTAAGAATGAATTCCTTTGCAGAGAGAGTGAAATGGTTTGCAGCGGAAACCACAAAAACGACCACATCGATCTCCTCCTGCCGGGCAAAGACCGCCGTCGTCTTAAGCGAGTCCGAGTTCAGACCAGGCGCATCGATCAGAGCAATATCCACCACTCCGTTATTGAGAAGAGATTCGTCAATCGTCCGCACATCCTTCACGTAGACCTTGCACTGCATGTACTTGGAGTTGTCGATGACAATATTCTCCAGCTCCTGAAGCGCATACACATCGTAGGTACTCTCGTCGTTGCGGTTGTAAAGCACATCCTTGTGCACGGCATGAACCTCTTCTACACCGCTGTTCTCGCGCGCATCCAGAACCTCACAGAAGATGCTCGTGCATGGCTGCTGATCCTCGGGGAGAACCTTGCGCCGCAACAGCGCATTACAGAACGTCGACTTTCCAGCGTTCAGATCACCCGTAATCAAAACCTTGCTCGACGTATCCTCGATCCGATCCCGCAGCGACAACAGGTGCTTGATACTCTGGCTGATCTTGCCATCCAAAAGCGACGCAATCGACGCTTTCTCCAGCGAGTGCACCAGCTCCGCTTGGGACAGCGCACCCAGCTTCAAATCCAACTTAAGAATAGAAAACTCCTGTGCTATCTGGGGGCTCATCAGCCTCGGTTCCGACGGGACACGGCGTTCCGCCGCAGCGCTAGATTCAGCCAGATCCTCGCCACCGGTCATCGTGGCAGCGCGTCTGACCATTCCGGGACGGGGGAAATCTTCCGATTCGGCGCTTGCATCTCCGAAAAACGACTGTCTCTTCTGCAAGGCGGGCTTTGGCGCGGGGGAACCAGGAGCGCTCTGGGAAGAGGGATAATGCGCGGGCCATTGGCGGTTCATGTTCTGGAGTTCTTTGAGGGTTTCGATAGTGCGCGAGATAGCACGCGCGAGCTTAGTGCGGTTCGAGTTGCTGCAGATTCAAAGAGCGCAGTGGTCAGTGTCTGCACAGCCCTTTAAAAGAAAGAAAAGTGATAACCACATACTATAATAATTGATGAACATGGCTCGCAACAACATGTCTCTCATGCTCCACTGTATAACCCGCACATCAGTCACCTTTCCACATAAACTATATCCGTATCAGTCCGGGAACAATACGAACCGGCAGGATTCCATTCTCCCAGATGCGTAGGGGTATGCATGGGGGTAGGGCGATCGACCATCAAATCGGCCCTCCAGTCGCCACCAGCATCACCTTCCATCACACTTCCACTGGGGATACTGCCTCCGTAGCCGGAATCTTCATGCAGGGAAGCCATCAGGGCGGTCGCGCTCTCGGAGGTTGAGCCATTGCCGACGGTCATGTATGCAGGCGGGGGTCTCGGAAACATAGTAGAAGTACTAGTGCTAGGAAGGCGTTCCTCCTCCGTCGGCGGCGGAGGATAGGCGTGAGTGGGCGAGGAGGACGAAGGTGAGGATGAACCCTCGCCGGCAGAGGAGGCGCCCTGGCCGGGGAAATACTCCTGACTCATGGCGACCGACAGAGAGAGTATGAGGGGAGTTAACAGGGATGGAAAGCCATCAATCGGTGACGCGAAGATGGAAAGAAACGAAAGATTCCCTGGAAAAGCCCAAAGGGGTTTGGTCTGGTTTTCTGCATGTGACACTGTTTTATTACCGGAGTAAATTAGAGGTATGTAATTAATTGGTATTGTATGGTACGGTTACCTTGATGTCACTTCAACTAAAGAAGTAGCCTGACATCCTATCTTCATTCCTCATCGGCTACTTTGTTATCGTTTCATGATCTCTGGCCCTCCTCATTCCTCTCTTCCTCCTTCGCCCACCAGCTGCATGTTATCCCCATCCTGCCGAAATAGCAATCACCATTGAACTCTATCCCGACTCTCAAATACCCCCACCATGAACGTACGTCCGTCCCCTATCTATCTGATCTATCCACCTAACCTTTCCCCTTCCCCGCATCGCCCCAAACTCAACCCAAACAAAATAAACTAACAACCACTCCCCCACCAGATCGTCGAATGGGCCTTCGGCAAGCGCATGACGCCCGCCGAGCGTCTGCGCAAACATCAACGAGCGCTCGACCGAACCCAGCGCGAACTGGACCGCGAACGAGTCAAGCTTGAGAACCAGGAGAAGAAGCTAGTCCAGGATATCAAGAAGAGCGCGAAGAATGGACAGATTGGTGCTTGTAAGATCCAGGCGAAGGATCTGGTGAGGACGAGGAGGTGAGTGCCCCCCAAATCCCTTGTCTATTATCCCGAAGGGTGGTGGGCAGTATGCTAATGAATGATGCGGGAAACAGGTATGTCCAGAAATTCTACCAGATGCGGACACAGTTACAGGCCATTTCGCTGCGGATACAGGTACGATTTCCCTTTTTTTTTCCATCTTACGCAAAGCAATCATAGCTTACAATGATGGATGGATGAATAGACGGTACGAAGCAACGAACAAATGATGCAATCCATGAAAGGCGCAACGATGTTACTAGGCAGCATGAACCGACAGATGAATCTCCCCGCGTTGCAACGAATCGCAATGGAGTTCGAGCGAGAGAACGATATCATGGATCAACGACAGGAAATGATGGATGAGGCGATTGACGAAGCAACGGGATTGGAAGGCGAGGAGGAAGAAGGCGAGGATATTGTCAAGGAGGTTCTTGATGAGATTGGTGTGGATCTTAGCCAGGCGGTTCGTGTCCCCCGTACCCTCACTCCCTTCGCAGGGAGATTTGGTGAGGTATATGATACTAACATACTATTCAGCTGGGAGAAACACCCACCGATATACAAAAGACGGCTGTGGGCGAGACGAGAGTTGCGCAAGCGGTTGGAGCTGGGGGTGGAGGTGGCGGTGGTGTGAATACGAGTGACGATGACCTGCAGGCGAGATTGGATAGTCTGCGGAGGTGATGTGATTCATACTACTTGAATTCTTATAGCTATAAGCACTCTTGCAGTTTTTTATACGGTTTTCGTGTTTCGAACGGCGTTAGGGTAACTGGGTTTGCATTGATTCCATCCATCCATGAGCAATTTGACTTGAGTCCAATGATACAGATATTATTATTGCTTGTTGTACGTATGCTGAACGAGTGAAAGAGTAAGCGCATACTAGTGATATATATTTGCCATCTCGCCCGCGAGACTGACGATCTACCCAATTGAACTCAAACTATAATCCAACATATAGTGAGTACTTATACTACTAGTAATGATGAACCTCCCCATCCCTTAATCCCCCCTCATCCCCAAACAACCACCCACATCAACCTACCCATCCATCTATCTCCTCCTGCGTAAAAGCAAATCACCTAGTAGCAGCCTGCCTCCTTACCTACAGCGTGTCCATCTCTACCCAATAACTCGACTGCCCAAACCACGGCATCGACAACAACTCCTGCAACTTCGGTCTCTCCTCCGGGTCCTTCGTAAACATAGCCCTCAGCATATCCACACAATCCTGCGAGAGGTCCTCACTAACGGGCAACTCCTCTCTAATAACGCGCTGCCTTCGCTCCCTTATCTTCCTCATTCTCCGGGCCTGCTGTGCAGCATTCCTACCCCTAGGCCACTCGGAAAGACGCCCGATATCCGGATCCGGGTTTGGCTCTTCCCAAGGCGCGAAGCCGTGTAGGAGCTCGTAGATGATGCAGCCGAGTTGCCAGAGCGTGAGGCCGCGGACATCGTGGCGAAGGGGGATTTGGACGGTACCTTTGCTGAAGTCGGTGTTGTCATAATTGGGCTTTAGGAGTTCGGTGGCGAGTTCGGGTGTCATGAATTTCTCGTAGTTGGGGATGTAGGGCGTGTGGCGTTTTTGGAAGTCTGCGTCGCGCAGGCCGAAGTGAATGAGGCCGAGGTCAATTAGGGTTGTCTGTTTTGGTTGGAGGGGTTAGTAGGTGGGTTCTTTTAGGGTGTAGGATGGTTGGTTGTAGGGTTCTGTCTGTAGAGAGGGGCTTACATTTAAAGCATCGTCAAGTAGGTAGTTCAAGTGTGAGATGTCCGTGTGGCAGAGTCGCATGTCATATAGGTATGATGTTGCTTCAAGCAGTTGGGTTGCTATCTGGCAGACGGCCACCTCGTCTAGTGCGGTCTGCTTTTCTCTAAAATTAAGGTAAATGTCTCCGCTGAATGGCCCCAGCCTATTCTCAATCCAAGCCTTCGTTTCGGAATATGGGTCGTGATTCTTTTCACGGACTTCATCGGGGACTATAGCTTCCATCACCGTTGCCTTGTACTTGCCGTGGGAATAGACGGAGTCCAGCATCGTGAACCGCCTACAGCCAGCCGTGAGCAGCAGAAAATATGCCTCCATTGGAATATAGCGGAACTGATGCGGCTGTTGATAGTATAGAGGCGCCACACTCGGATCACCATTCCTTTTTCTTATATCTGTATTGATGGTCGACGAAGTCTCGACCTTGATTGCGTATAGCTTTTGTTTTTCCGGAGGTCTGGTATCACTTCCTAGAGATGTTGGTCAGCAAAGGAAGCCAGCACTAGTCACATTGAGGTCTGGGGGGTTACGCTTATGTGCCAGGAAGACGACGCCAAAGGCTGTGAATCTGCGTTAGCGAACTGTCCAAGAGCATAAAGGGTCAGAATCCCATACTTCCACTCCCCAGAATGCCCCGGAGAACAAAATCGTCATCTAGGTTGGGACAGATATTAGCGCGGTACGTATCATACACGTCCTCATCGCCTTGACGATGGATAGTAGATTCTTTATCGTGTATGCTTTGCTGGTATCTATAACTGTCTGTTCGAAGTTCCCCGTCCACCTCGTGCGTGCATTTGGATATCTCTGTCTCTTCTCTGGCTTGCATGCTGGCGTAGTAGCGCCTTGAGAGTACCTCATGGAGTTGGGGATGTTCGGCTGCTAGCAGGCTCTCTGGTTGTAGAAGATCGTGAATCAGTGCTGCCAGACTCGACTCCCACGTGTAGACGTGGGCCCATAATTGCCGATGCTCTGCAGCACTCAAGAGATGAGCATTAGTTAGAACCCCGACGAGGCGGGCGAATTCGCGGCTCCAGAACATCTGATTTCTATTGTCGTCTGCCATTGCGAGAATGTTAAAAGATATCGAAATAGGGTTTCAGGGTTAGCTATAGCCTCCTCCCGGTAGCTTGAATAGAGGGCAGGCTTTTATAGTAGTGGAGGTAAATTGGAGGGCTCCAAGAGCGCCGTGAATACAACCGACAAAGGGATGCATCGCGGATCGTGGTTTTATTACTTTTCGCATAAAGAGTCTTTGTTTTTACCGCGCCGTTGTTGACGGTTGGAACATCGAGAAGAAAGAGCCCGGTATGCGAGTGATTGTCCGGATTGTTCTATTAGTCTAAACATGTATATAAAGAACAAAGGTTGCGGACCTTAACGAAAACCCTACTATGAGATCAAACGGTACAAAAGGCGATTTGTCCAGTATAGTCTTGAGAAACCCTGACGGGACCATGACTCGCGCAACAGCCCAACGGTCAATTTGATAGATCACATGAAGGCAACATCTTGAGGATGTATGTGCTGCTTAGAGTTTAACTTTCACTCACCTAGGGTTTCTTTCAGCGTTAGGTTTTGTGCTCGTGGAGGGGCTGTTAGTAAAGTGTGATACCAATATTTTCCAGACTGGCAAAGTCATGTTCCGATATAGATTCTATAAGTCATGGAAGGAGGGTGTACTAAGACTGAGCATCCAATAAGGGCCTCCCAACCTGCAGGATGGGCCCAGCTGAGGCCTGGAGCACCTGCAGGCATTTGCCATGAGTCACGGCTGATCCGGCCTATCATCAACGCGGGCGGCCGTTCTCAACACGACTAGCAGGGAAGATGACGATATCCTTCGCCTGGACTCTTAAAGGAGGGGGAGAAAAGTACCGTTTCATGGTGGTGATGGTTGTGGTGGTGGTGGTGATCCTGCTGCTGCTGGTGGCGGCCATCCAAGACGACAGAGCGGAATTGATCATTTCCACCATCGCATGCAGCACGATCAGCATAACAAGAAAAGAACCCATGACGTGCAGCATTTGCTGGATACTTCTATACGTTTCTGTATGTAGGGAAGTGGATTGATCCACTCTACTTCAATGACAGTGGCGGGCAAGCAGAACATGTCTCCTTGAACAAGACGGACAGACGGCGGCAAAGGGGGGTTTGGCTGCAGAACCGGCGCATCCCTGCGGCCAATCAGGCTTGTGGGAACTAGAAGTTCATTGTTGGGCAACAGCGCTGAATGGCGGTTAGGCTGCAGCGATGTTCGTCCTGGACTGTGAAAGCCTGGGCCTGAACACAGCAGCAAACCCGCTAGCCGGTCGGCCACATGCAGGTAGAGTGCACCATGACGGCGGCCTTGCTTTTCCTTTTTTCTTCATCTTCCATCTGATTGTCTTGCTCAACCGTCATCGCCCATCCAACATCAGATCAGACTTTTTACTGCCGCCTGGTTACTCCGGGCTGTAGTTGCTCGTCGCCCTGGGGGGATGTTGGGTTTTCTTACTTGCTGCTGCATCGCCCCATTCCATTGCGGCTGAGGAAGGCTGCCTGCGATACGAAGCCCGGGCAAACACGCGGCCAGAGAAGCAGTCGCGAGCCCGCGACTCAGTAACGACTATCATTCATTCAGAAGAGGGGGGTGGATATAAAAAGACGCAGGTCAAAGGGGCGAATGACAATGCGCCAAAATGGCCAGGGCAGTTCTCCTTGCCCATGCCCGGGCGATGTCGCGCCCTGCTAATTCCGTCTTGCGCAGCGACGGAGGGACCTGCGCGCTTTTCCCCTGGTCCTTTCATTTGGACGGCGCATCGTGATTGAACGATTGCCATGGTCACAAGCAAAGACTCCAGTAGCTCCGCGACCATGATATCCCGAATCTTTTGGGGTTGGATGGTTGCTTCTGCTGGGCATGCAGCTTTCCAAACCTAATGGCAAGGCAGAAAGCACCAGGGATCTTCATCTCCTGAAACAATCTTACACCATGATTATTGCCGGTAGTCCGTCGTCATTAAAAGAGGCCAGTTGACCCCTCCATGACCTCTCTGGCGCGTTCGGAGATATAAGGAGGTTATATTTGCTCGTTCTTTGCTCTTGACCCCGCTTCTCCCATTTCCGTTTTTCCCGAATCCCATCCCATTCCCTGGGGTTTGCTGCGTCTGCTCGGCTCCTTATCTTCTTCCTTCTTGCTCACCTTGACAGCTCCCTCCTTTCTGCCTGAGAATTGACATACTTACGGGTCCCCGTGGCCGCATCCTCTCGGTCCCCAACAGGAGCGGAGTCGTACAGTATGGCGGTCATCAACCAGAACAACAACAAACAGGTGCCTCCTGCGCCTCCGACTCATCATCCACCTATGCGCCCGAATGAGGGTGTCCCTGTGGCGCAAGCGGGCTCAGCACGTCCCATGAACCCGGAGTACTTGGTTCCTCAGATGAATCGGCTCAATGTTCATGCGGAGAAACCCCCGGCTGTCAACAACCCAAAGCCCAAGGAGACCACCACGGTCGTTGAGGAGATTGATGCTCGTGCCCCCTTCTACTACCTGGGGTACACCTTCTTCAAGGCCGATGCCGTGCCCGGGCACAAGTCCACCTGGAACCATGTGGAGCGGACCAAGATGAACCTCAGCCAGTCTGATCTGATGAAGCTGGTACACAAGCGAACCAAGAAGACCCCCATCGCGGAGCAATACCAGTCCCTGTCCAAGGTCAAACGTGCGCATGTGGACCAGCTGATCAGCGAACTTAGGAAGAGTGACCCCCACTTTGAATGGACCTGCGTCTATGTCAAGGAGGACGAGAAGCCATTCAAGGGTAAGAACTCCCGGCGGGGTGACTATGAGACGCTCTCCGTGAGCGTCGTCATCATGAGAAAGGCTACAGATCTGGTGTTTCCCAAGATACCTGTCGACGACCATGTGGATGTGGAGGCCCTTCCTAAACCACAGGACCGTGTGCCAACTCACGTGCACAATAATCCATCCGAATCGGGACCAAAGGGGATGTCTAGGGGCATGCAGCCTAGTGAGCCACTGGTTGGGCCTACTATCCATCAGGGGACAATGCCACCGGCCATGAATCATAACCAGCAGCCTCTGCCTACAAGGTTTTATCAGCCTCCTTTTCATCAGTCTCCACCCCATCAGCCACCTCCCCAGCAGCCGCCTCCTCAACTTCCTCAGGGATATGCGGGGCCACGGCCACATATGGCCCAGGGGCCCTGGCCGTGGGTGCACGGGATGCCAGCTGGTATGCACCCACACCGCGCTCAGCCAGGCATGCCTGTCTCTACGATGCCTGCGTCTGCTATGCCCAGTTCTGCAGTGCCTGCTCCTGTCATGCCTGGTGCTGCCATGTCTGGCCAAGCCAATGTTCCGCACATGATGGCTCAGCCGAACGGCCTGCGAGGCGTCCACATGGCAGCTGGAATGTTCCACCAAAGGCAGGGATTCGACCCCCGCGCCCATTTTTCCGGCCAACAAGAGGCCCATCCTTCTGACAAAGGACCCGCCCCTGCCCATGCCCCTGCTCCTACCACTACCCCCCCTCCCCCGGAGACTAAGCCCGAGAACGTCAGGCCCTCGACGCCGGCGGCAGATCCCGAGCTAGAACTGGGACTAGAGTCGAGTAGTGTGGGGGACGATGAATCCGTGTTCGACTTTGACGACGACAGCTCCATCACCGATAGCTCTGATGAAGAGCCAGAACTGGAGGATAAACCCCAGCCGTGGCGCGGCAGTTTATATCGTCGACACTCCGCCACCCGAGCGAAGCATGCATACCGCACCCATTATCGGAAGCAGCCCCAGAAAAACGAGTCGGACAGCAAGACGAGCCGGTCAGGGTATCCCAATGGCTGCATTGACGTGGTGCCTGCAGACAGTAAACATGTCGACCCACGCAGCGAAGGTGCCGCTAGTGGTGGTGGTAGTGGCAGTGGTCCCAGTCAAGAAGTGAGCCGGCCAGCGCGGGACCGGCCCAAGATCATCCATGCGTCAGTGAGTGCAGACGAGTTGGATTTGGAGCAACTTTTGGCCGAGAGGGCAGAGCGGTTCCGAGGGGGGCGGGCCCGGAACGATATTCGGGCGCGAATACTAGATGACCGCGAGGCCCGATTGGAGCATCGCGAGCGGATGGTGGAATACCGGGCCCGCGTGCTGGAGGAACGGGAACGCTTGGATGATGCATGTTACCTCGGACGACGCATGTCCCTGCGCGAACCGGGCACCTTCTATGGCCCTCGACGATATTACCTCCCGGAGGGGCTTCAATGATGGTGCAGGGTCCTTGGTGGGATTAGTTACAAGGACTAGTCGAATTGGGGAGTAAAGAGGGGGGAGCAATGGAAGGGGAATCGCTTCATTGTTTTTCCCTGGGAAAGTCAGTTTACCAGTGGATTTTCGGGTATTTGCATTTTGGGATCGGGTGAAGGAGGGATCCAAGTGGGTATCTAATAACGTCATGGGGGGGAAGACAAAAGTTCCATCGGAAGCTGCAGTTCAACCGCGCACACACACAGACGCACCCTGAAGATTATCATTTCTCATCCTTGTGCAATAGCAATGTTATATTATAGGGGGATTATCACGCGCCGAGTTACCCATTCCCGAAGCAGACACCGAGTAGTTTTTTGTAGAGCTTGGTAGTAAAGAGATGAGACACAGAGAGAGAGAGAGGAAGAGAAACAGTTGCCAGCTCAGCGAGTGACTTATCGATAAGCCCCGCCCGTGTAGCAGTTTAACTAGTAGTAGTGACCAGTTACTAGTAGTAGTAGTAACTAGCAGTGCTGGCAGCTGCTCTGCCCCTCTCTCGGTTCCCCCCCCCATCGTCATTCATCCTTCCGGTTCTTCTTCTTCCCTCTTTCCTCTTCTTCTCTCTCTCTTCTCTTCTTTTTCTTCTTCTTTCTCTGTACTTTTCTCGTTTACTCACTTCCTTCCACAATTTCCTTCTTCAAACACTCTCCCCGTCTTTTTCAATCACACCAACACATCTTCAAAATGCCTCGTCAATTTTTCGTGGGTGGTAACTTCAAGATGTATGGAAACCCCTCCATCCGCTGCCCCGCCAGCTCTTCACCACCAAATATCGCTTCACCCTCAACGAGCCCGCTGGCTAACGAATGACTTCTGCGTTACTCTCACACAGGAACGGTACTGCGGACAGCATTACCTCCATCATCAAGAACCTCAATGCCGCCAAGCTGGACGAGTCCGCCGAGGTGGTTGTCTCTCCCCCCACCCTCTACCTGCTCCCCGCCCGCCAGGCCGCCGGCGAGAAGATCGGCGTCGCCGCTCAGAACGTCTTCGACAAGCCCAACGGTGCTTTCACCGGTGAGATCAGTGTCGAGCAGCTTCGTGATGTCAAGATCGACTGGACCATCATTGGTCACAGCGAGCGCCGTGTTATCCTGAAGGAGAGCGACGAGGTAGGTCTACCCCGCCAAGTATTATTTAGTTGGATTGGGCTAATATTAACCCCCATCTAGTTCATTGCCCGCAAGGTCAAGGCCGCCATTGACGGTGGCCTCAGCGTTATCTTCTGCATTGGCGAGACTCTCGAGGTATGTGGGCCTGTTACTTTTCCTGATTTTGCTTTTTTAACCTCGCGACTACCCCTCTTCGAGCTCGCGGTGACCCGGTGAGATGAACCGAGACTAATGCAACCCCCCAGGAGCGTGAGGCCAACAAGACCATCGACGTTGTCACCAAGCAGCTCAACGCTGTTGCCAAGGAGCTCACCAAGGAGCAGTGGGCTAAGGTTGTTGTCGCCTACGAGCCCGTCTGGTAAGTTCTCTTGCAATTCGTCTGGCCTGCTGGTCGCACACTAACCCCAATTCAGGGCTATCGGTACCGGCAAGGTCGCCACGACCGCCCAGGCCCAGGAGGTCCACGCCGCTATCCGCAAGTGGCTCGTTGATGCCATCTCCCCCGAGGCTGCCGACAACACCCGCATCATCTACGGTGGTTCCGTCAGCGAGAAGAACTGCCGTGACCTGGCCAAGGAGGCCGATGTCGACGGTTTCCTGGTTGGCGGTGCCAGCTTGAAGCCTGCCTGTATGTGTACCCTTCCATGTGGTTGATGCAGCTTACTGATTATTCTGTTATAGTCGTTGACATCATCAACGCTCGTCTGTAAACAATTGAATGATTGATGGACATGTGATATGATATCCAAATCCCAATAGGCGGGGAAGTCAGCCTGGGAACTCTGCAGACACCATGACCAATTGCAGAGCATGAAAATCTATAAAGAATATAAAAAATCGAATCTATACCAAATAAATCCAAATTGAATACCACCATTAACCTTACCTTCCCCATGCACCCTCTGTAACTATAACTCTAGACAAATATTAATTACCTAGTAAGTTGCAGTATAATCATAGCACATATCATAGTATCTACACCCTTCCCCCCCCCCACGGCCCATATAACCCGTCATATAGATCAATAATATACACAAGGATCACGACGAATACGACACCGAAACCCCCACCCCCCTCCAATACGACTTCCTCAAACCCCCAGACTCCCCACCGCCCCCATCAGAAGCATACGACGAGGAAAACGAACTCGGTCCCAACCCCACCCCAGCACTAACCAACAACTCCTTGACCCGTCCCTCCCACAACAACCGCACATTCCACGATTGATCCACCCGAATCTTCAACACGGATTCGTTCTCCTCCTCCTCTACTTTCCCCTTTCCCAATCCATGGCCCACTAGATCCTTAAGATCGTCAGGAGGTGTAGCTGTAGATGGGTGCGGATGAGGAAACAAGCTCTCGCGAATCTTCCGTCTTGCCCACTCCACCCCATCACCATCATCACGATAGCGGGGTTTACTCTTCCGCCAGAGTTCACACCCCGCTACCATCTCGCTTTCCCAGCTGTAGACATTGAACCCGAAGCGGGAGCTAAATGCCAGATTTGGAGACGCGCGGAGTGAGTACGTCGTTGATAGTGAGCCCGTTAACGGGGTCAGGGTGAGAGTGAGAGTATAAGGGAATGTCGAAATCGGAGTGTTGGCATTAGCACCTCCAGAGCCAGTTGAAGGGGCTGACGAAGAAGAAGGAACATCCGTAGCAGCAGGCAACGTGCTAAACCTCAGCCCGGTGGACATGCCAATCAGCGACGAAACAGGCGAATAGTAAGCCTCCGCGCCCGCAGAGAGTAACGACAGCCGCGGCGAGGACCCCGATGGGACAGGATCCCTAGGATCGGGCCCGAAGTTCCATAGCCCCCGCCAGCCGAAGAGGGCATTATCCGTACTGAAGAGGTACTCGTTGTTGTATTTCCCCGTGTTATGGGAGAGTTGCGCGAGGAGGGAGGCCTGCGGGGCGGATTTGGAGAGCGGCGGACCTCGCGTTGAGCACACTGCTAGGGACAATTGCATGGTTGGGGAGAGACGACGCAGGAAGAGGGCATTGAGGGTTGTCGGGGGTGGGAGGTGGAGGGTTGCGTGGAAGAGGGTGGCTTTTTTGCCGATGGAGTTGTATGCGGAGGGGGAGGCATCGTTGAGGTTGTCGTTGTTGTCGTCGTTGATGAGGATGGTTTCGGCGATTGGGGCAATGGGTGCTTGTACTTGGCGGTAGCCTGGGGAGAGCTTGCGAAGGGGGATTAGGGCACTTCTGCTGGAGAAGCTGTCGAGAGGAACGGTGCTGAAGAGGTAGGAGACGGAGCCGTCGATGAGGCCGACGGTGCCGAGGGTGTAACTTGTTGCGAAGTGCGGAGTGGAGAGGGAGGAGAGATGGACGCGGAGGCGCTCGGGGGTGGAGAAGTCGAGGAGGGCTGGACTTGTTGTTAGTGGTGTTTGGATGGAGGTTGAGAGGGAAAAGGGCTGGTATGCATACACTGCGCAGTGGCTGTCAGCGACGAGTACGAGTTGTCGCGGTTCCAATTCGTCGCCTCGGCGAAGGCGAGTTGGATGTAATCCATGAAATCGAGCATTGTCGGGGATAGTGCGGGAGCAATGGGACAAATCAAGCAGCCTCAGTAGTGAGACCCATCCAGCATGATATAGCCCACCATTGGCGGCCTGGGCATGCAGTAGAGTATCCCGATGGAGTGAGAGTGAGTAGATGAAGCGGATTGAAGATGAAGCCCGCAATCAGCTCATTTCCCGAAGCAGACTAGGGCAGATGGGGGCACGGATAAGCCGCGCGACAACAATAATCCGGGCGTTATCGACAGCCGCAAAGAAAAAAAATCATTGGATCTCGAATCCACAATTTCCCGCGCCGGCTCTTTGCAATTATCACCATTTCAACCTACTCGATTTCTTCCGGTGCTTCCTTCATTCTCCCATATTTCTAGTGTCTAGTACTTTTTCTCACCTCGATCAATCACCATGCCTCGTTCCAAGCGGGCCCGCGTCGTGCACGAGTCCAAGACCGTCAAAAAGTCCCACAAGGAACAAACCCGTCGCCTGTACGCCAACATCCGGGAATGCATTGAGAAATACGACCACCTGTTCGTCTTCGGCGTCGACAACATGCGCAACACCTATCTGAAGGATGTCCGTACCGAGTTCGCCGATAGCCGGTTAGTAGTTCTTCCCCTGCATTCCCCCGCCTATCCCCAAGATGCCCCTCCCCTCCATCATTAACCATGCAAAGTGAACTAAACTAACCACCTGAACACAGTCTCTTCTTCGGCAAAACCAAAGTCATGGCCGTCGCTCTGGGCCACAACCCCGAGAACGAAGCCGCGCCCAACCTCCACAAACTCAGCCCCTACCTCACCGGCGCCGTCGGCCTTCTTTTCACCTCCCGCGACCCCCAATCCGTGACCGACTACTTCGACAACTTCCGGCCGCTTGACTTCGCTCGCTCCGGAACCGTCAGTACCCGGGCGTTCTCGATCCCCAACGGTCAGGTGTATTCGCGTGCTGGAGAGATCCCCGCCTCCGAGGACGAGCCGCTCAGCCACACTATTGAGCCGGAGTTGCGGAAACTTGGTGTCCCGACTCGGTTGGTCAAGGGCAAGGTTATGTTGGAGTTGACGGAGGGTCAGGAGGGATTCCCCATTTGCAGGGAGGGAGAGGTGCTCGATTCGAGGCAGACGACGTTGTTGAAGATGTTTGGAGTTGTTATGGCTGAGTTCCATGTTGCTTTGAAGGCTCATTGGACGAGGGAGTCTGGGGAGGTGGAGATTCTGGAGAAGGATGAGGCTGGTATGGAGGTTGAGTAAGTTTGTTTAGGTCGGTTGATGATCCTTTGAGAAAAAGTTTCGATTCGGTTTCTTTTTTTAGAGTCGGGGTCCTGCTGGTGGTGGTGGCGGTGGTGTTGCCTTAGTGTTGGGTCATGGTAGGTTTTTCCTTCCTATCTGTGAAGGAAAATCTATCTATCTATATGTGGAGTTGTAAAAAGTCCAGCCGGCCTGACACGATGAACAACTCCCACCACCACCACTCCCACGCCCCTTTGATGATGAGATCCCCTGGGCATCTTTGGAGTTGGGTTTAGGCGTTTTCTTTCAATGATTGATTGTCGATTTTTCGACTCGTGTGTGTGTTTCGTGTCTGATTCGGTATATACTATTCTGCTTCAGTTGATGAGCGTATGACGGACATACCGATATGAAATAAACCAATCCGAACAGTTCAGTTATAGAATAACATCTCTCTCAAGTTCACCTAGGCTGAGGACTACGATTACTGCTACTAGTATACTTAGTACTTAGTACCTGACGTCCTGACGATGGCAACTAATGCCACGGATGATGAAATATTTACATGACGATGAGATAGGGCATATGTCACACACCCTGGATAATAGTATATCATTTACCTTCATTTACTTACTGCATTGCATGTTGGCAATCAATCGGCCATGACTGACACATAAGTTTTTCTTTTTGACACAAAAACAACCCTACCTGATCATCTTTCTTACCTGAAACGAAACCCAGATCCCAAACCGTAAAAAGCTCCGCCTGTGAAGACAAAGTGTTGACTATCTAAAGTACATACTTACCCCTTGAAGAGAAGTAGCGGCCGCACACGGGCCCAAGGGAAATAAACCGACATGAGTGAAAAAAAGAGGACACAAGTAGTAACAAAGACAAGAGAGAAAAAGAGAGCATGAGCATGACAGACAGGGAAAGAGGTGTCCGTTAACAGCGCGTATCTGTGTCTGCTGCAACGGGTGGGAAATCGACCTTCGAGGGGAAATTTGCGCCTGCCTGCTCCAAATGGAAGATGGATATCTCGTAACGTAACCAGGATTACGAAGGAAAGATGATGCATACGGAGCACTTCAACTGTTGTGAGTTATACGATGGTTGAAGTCCGATATAGCACGGAGCTTGAGCCTTGTTTGACCTTGCCTTACCCATTGCTGCACCGGGGTATAACAAGAGAAGGACCAAATTAATGATACCCACCAGCAAACCGTCACTGAACACTGGAATGGGGATATCCTTCGCGGACAGACGTTCAGTATCTTCTTTTGGCACGGGGGTCATCATACGAATCATCTTCATGGTATCGCTTCCGCCCGTAGTCGTCGCCCCGGCCTCCGTACCTGTCACCACGATCGCGGTCGCGTTCACGGTCCCGGTCACGGTAGCGATAGCTATCCCTGTCACGGTCCCGGTGACGGTCACCGTCGCGGTCCCGATCCCGGTCTCGACGATCGCGGTCGCCAAACCCGTCCCGGGGCCTGATGGGTTCTCTGTTGCTGCCAGTAGCGCCGCGGGGTTCACGCTCAAATCTGCCGCCGCCAGGGGGACCACCACCGAATCCACCGCTGCGTCCGCCTCCCGGACCTGAAGGGGCGTTGGGGGGAGCCTGTCCACCTCCACCGAATCCGTTGCGACCACCTTGGTATCCGACACCTCCACGGGGCCCACCAAATCCACGATCACCGCGGAATCCTCCCTTGAAGCCACCTCTGCCGCCGAACCCACCACGGAATCCACCACCATAGCCACCAGGACCAGAGGGGGCGTTGAAAGAGCCAGGGCCGATAGGTCGAGAGGGCAAGGCCTTGGTGTAACCACGACCTCCGAGACCACCACCAAAGCGACGAGGCTTCCATCCCTTGACTGTACGACCGCGCTCGACGTCAACCAAGACACGGCGGTCCTTAATGCGGATACCATCCGTTTCCTTGTAGGCAGCTGAAATCGTGACAAAAAGAAAACTAGGTTAGCATCAAGAACGTACGGGGATTCGATACCAGTCTGAATCCAGAGTGACAGGCGACTAGATCTGTAGCAATACCTTTCATATCCTTTTCGCGCTCATAGACAATAAAAGCATATCCTCTGTGTGGTTTCTTCGAGCCCTTTGGCGTTACGGTGTCTTTCACGATGCGAATCTGAGAGCAACGTTAGTCATGTGTGTAACCCATCAAGCCCGCTCGGCCTGTGACTGTACCCGTTCAATAGGACCGAAACGGCCAAACTCCCGTTCCAGGTCCGATTCCTTAACATCGTAGCTCAGTCGAGCGACAAACAGCGTCTTGAATGGATCGCCTCGTGCTTGTTGGTCGTTGGATGGTTCATCTGCAACAAACCATCAGTATTAGCATAGAAAAATCCCAGAACAGATGCGATGATCATACAAGTCTCGAGGCCTTCCGTCAATTGCTTGTTAATGTTCTCTTTCTTCTCCACCTTCTGGCGCAATTTGCGCTGGATCCAGCTTTCCGTAGGCGTATATGGGATCTCTTCCTCGTACTTCTTCACCTCAGGCAGAAACTGCGCAATGCCACCAATGCTACTCTTCTTGCAGTCTTCTGGGGCACGGTTGATGGGAGTGACATAACGCAGAGGCGGGCGAGGTTGGAAGAGCGCCAAAAGCGGAGGGGGGAGCTTGTCCGTCATGTTGTGCCCTCAGCCAGTGCTCTGAATAAACGTGAAAAAAAATTAATTCAAAGCCTTCAGAGGCATCGAGGATGAAAGGACGAGATGGGGGAGAGGAGATATGGCGGTCTTTTGTCACTTGGTCCTAGTAGCAGCGTTGGGGGGAGTTTCGCGTTCCTCCCGTCAGGTGCTTGTCTGCTTCTGGAACCGCTAGTCGCGGTAGCCGAGATTGCCGCTGCACCCAATGACGGCTCTGTATTGGAGGCGGCCCTGAAAAGTCCCCGAAGGTGTCCCTCGAGATTGTTGGAAAGCTGTTGACGCCTTCGCTGTGAACATACAAATCCCAGATAGCCGCAATGCCTCTTCAAGGGATCCGGACGGTTACGGCCGCTAGAGTATGTGTTTCTTTGGGATCTTCTCCGCCCGTTTTTTCCAGAACTAACTTCATCATCCAGAACGGTGTCGGTGCCTTTATCCTACAATGCAAGCGGTTGGATTTCCACTACTGTGACTGGGCTGGTAGCTCCCGGGGCATGGTGTATGTTCTTCTTTCTCTTTAGTGATCAGCTTTGTTCCGAAAATACTGATGCTTGTTTGTGATAGTGCCTACCTCAAGCACCACCTTCCTGCCTTCGCGAAAGCAAACCCTCAGATCGAAATCCGGGTATCGCCGCGGCCACACAAGCACCCCATAATCAAGGGACACTACATCAACGGACGGGAGAAGGCGGTTTGCGTGCGGAATCTCGAGCCTGAGCAAATAGGCAAGAAGGCCGATTTGTTGAAGCAAGCCAGCGGAGAGAAGTTGAAGCGCACCAAGAAGCCCGTCACGAGTATCAACGAGAGTGTCAGAGGCATCTGGTCCCCGTACCACGGTGGCTACAAGTCGGTGTAAAGATGGGGGATTGTGCGATCATACGGTGGTGTTCTTTTTCTGGGTCAAATATCATTTCCTATTCGATGTATTATGGGTTACTTCATCTGTTTTGTGTACCTGCCTTTTGCGAACCCGACTCTGTCTTTGTTTGAACGATATGTATCATATGTACAGAATGTCTTTATTTGATATCCCATGGAAATGGGTGCCCGCTCCCCGTATGCAGCATCGTGATTATCAGGAAAGTAAAGTGTCATTATCCACATGGATGGCCCCGACCGGACCACCACCTATACCCAAAACGCTCTCTATGCCATAGAGGTAAACACAAACATAATCCCGCCCAACCGAAACAAATGCAATGAGGGTATCAAAAAGTTGCTCGTAAATGCCAAGGTAAAAGTTCAGAAAGGAAGCCCCGCCCATGCGCCACCATCATCACATGCTAGTATTGTGCAAACGCCAGAGATGGTATGCAGCATCATTATAGATAAATCTGGAACATTGACTTGGGCGAACTAACGGGCTTCCCGCAACCGAATACCTGGCATTTAGAGAAAGGCTTGGCTTTAGAAGCGTTCTTTTTCGCCTTCGACAACGATCGATTCGAGGCACAGTCGCCACAATATACCTATGGTCAAGGTTAGAAGATGATAACGAACGTCGTTAACCCGGGAATCACGTACATGTCCACATTGCTTGACCACCCATATCTGCTGTTTGGTTTCGTCACCAGTGCCCAGTTCCATATCACAATTCGGGCATACAACCACATCGTCCTCTGCGACATTTCGGGTGAACCCCTCCGGTGGCGGACTTGGAGGTTTGTAGGCGTTTGCAGGCGTCCTTTGTCGTGTCAAGCCCGTTAGTTGATAGTCTAATCCTAACGGGCCATCCACATCCAAGTTGATCGTTAGATCTATGGCGCCCGCCGGGCCATCTCCAATCCAGAATGACTCCACATCACTTATTGGAGGATGTCTCCGAAATCCTCGAAACGCTAGGTCCGGTCTGCCATGGTCTCCAACCCGTACAGGTGGTCTCGGGGATCGAAACTGTAGCATCTGCTGCCACAAGCTGGGCATGTAGAAACCTTCATTGCTGCGCGGCGGAGGCGGAGGTGGTGGTTGTGGCGGCGGCGGCAACTGTGGCCGCCTCACGGTGGCTCCGATGAACTCGACTTCGGGGCTGCTGGGGGGTTGTTGCTGGTCATTATCGTCCACCTCTTCCTCTAAATCAACCACTTCCGTGAGGATGTCCCTGGGAAATCGGGGAGGACGCGGCCGAGAAGCTTCGTTCGTCGTACGGGACTCTTGCAAGGACGAATTTTGATAGGGTGTATCGGGCTCATCGGTCAGGTCTATCACATCTTCAGACGGCTGGGTTGTGGCCGGTCGGCGGAGGTCGAGGCCGTCCCCGGGGTAGCGCCGAAGCGGTGGCAACGAAGGCCCCGGTGTTGCGGAAAGGGATGATGAAGATGGTTCTCCGGATGGACGTCCTGAAGAAACTTCGGATGTCTCGCGGTGAGTTCTCTGGAAGGTGGAGTCGGGCGTCAGTTGAACCTCCAATCCCTTGATCTAGCACGGGGATACCCCGCCTCCATGAGGAGATTCGAGGGCAGACGGGGAGATTTGATACGAACCTTTCTGGGGCGAGAGCCCACAAACAAGACACCTGAATCGTCACTCATCCCGGAAACCAATCCGCAGGGGAAGACGACGGTGTTGGAGGGGAAGAGAAGGTGGGAGAGGGAAGAAGGGCGAGGGGAGGGCGGTTTGATGGCAAGAAGAAGGTGAGGTAGTAGTGAGTTATTAACAGCCGGTGTTAGGCCTCACTTGCGGTTGGTGGAACGCCATGCTTAGTCGTGTTAACGAAGTGGTCTGGGTCCGAGTGCCCTGCGGTCAGGAGTGGCATGTCTCCGGTTCAACTTGCTTTTTGCCTCACTGAACACCGTGAGAGTTTGTCCAGCATGCCACTCTTCAGTGAATGGACGGACCCTCTGGAAGTACTACTGGGTACTAGTAAGAGTTCTGGCACTCGCAGTTCCAGGGTAGTAATCCGTGGAAATTCAGAGCCAGGCGGAGTGGTTCAGTTGCGGAGGGGAGACAAATATATTATAGTCTTATAATTTAGTAGTATGAGGGTTCCCGCCGACTCGCCCAGCACCCCCGATCACTGCGTGAATGACTTGTCACCATCCATCACCAATTGTCACAGCAGTAGGTAGTAGGTCTGCTGACAACTCAGATTCTGGTGGTTTCTATGCTCATGATAATCCCATTATAATCCGGGTTCGTTATTGTTGCCAGGTGGCTTCTCCTTCCTTTATTCTTTGGGTTTGGTCTGAGAGGGAAAAAAAAAACAAGACGCCGGTGACAAAAAAGAAACAACAACAAAAAAGAAGAAAGAAAAAGAAAGAAAAGTAGCACCGACAGCTAGAAATACAGAACAACAAATGGAATTTTCACTCCGTATCCATAAGTAGGTATCATAATTACTGTGCCGTCAGCTCCGTCACGCCTCCCTCGCTGTTCAACGCCACGATAGTCTGGGCGGCAGAGCCCCAAGCCGCCGCAACCGCGGGCACCGCGCTCCGCAAGGGCTCGGACCACGACTTGGAGGACTTGGTGTATTGGTGCACCGTCAAGCCACTAGGTCCGGCGGTCAGAAGGAACTGTCCAGTGTAATCCCAGTTAATCGAGTCAACCTGACTGCCCGTCTCCAGAACCTTGCTCTCCTGTGCGCTACGGAGATCCCAGATGGATACAGTGGTCGAGTTCTCGGTAACCGCGGCCAGGAAAACACCGTTCTCGGAGAAGAACAGGGATTTCACAGGGCTAGACATGGCGAAAGTGGCAGCGGACGCGCCAGTCTTGATATCGAAGATCTTGATTTGCCCGTCCACGCCACCAGCAGCAACCAGGTGGCCGTCAGGGTGAATCTTGACCGAGAGAAGAGCTGAAGAAGAATGAAATGTCAGTCATGTCCGGACATACAAGTTATCATCGGGCTACTCACAAGCGTCACTGAAAATCTGAGTGATTACCGAGTTCGTCGTGAGGTCATACAGAACATAGCTCTTGTCAGCGCCAACCGAGGCAACAATGTCACCGGTAGCATGCACGGCAAGCGCGGTTGCGGCTCCAGCATGAGAGTTGAAGTTGGCGACCTCGTTGCCGTTCTCGAAGACCTTCACAGAGCCCGTAGACGATGCCACAATAGCCTTCTCGCCTGCCCAAACGGCATCGGTAACTGGCCCGTTTGCCTGCAGGTTCTGAACAACCTGCTTCTGGGGAATGGAATAGATGCCAACGGCACCGTCCGCGCCGCCGATGAGTGCCAGCTCTCCCGACGAGTCAACGGCGAATGCCTTGCTGCCGGGGTAAAGAGGGTTGGAGCTCTCCGTAGGCTTGTATGTGGAGATGGCTTCAGCCGTAGCCCAGCCTTCCGGAACCGGGCGCTTACGACGTGTCTTGGACAGCCTGTAGTTTGTTAGATATACCGAACACAGTAGAATCCTATACATAGCAACTTACGATGCCTGTGTGCTCTCAACACGTGCCAGAACGGCCTCGGGCAGACCGGTCGAATCAACCTGCATAGCTTCACCACCGGAGGCAGCGGCACTCCTGGCACCGACGGTGACCTTGGAAAGGGCATCACGGGCCTCGTCTCTCTCCTTTGTCAACCGAGCAATCACGCGAACGGCGGCATCGTGCTGGTAGAGCGCAGAGCTCAGTTCCTGGCGAGTCTGTGCCAAGGTCTGTCGCAATGTGTAGGTTTCAAGAGCCAAGGCATCCCATTCTTCTTGGAAAACACTGAGCAACGAAGGAATGGATGTGAGGGTGGGAGGTCTGGGGCGGACGACGCGCTGGGATTTGACGTCAATGAGGTCGTCTGTGGAGAGCTCCTCTCCATTCACGGGATCCTTTCCATTCTCCGCGATGTAGGCTTCGATCAGTCGCTTTTCAAAGACGCTGCCTAGTCGAGCATTAGCTGCATTACGTCGCATCAATGCTTTCGAGGTTGGACATACCGCTCTTGGGCGAGACGACAGGCACTTGCGGTGCCTCTCCCGAAACTGTTGCACATCAATCATCAGTAATTGGACCTGCAAGAGCAACTCATTGCATGACTTACTTGCGCAAAGCATGGTATATGATGTATGTTGGTTGATGGAGGACGAGGTTGGTTCGACGCGAAGCTTGCGGCTCCTCTGGACTTTTCGACCTCGCCCGATGCGGATTAGCGCACCGCAGCCCACTGATTCCTTGGCGGGCCAGCCAACTTCTTTTGTCGGAGTATACCAAGTCGCCTTTTATTTCTATTCCATGCTCATATCTAATTGGTGCTTGTGTCTGTAGCTTGCGAGCGAGGCATCTATATTGTGTTACTGCGCTACAGTTGATGAGATATATCTTCATACGAATGCATTGTGCATGGTGTCCTACTAAGGAGTGTCACGTCATACTGCCCACATTCGCTCGCTATTGAGCTGCTGTAATATCAGTCCTACTATTTTCTTGACTATTATAGAATAGAGATAGGCTGACAGTGACTCTGCGGCTGACATAGCCATGTCATTCAAATCAAAGGACCTCGCATATGGTACGTTGTCTGTCTCCACTCCCTGTTGGCATTGACCTAACCATCTTTTAGAGGCGAAGCAGCCCGCCTTCTTACAGAGACTGAAGAACCAATACGGAGATACCTCTGGTCGCCTCGAAAGACCCATTGCACGGCCGCGGAAACCGAGGGAAGACAATGACGACGATGGCCCTACCTACGTTGATGAAGAGAGCAACGAGATCATCTCCAAGGAGGAATATGAAGCCTTAGTACGTGGGGAGGATAACAAGGATACCGAGAACTCCAATAAAGATACACAAGAGCCTGCGACGGGCGAAGAAGGTAAAGCGAATACTCAGGCCGAGGCACCTGTCTCCAAACAGAACGTGGCCGAAATAGGAGGCCCACGGAAAAGGAAACAGGCCAAAGTAGTGGGAGAAGACACTCCTAGCGAAGAGACCGAGAAGGTACAGAAGAAAGATCCAGGCACTCGGAAACCAAAGCAAAAGAAGAAGATCAAGCTATCCTTCGATGAAGATGACTCATAATGACAGGATTTTGAGTCACTATATACTGCAATAATGATACCCTATCATGGCCGAACAAGAGATTTTGTATCGCTTGTTCAGCTTCTTTTTTTTCTCCAAATTTTGGTAGATACATACTTAGTTAGGATGATACCATAGAATGATGACGATGATTGAACAGAGAGAGTATACTCGGGTCCGCTGTAGTCATAGTAAAATCGCAGCAAATTAATAATCAAGGGCTTGAACCTTTAAAGACCATGTAAAAGAATCTTCACATATAGTATATTAACCACATCTCCTACTGTCCAGGTCTGGCGTGAATTCCACTCTTTGAATCCGAGGAATAAGGCAAGCCCTTCAAGCTCGACATTTCCCGCGACGAGTTTTTCTACCAGATTCCGCAGTTCGCGGCACGGAAACCCAACGGAAGAGCAACTTTCCGGCCTGGATTTCACCTTGGACCCTGGGAGCTGTTTGGCAGCACCAGCAACATCCCAAAATGCCTGTTGTTAACGTGGATGATCTCGTCCGTCTGCAACGGAGGCCCGATGACATCCGCAATGCAAGTTACCCCTCCATCCCACTTCCATCATCATCATCATCATCTTTGCTCCGTCCGCCATCACTAACAGCCATCCCAGATCTGCATCCTCGCCCACGTCGTATGTACTTTCGGCTTGTCCAAGTCTATCAGACTACATCCGTCTATGGATTTCTCTCTACTCACACCTATTTAGGATCACGGTAAAACATCCTTGACAGATAGTCTGATCGCCACCAATGGCATCATCTCACCAAAGCTGGCGGGCAAGATCCGCTATCTGGATTCCCGTCCAGATGAGCAGCTCCGTGGAATTACCATGGAGTCTTCTGCCATTTCGCTTTTCTTCTCCATGATGCGTCGTCCTGCTCCCGACGCTGCGCCCGTAGCGAAAGAGTACCTGATCAATCTGATCGATTCGCCGGGCCATATCGATTTCAGCAGTGAAGTGTCGACCGCATCCCGTCTTTGTGATGGTGCCGTGGTGCTTGTGGATGCCGTAGAGGGCGTCTGCAGTCAGACCGTCACGGTGCTGCGTCAAACCTGGGTGGAGCAATTGAAGCCCATCCTTGTCATCAACAAAATTGATCGACTGATCACGGAGCTGAAGATGAGTCCCAGCGAGGCTTACTCCCATATGAGCAAGCTGCTGGAGCAGGTCAATGCCGTTATTGGTAGTTTCTACCAGGGTGAACGGATGGAAGAGGATCTTCAATGGCGAGAGCGCATGGAGGAGCGTGCTAATGAATCTGCGGCTCGCTCCAAGAAGCAGGAGCAGGATGACGAGCCTACGGCCGAGTATGAGGAAAAAGACGATGAAGATCTTTACTTTGCGCCAGAGAAGAACAACGTCATCTTCTGTAGTGCTGTCGATGGCTGGGCTTTTACAATCCGTCAATTTGCCGCGATTTACGAAAGAAAGCTCGGAATCAAGCGCACTGTCCTCGAAAAGGTGCTCTGGGGAGATTACTATCTTGATCCCAAAACAAAGCGAGTTCTGGGTTCGAAGCACCTGAAGGGACGTGCATTGAAGCCTATGTTCGTTCAGCTTGTCTTGGACAGTATTTGGGCGGCATACGAGGCTACAACAGGCACAGGCACAGGAAAGGGGTATGTAAACCGGTATATACGTGATGTACATCTGCTAATCTGAACAGCGACCCGGCTTTGTTGGAAAAGATCACCAAGTCCCTGAATGTCAACATTCCGCAATACATCCTGCGCTCACGCGATCCCCGCAATATCATGACCACGCTGTTCTCGATGTGGCTGCCTTTGTCTACTGCCGTGTTGGTGTCTGTCATTGAATATCTTCCTAGTCCGCCAACTGCTCAAGCAGCTCGGTTGCCAGCGATGATTGAAGAATCTCCTGGCTCCCAGTTCGTGGATCCCAAGGTGAAGGATGCTATGGTCAACTTCAAGACCCAAAAAGATGAGCCTGTCATTGCCTACGTCAGTAAAATGATGTCCATCCCGGAGAGCGAGCTGGGATCGAGCAAGAAGCGAGCTGGTGGCACCATGTCGGCCGACGAAGCTCGGGAGATTGCCCGCAAGAAGCGAGAGGAGATCGCCAAAATGCAGGCAGAAGCCAACGGCGACCAGACAGATGAGTATACTCGCATAACATCCGCCTTCGAACGGACGACCATATCAGATGATCAACCGGCCGAGAGCGAGGAGAAGGATGACCCGGAACACCTCATTGGATTCGCCCGTCTATACTCCGGAACTCTCTCAGTGGGAGACTCGGTGTACGTCCTGGCACCCAAGTTCTCGCCGGAGAACCCGCATGCCAGCCCAGTACCTCAGAAGGTAACCGTCACCGATCTCTACCTCCTCATGGGCCGCAGTTTCGAACCTCTTCAGTCGGTACCGGCAGGTGTCGTCTTCGGTATTGGCGGTCTTGCAGGCCACGTTCTCAAGACAGGCACTCTGTCCTCGCAGCTTGAGGGCAGCATCAACTTGGCTGGTGTCTCTCTCAACACGCCACCCATCGTGCGAGTCGCCTTGGAGCCCGTGAACCCAGCAGACCTCAGCAAGATGGTGACTGGTCTGCGCCTTCTCGAGCAAAGTGACCCTTGTGCGCAATACGAGGTTCTCCCCAGCGGCGAGCACGTCATCCTAACCGCCGGTGAACTGCATCTCGAGCGTTGTATCAAGGATCTCCGCGAACGTTTTGCCAAATGTGAAATCTCAACCGGCCAGACCATCGTTCCCTACCGGGAAACCATCATCAGCGCCCCCGAAATGGCATCTCCCAAGAACCCCGAGCTCGGACGAGGCGGCGTCCAAACCACCTCCTCATCCAAGCAACTGACCATGCGCCTGCGCGTGGTGCCGCTCCCTGAAGCCGTCACAGACTTCATCTCCAAGCACGTGGGAACCATCAAGCGTCTGCAAACCGAGAAGCGCACAGCAGCCGAGACCCAGTCCAGCGAGGGAGAACAATCCACCAATGGAACCACCACGGCCGAAAGTTCCCAGCAAATGGAAGCCAGCGACGCCACCGGCGAGGCCCGCGAAGCAACCTCCCTCTCCCTTAAGGACTTCAAGCAAGAACTGGCCAAGCTGTTCGAAGACGAAGCAACCGACGACAAGGGACGCTGGAAGGACGTAGTCGAGCGGATCACAGCCTTTGGACCACGACGCGTTGGACCCAACATCTTGATCGACGCAACAGAGGTCAACACCTGCGAGAAATTGTATGCCCCCCTCCTCCTTACACCCCATATCACAAGATTCCTCACCTATCTAACACATAAACCTATGTATAGCCTACTCGAACCCCACCAACAACAACCCCAAATCAGCACCGACACCAGCACCCGCGAAGCCCTGATGGTCCGCGACCTCAGCGACAAGATCGCGCACGCCTTCCAACTCGCAACCGGCCAAGGTCCTCTCTGCCAAGAACCCATGCAAGGCATCGCCGTCTTCCTCGAATCCGTCTCCATCAACACCACCACCGCCGACGAAGACCTCGACCTAGGCCGTCTAACCGGCGAAGCCATCCGTCTCGTCCGCGACAGCATCACCCAGGGATTCCTCGACTGGAGCCCTCGAATCATGCTAGCCATGTACAGTTGCGAGATTCAAGCCTCGAGTGCGTAACCCTTCCCCTTCACCCCTTTCCCTCCCCAAACACCCAACAAAATACTAAAAATCAAAACAGCGGAAGTCCTCGGCCGCGTCTACGGCGTAATAACCCGGCGCCGCGGACGAATCCTCTCCGAAGTAATGAAAGAAGGCACCCCCTTCTTCACCATCCTATCCCTACTGCCGGTGGCAGAATCATTCGGCTTCGCGGAAGAAATCCGTAAGCGGACGTCCGGGGCAGCGCAGCCTCAATTGATCTTTGCGGGCTTTGAGGCGCTCGATGAAGATCCGTTCTGGGTTCCGGCGACGGAGGAGGAATTGGAGGATTTGGGTGAGTTGGCGGATAGGGAGAATGTGGCGAAGAGGTATATGGATAATGTGCGGCGGAGGAAGGGGTTGGTTGTGCAGGGGAGGAAGTTGATTGATGCGGAGAAGCAGAAGACGTTGAAGAAGTGATCTTTCTTTTCTTGCTTATATAGATGTTGTGTTTGGGGAAGGGGGAGATAGATTATTTGTGTGGGAGAAAAGTTGAAATGGATTATATTAAATCAACTACGATAAAGGTATATATGTATGTGCCCTTGTATGTAATACTTCTCAATCCACGTAAAAATCAGAATAAGGAAGCTCTAAACAAGGGTCGCAAAGTGAGTATAAAAGACCTTGCGCGGTAACCATCCATCTACCTCACATGACAAACACAGCTTAGCATTGGGAAAGCCAAAGCCATGTATACTAAGGAGGAAAACAAGAAAACGAAGACGTCCTAAGGTAGTAGCAAACTGGAAAGCAGAAAGTGTGAAATGTGGTTTCATTTGTATCCCTCACAAGGATCAAAAATAATGTTAGGATGTCCGCGATGCGGGTTGGCAGTCATGTCACACGACTAGCCGATGATGTGAGTACATCAACTGTTTAATTATGTACAGTCATGTCGAGTGTAGTAATCTGCTTGCTCGGCGGCAGTCATATGCACTCGCGCGCTTCCGCGACTGTCTTCAGAGCAAAGCAAGCTGTAAGCAAGCAGGAGCCGGCCTAATCATATGCGAGCGCGAGCGCACCGACCTCAGGTACTGCTGCAAGGGCCTGACTCCTTCGGGATCAGTCACTCAGCCAATCCGGTTACCCCTCTAGGCGCATACCGTGGCAGATAGTAGACTGTAGTGTTAATGATGAGCGCCATAGCCTAGCCAGCTAGCCATCATCAAGGGCCCGGCCAGACCAACGCATCATACATAATTGCTGGTATCATCAATTCCTCTCACCCCAGAAAAAGGTGATAGACCTCTCAAAACGGCCTAGCAACCTTCCTCAACTCCGCGACCCCAGTAACAGGATCTCTCATCTCCTTCCAGCTAACAGGGAACATCATATTACCCGACTCACTGCGGGCCATGACGACACCCAGATCATTGCGTGCCGTAGTAAGATAGTAGAAGCTCTGATCACCGAGGGAGATGACCGTTCCACGAACAATATCCCCAACACGGAACATCTCATCCATGACGACGCGGTCTTTCTCAACGGCGCGAACGTCCTCCTTGCGGATCAGCGCCTGGAAGCGAAGTTCGTCCGAGTTGCTATGGTTCTCTGGATTAGCCGCGGACGAGAGAATAGCTTCGATGTTGTCATTGTCCGATGCAGTCTGTGCGGGGTTGAGAGGTTGGGAACTAGCAGATTCGTCGAGCACAACTAGAATAGACACGGTGGCTTGTCGCTTCTGAACGCGGGTGACGCGCGCCAACACGACCGAGTCGACGGCGGGGAGGGTGTTGTATCTCAGCTTGGGCTTTCCAGTGGTGGCTGGTTTGGCGGACGCCTTGGTGCTAGGTGCAGGTGCAGCTGCCTTCTTGGGGCCTGTGCGGGAGACACTCAGGATGAGCTTTGCTTTGGAGCTGGGTTGCGCTTGATCAACGACCACGGGGCCTGCGATCGAGGCATAGATGGTTGCGTTCTGTACGTGTGTACCAGGACCGGCGGCATATGAGGTAATTGAGCCGAGGCGCTGGCCTGGGATGGCCAAAGTGGGTAGTGCAGTGGCCATTCCAGCGCTGCGTCTTACAGACTGGATATTAAGGGGAAATAAAGGAGGAAGAGAAGGGAGAGGCTCGGAGATAGTCGAGCTGTAGTTGTTGACGCGAGATGCTGGCAAAGCTTTTCTTTTTCGGCGGGACCCGGTCTCGGCCGGAACAACACTCTTTCCGGACAGCTAGCACGGGCCAATCAAGAGGCCTTTGTATACATCTTGTGTTACTGAGACAGGTCATGTAGACAAAGTATCTACAACGATAGCTATTATAATCATGGTATCAATGTATTGCAAGTATAGACTCGAAATCCTCTAACGGTGAATACAGTATTATGCGCAGACACAATTAAAAGTCGGCACAGCGTCAGTTCTCCCTCGGAGAAGTGACTATAGACAACAAACGGACAACGATCTCAAGCACACCGAATGCTCGCTGACACGAATCAAAAGAGACACCGAAGCACATGCCCGCTTAACACCTTGGACAGCTAGACATCAATGGGTCAACACATTGGAACACAAGGCGGCTCAACTTATAGATAAGAACGGCAGTGGGAACACAGATAGAGAAGAAAAGAAGTCGGTCGAAGATAAATAGGGAAGTGAAAGGGGTTGGTCCAAAGCCATACACAGGTCGTTAGATGAGGTGAGGGTCAAGGTCAAGGGAGGAATTGTTTAGGCTTCTACAAGCTTGTGACCGTTCCCAAGGAATTCGAGGCATCGCCGAGCCAGCGCAATGACCTCGCCTTCCCCGTCTTCAGCATCCTCCTCGTCCGATTCGATATTCTTGTCGGAGATGGACTTGACCATCTGAACGATATCGTCGGACTTGGCGATATATCCGATGAGTCTTTGATCCTCGGATTCCAGAAGTTGAAGCAGAGTCCAGATGGCGATATGCTGGAATGTCGGGTCGCCACTGGCGAGGAAGCGGTTGAGGTATCCGTGAATACCTCCGTTCGGATCTGCCCAATCACGCACAAAAATGGAGTAGTCACCCACTGGATTCACACCTGTTAGTATATGGAGGCACTTAACACATTTGCACACGGTGGGGTCATACCTTTAGAGGAAAGATTCCCCAGCGCCGCAGCGCTGTTCCCTTGCACTTCAATACTTTCCGATTCAGTCAAAGGAATCAGAACGTCAAACACCCCCAGGTTAAGGAGATGCGGTTTTAACTCGTCGCTCAGAGCCAGAACCGCGATCGCAGCAGTCATTTCCGACTGAACGCTGAGGGGCACACGGAGGACGAGGTCCTTGCACTTCTGAACAGCGCCGGCCTGCAGGACCAGCTCCTTGTTTCGATCCGAGCTTGCGGCAAGGTTCCGGAGGGTCGAGATAGCGTGGCACTGAATTTCCTCATTATCGGTCGATCCCAGCAGGTCCACCAGGGGCTTGAGGAAGCCCGCATCGATGATAGGCGATTCGTTCAGGGGATGGATGGAGATGTTGCGGATACACGCGACGGCGGAAAGGATGAGAGGAAGGTAGGATGACTGCAGCAGTCGCAATAGGGGCGGAAGACCCTTGGCTCGAACAATTTCGAGCTGGTATTTCTCGTCCGAGGCAAGGTTGCGCAGTGCCAACGCCGCTTGGCATTGGACCTTGGGTGTTGACGAATCCATCAGGTGCACCAGTGATTGAACCAGTCTGGACTCAGTTTGAGCCAGGCGCTTGCGATTCGACGAGTCGACAGCGATGTTACTGAGGGCGGTAGTGCAGTAGTATTGTACATCCACATCGGGAGAGGAGAGCAATTGGACAAGGACGGGGATAGCGCCGGCGTTGACAAGTTGTTGTCGGTTATCATCTATGGATCGCAATGTTAGCAGAGCCACTCCGTCTTGGGATCCTCGCAACCTACCCGAGTGTGTCATATTCAGCAACGCCCCCGTGGCATTTCGTTGTACACGCATGTCCTTCGACTTCGCTAGACGGATCAACGGGCCCAAGGCACCGGATCGAGCGATCTTGGCCTTATTATCCTCATGGGTAGCCAAGTTTGTAATGCAACCGACTGCATTGCATTGCACTTCCACATTTGGTGACATCATCTGCCGTATTAGAGGAGCCAGTCCTCCCAGAGCGACGATCAGCACCTTATTGTCCGCTGCGACCGGTCAGTAATCCTGCTGGCGCGAGGAATGGATGAAAGCGAAACCCACCATTTACAGCCAAGTTGCCTAGAGCTGCACTGGCAGCACGTTGAACTTCAATGTCCGAACTCTGCAACAAGAAGAGGATGGGCTCCAACGTGTCTCGATCGACCTCGCGCACATCTGCAAATACCCCGGATGTTAGCCACCATCGGAACAACAAGGTCTGTGCGTATCAGCCGTACCTCTCTCCGTGATTTCAGCGAATGTCAGACTGGCGCTCCGTTGGAGATCGACGTTATCGGAATAGACGAGGGTACTCAAAGCCCGAAGGGGTTCACCGGCGAAGAAGTCGGTCTCGGTCCTCTATCAAGGAATCCTTGTAAGTAAAAGCGAACGCCGGGTGGAGTAGAAGCAGCACTGAATGGTGCGACAGCAATGAACATACGTTTTCAAGGTAACCCAGAAGATCGGAAACTGCTTCGCGCTCGTTGTCTGCCAAAGTGGTTTCATAAATGCCATCCCTTGAGCGGCCTCCGATCGGGCCGAGACAAGCTGAGATATGGCACCATCGGTCAACTGTCGAGAAGCAGGACAGACAGGCGTTCGTGATTCCGCTCATGCCTTCAGAATGGGGAGCCCGCAGGACCAACAGACGGCCCCGCCAGCGTTTGAACAGGAAAGCAAAGAGTAGGCGGAAGATACGCCGAATGGATTGGGAGAGGAGAGGATCAGGTCGGGCTCCTTAATGCCAGCAAGCTAGTCGCCTTCCCTTATTCCATCCAACAAAGACTTGCAGCGGAGGCGGAACAGACGTGGGAACGGGAGGCGGTCGGAGGAAGAGCAGGCAGAGTTCGAGGGAAGGACCGAATGGCGATTGAGAGAAACGCAAGAAGGGGACGGGAAGAGAGGCTCTGGCAGAGGGAGCTACGGGAACACAAGGCCCGGCGCGTGATGGTTTCCTGAGAGGGGAGAGGGAAGTAGGGAAGGATGGATGGATAGATAGTACGAGGAGTGGTTTGCTGTAGCCGTAGTGTAGTAAGTAGTCGACTGTCGTAAGTAGGAGGAAGGGGAGATGAGACGGAATGAGGTTGGTTGGTTGGTTAGGTTAGGTTAGGTTAGGTTAGGTCAGGTTGGGTAAGTACTAGTAGCTTCCGTTTGCTTTCAAGGGACCCTTAGCACGTTGCTTTCCTCTTTGGAAAACATACAATGGAAAGAGTCAATGGAGGGGAGAGCAAGATGACAAGGGGAGGGGGGAAATGGCGGAGAATGGAAGACCCAGGGGGATAGAGGTTCATCACCAGAGTGGATTCTGGGATGGGTGGATGGAGAGAGAGAGTAGTGAGAGAGAGTGAGCAGAGATGAAAGAAAGCAAGCCAGTCTGGTTGTGAGTTAGTTTCCCGCAGTGGTAATGGTTACTACTGTTACTGTAGTTTAGTGGTAAAGTAAGAACCCGCGCCAGCACCACTTTAGAGTCGGGCAAATGATAACGCGCAGAAAAAAAGCAGGCAGGGGAAGCTCCAATTTCACCAACCACCTCACTATTCTGTTCATTTTAATTTTAGGTGATGATATTACTCAATCTTGAACTACCATTGCTCAACTAAATTCATGACTCTATCGTCTAAACTACTACTATCTATGTCCAATTTAGTACAGTACGTAGTAGATCTGTCACCGCCGTTATCAAACCAGAAGGTCCCATCCCCCGACCGGGGACATTCCCCCCGGTTGTTTATCTTTTGCTCGTCATTGCTTTGCTTTTCGCTTGCTCGTTTTCTGTCGGGCGGCCCCACTGGGCAACAGCTCTTGGATGGAACCACTCGTCACTAGTCCTTTTAGTATCCATGCCCGTCATTAGTTCATGATTTAGAAAGGAAGAGAGAGAGAGAGAGAGAGAGAGAGAGAGCTCTCTCTTGCTCGGCCTCACCTTCTTTTGCTCTCCCTCCCTCCCTCCCTCCATCCACCTCCACCCCCAATTCCCAGCCACATACATTCCCGCCATATCGTCTAGGATTCTGAAACTAGTCCCATGAGTGTTCCCACCTTTTTATGCAGACATTGAAGCATGTCATCAACTGATCTCAACAATCAAACTAATTAGCAACCGTTCTATACCAATTTCATTTTTCGCATGCTCATCAAACATCATGATGGGGTCAAGAAATAAATGCCTCTGGTTCCACTTCGGCAAGCTAACACATCGCCCCAGAGCACAGCTCCTACACCGTAGATTCACTTGCTGCGGATTTGAACCTACACAACTTCTTAGCAAGACCCAGGTCGTAGCAGCTAACTACTAGTAGTAGTATGGCCCGGTCTACACAGATTTAAGCTTCAGCAGCAACAAAGGAAAAAGAATGTTAAAGGGAGTTACCTACCCGTCTGCATGAATGAACAACTACTACCAGCTTGCAGGACTAGGATCATTTATCGCTGTAGTTCTTAGAAGCCGTTAAGTTGCTATGACTGCCTATTTCCAAGCATTTTGTATAGTAGCAAGCAGTAGTATCAACTCAGAAAAGCATCCTGAGTGGACAGTGAGGCGACAATGCTGATCACCGGACAGCATTCGGGGAAGATGATCAACATCCATGCTTGGACCAACAACTATCTACTAACTATTTCGGATCAATCACCTGTCAAACATCCATCATCATCCTCCTCCTCCACCATCATCACCACCATCATCATCATAGCACCCCCAAAACTAGTGGCATGCCAATGGGTTAGTCCTTCAAAAGTACAGGCACAACATGGCTGAATCATATTTAAATTCCAGTCATCTGGGATCTGTCACGGGTACAGCCGTGTTGCCCGTGGCGGAACTATCTGGTTATCTGGTTAGTAAGTAGAAGTAGTTGTATCTGCTGACAGGGATGGATTAGTTAATGAAACTTGCTTGGATGATGGGATTGCATTGAATTCCACGCTGAGACTTGTTGCGACGCATTTACCCCTGCATCTACCTGTGCGTGCTTTTGAAACCATATCCAACACCCACCGGTTTATCTACTGTGCATCTACATACTCAATATATTTCTCAGAGTACTACATGCAACGCCAGGGAGATACATCAGAAAAAGAGGGAGAGAGAGTTGTGTGAGTGGGTGTATGTAACTATGAGTGTTGCCACCACAAAGACCACGTGAGAGGAGATGAGCAAAAACAGTCTTCTTAATATTCACACCATCAGAAAATGGCTTGCATCACATGAAGGCCCGGGCCCATGATCCCGATGCCAATCACTGGCCGGCTGAACCATCCATTCGACAAACCTCAGAGGCTTACAGTAAGCAGTTTTCCCGGTGTGCAAATGATGTCTTCTCCTTTCTCCCCTGCCCCGCAAAGCTAAAATGTCCATGGGCAGCGCAAAAGTGCGGAGGAGCCCACGAGATCCCCGTCCCAGCATGGCCTGGTATCGAATCATCCCTTCCCTTCACTGGTCCCCATGTGGATTTGCTTAGGACAGATCGACCCCCTTCCGTGCGTCAGTTGTGACGCAGTCGTACAGATTCAGATGTATACCAAAAAAAGGGATACTTCGAGACTACTATCTACACCGTGCTAAATCGATTATCCCGGTCACTATGCAGGATGCAGGCGATGGAATGCTGGGGCAAAGGGGAGAGGCCAAACCACTGGTTACGGAGTACGGAGACTAGATTGCCACTGTCAGTCAGACAGAGGCTCCTGGAATAAACCTGCAGAAAGGATGTTCCATGTTCCGGACGTTTTATTTGATCTCAGACCGGGAAAAACGGCTGAGGGCATCGGCATTGCTTTTTTCGCCCTGCAACCCGAGCGACCAATTTGATACTTGCTCCACTCCCCGGAGTTACTTAAAAGATGCCTGCAGTCAATCCATCGACCTGCAGTCAGACAACAACTCCGATCGGGGAGATTTATGTTCCTTGAGGACCGAGGACCTGTAGTAGTAGACGATGTACTTCGTGACGAACCGACTGGTAGTTTGACGCTAAATGGAAGCCCAGTGGAATCTTCTCAGACGGGCAACCATGGTAGCCCGTGTTTCGGGGGGCGCAGGCTCACTCGTCCAACTAATAACAGGACCCTCACTGTAATTCGCCGCTCCGCCCTGGATGGATGGAGTTTCTGGATAGAGCAGACATGGTGCGATGCGCCTCCTCTCCCTCCTCTCTCTCTCTCTCTCTCTCGAAGTATCAGGCTGGTCCCTCTTCGAATGGGGAACCGGTCGTCTCTAGTCGTAGAATTAGTACGTACTACTTCCACTACTACTAGATACTTACTGCAGACCTGCGCATTCCGTTTGCCCCACAGAGGAGAAGATCTTACCATTTGACTCGCATGGTTGCCATTCTGTTCCGGCATTCCAACCCAAGGGAGACGAAGAAGTAAGAGAAATAGCAACACTTTCCCACCAGCCTCGACTTGGATATTTCCTCCTCCCCTCTTTTCTTGTTCAGTGCGCAATTTATCTTTACTAGTTCCTCCCTTTCTTTCCCCTTCCTTTCCTCCCCTTAGAACCTGTCAAGGATAACTTCTTTTTATTGTCCTCCTCCCCTACATCACTGGCCCTGATCGTCTGCCCTGATTCCCAAAGAGACCCAGATTTGCCTCCGGCTCCACCTTCGAACCATTGCAATGCGCCGAAGCAGCGGACAACTCTAAACCTCACTCCTCTGTCCCCGACTGAACCTGAACGGAAGAATTTGAGGACTGTCAAAAAATTTAGATCCCAATTTAGGGCTGTCGCGTCGATCGCACGAGGTGACAGACAACCAGAAAGTGGACAGGAACAGCAGATTCGAGAAGCGATCGTCTCGTGGACCTCTGTTTCCCCCGATCAGCTAACTAACTTAACAACCGACCGAGTTGTCACTCTCGACGAAGGTTGATAAGAGAGTGAGAGAGGAGAGTGACAGAAGGAAGAAACAAAAGAAAAAGGATCAGAAGACTTGATAAATCCGATCCCTTTCCCACTGAATTTCCAAGAATTAAATCAGGAGAAGCAAAACCCGATTGATTTGACTCTGCCTTGATTTGGTTTGATTCACTTTTTTTTATTTTCCTTTCCTTTCTTTCTTTCTTTTCTTTTTCCCTTTCCTTACCCTTTCCAATCCCAACCCCATGTCTGTGTCTGCATCCGTTTCCGCCTCCGCCTCCTCCAACCTCCCATCCGATTCTCGCTCTTCAGGACCCCTCCGTCGTCTGAGCCAACTGCGTGCCTATACGCAGCAGCATTTCTCCTCCTCCTCCGCTTCCTCTTCCTCTTCCTCGCACCCTCCTGCCTCGTCATCATCGACCAACGGTCCCCGCATCTCGCGTCGTCATACCCTCAGCAGTCGAGTTTCCTGGTTTTCTCCCGCCTCCACTGGGACCGAGTCTTCGCAACTCTCGCCTGTGGGGTCTCGCTCGTCGGGCCCATGTCCCGAAAGTGAGCAGCCATCCACTCTTGCCCGCTATAGTGCGGTTTTTTTCCCCAGCTACCGCGGCCTCGAGCTCGACTTGCGTTCCTCCCGCCATTCCGACCTGTCCAGCTCTTCTCCTTCCAACAACCAATCCGGTGGCCGTCAGACAACAGCTCAAGGCACGACCATGGCGCGGCCCAGAGGTGCCTCTCAGGCGCTGGATGCGAGACCTGATCTCGATGGCACCAGTCCATCGGCCTCGTCCAACCTCCACGCGGGAGCCCTCGACTCGTCCGACCCGGTGATGTCGGAGAACCCGTCCACTGCGTCCCCGCGACCGAAGCAGAAAGCGACCATTCGCTTCTTCCCCCATCAAGACACCCATCAAAGCTCCCGACCCTCCTTGCCCTTCATCCCTGTCTCGCGAACGCTCCCGTCTGAAAGTTGCGTCATTCGAGTTGGTCGGTACTCAGAACGCGATGGCCTGCCCGTGGCCAACCCAACGGACCCCTCCGATGCCCCGGTCGGGTTCAAGTCGAAGGTTGTGAGTCGGAAACACTGCGAGTTTCTCTACCTGAACGGTCAGTGGCATATCAAGGATGTTGGAAGCTCGTCGGGGACGTTTCTCAACCACATGCGCTTGAGCCAGCCGAACATGCCGTCTCGGCTGTATACTGTAAAGGATGGAGATATTGTGCAGCTGGGGATTGACTTTCGGGGAGGCGAGGAGATGATCTTCCGCTGCGTCCGTATACGGATCGAGTGTAATCGGTCCTGGCAGCAGCAGCCGAATGAATTCAAGTATGATTATCTGGCCTCGAAGCTGTTTGTGTGGACTACCGGCTAATGAGCGATGCAGTAAAAACACCGAGAGTCTGATTCGGAATCTGGGTAAGGGAGATACAGCGGATTATTCTGGATGTCGCGAATGCTCCATTTGTCTTGGTTCTGTTCTGGTTTGTTCCCTCCTGGCGGATCGCACAACTGCAGGACACAGCTAACCTGTTTGAAGCGGCCTTACCAGTGTTTGTTCATGGCAGCCTGCGCCCACGTCTGGCATTACAAATGCGTTAGTCGTCTTATCCACACGCCAGACTACCCCATGTTTCAGTGTCCCAACTGCCGTGCCTACACCGATTTAAGCGCCGAGGTCGATGATACAAACGATTTTGACGAGGAGGACGAGAAGAAGGACATGCCAGAGGACAAGCAGGATACCACTGATGCATCTCGGTCACAAACAAATTCCCCCCAGTTGGAGGCCCAACCAGCCCCTTCTGGCGACGAACCCCGCCAGGACAACCTGCCGGCCGAGGCAGGCCTCGCTGCCAATATTGAGAGCATGCGTCTGCAAGACACAGATGCATCCGATGATGCGCGGCGTCCCCCCGCTCCCACGTCCAACAATGATGGCACCCCTGTTAATGCCGATAATGAAGTCCCTGGCTGGCAGTCCGTGACCCAGTCACCCAATGCTCTGCAGGCCCGCCAGTCCCACCTACGTGCGGACACCCCTGTCCGGTCGGAGTCATCTGAGGACAATCCTCTGACGCCATTGAACGATTCGGGGCCCCTAGCCCTTGACGGCCGGGCCGCCATGCCCTGAAGCAACGAGGAGTGTGGTCGCGACATTATTGGATAGATCGCTCCGATCCGCTCCTCAACAGCTGCATTTGGCTTCTAGATTTGGACAACCCTTGCATCCAGTCCACAGGACTGAGTCGTCATTGATATGTGCATCCCTATTGTCGCCTTGGTTTGATGTCTTTTGTCTTTTGCATTCTCGAGCCGTATTTTCATGTCCCATTGTTATTAGCTTCTTAAGTCCCAGCATTGAGCATCGCGATTGTTTTCTTTCCCCTCTGCTTCCCCATTTATTCTCTTTCACCCCACCTATTCCACTTATTTTATACCCATTTGCAGCATCCTTTCTCCCTTACACACATACTCTCCCACTCCATCCCGTTCGGCACTGGCTATTTCACCATCAACGCAGTGGACCCACTACCATGCCATGCCTTGCGAACCGCACCCGGCTTGGAGTACACACACGGGAGTCATCTTCTTTGGAAACCCGGAGGTTGGCGTTTGCAGTCAGTCAGACAGTCAGTAGTGGTTCCCTCTTTATTATGTTTTTGGTTTGTCCGGAACGGAGATTCATTGGCGCGCATGAATGGGTGTGGTTGTGAGATGTACATACCAGCTATACATATATTCCATATTTTATCCAATACCTACCTACCCAGATATATCATCCCTGTCTGAAATTAGGCAGCACACTGCAAGATTAGTTTCCCTGTCCTTGTGTTGCGAGGTAACATGAGAACGCAGCATCACGATGCTCGGCGGGTTGGCCGGCTGGCAGTCACCCCACCCACTATTAGTATCTTTATCATCTCCGATAGTACTACCACCACCACTACTACTACCATTTAGCTAGAAACGAATTCCTACTACACAACCTACAGTACAATACCATACCGTTCATTCTGACAGTAACTACAGTACTAGTAATACTTAGTAGGAGGATCATCCATTGCCCAACCGTTCCATATATATATCGCCATTGACATACTTGAAGAAAACAAACATTCTCTCGAAATTCAAGTACTGCTACCTACTAATTACTTATTGCTGTGAACTTCAATCAAGTTGTTAGGGGCAGGTACATGCTTAGTATTCTGATAACATATTATTATTTCTAGTACTGGTATTCCTTCTGATCATTGATTCCTAGTATTTAAATAGATAAGCACAAACAGTAGTAAGAACTAATAGTAACAACGTATTCTGTATACAGATAGTACGTAGTCACATTAATAGTATATACACGAGTCAATAGACTACTAGTAGTAGCGCTACTGAAAACAAAGCCGACATCAGTCTAACTTAAATGAGTTGCATGATTCAGTTAAGCATCCAGGTACTTACTACGTAGTTCAATCACTACTTACTAGTGGCTTATGTGGCTTGGCTTGCTAGTTAATAGATGGAAGCAAAGGCATTACAATTCCGGATTTTTGTTTTTTTTTTTTTTTTTTTTTTTTTTTCATATCAATGGTGGATTGGATTGATTAATTACCTTTCTCACTTCATCAATCTGATAATAGTACACACCCAGTTCATTAAGTCACATAAAGAAAAACAGAAAAAGAAAATAGACAATTCGCTGGTATCAATCAATCATCTCATATCATCTCAGGCCCAGTCTCTTGTGTTTCCTGGCCCCACATATAGTCATCATGGATAATCATAATCAACAAAGCAAGCAATATGTTCTGCTGCTGCTGCTGCTCTAATAAACATCATCCCTTAGTTCAACCAAGCCCTCAAAACCCCCGCTGGGTGCCAAGGGTCCCGCGGTTATCGAGGTCCGAGTCGACGCGGGGGTCGAGCTTGTTAGCCATGTTGGAGCTGTGAGGGCCGGCGGTGGTGCTCTGGCCGGTAGTGTTGTAGCTGCTGCTGGCCATACCCTGGTGGCGGGCGCGGTTGTCCATGTCTGAGTCAACGCGGGGATCCATCTTGTTGGCCATGTTGGAGCCGTGAGGGCCTGCGTTGCTGCTGCCACCGTAGCCGCTGCTGGTGGTGTAGTCGTTCACGCCGCTGCCGCCGTAGCCGGCACCAGTTCCTGCGCCGCCGTAGCCTGCACCAGTACCTGCGCCGCCGTAGCCTGCGCCGGTGGTGTGGGTGCCGGAGTAGCCGCCAGCGGCACGGTTGTCTGAGTTGGATGTTAGTATTGTGTTTGATGGTATGATGGATGATGGGTAAGGGGGTATGTATGTACCTCTGTCACTGTCAACGCGGGGGTCCATCTTGTTAGCCATGCTGGAGTCGTGAGGGCCGTGAGCACCGCCCATGGCCTGGTGACGGGCACGGTTGTCGCGGTCACTGTCGACACGGGGGTCCATCTTGTTGGCCATACCGGTCTCGTGAGGACCCGAAGAGTAGCCACCGGAGGAGTAGCCGGCACCGGAGCCGCCCATACCGCCGGTGGGGTTGGCACGGTTGTCACGGTCACTGTCGACGCGGGGGTCCATTTTGTTGGCCATGCTGGAGTCGTGGGGGCCGTGAGCGCCGCCCATGGCTTCGTGGCGGGCGCGGTTGTCTGGGGAGTATGTTAGTATCGTATTGGAGGGGACGATTGGAGGGGGATAAAGCTTACCGCGGTCGCTGTCGACGCGGGGGTCCATCTTGTTGGTCATGTTGGAGGAGTGGGGACCAGCATTGGAGGAAGAGGTGTTGCTGGATTCCTTGTGGTGGCCAGTCATGGCATCCTTAACCTTGTGCATAAGTCCGGACATGATGGGCAGTTGTATGTGTGTTTGGTTTAGAAATTGAAGATAGGATAGTAGATAGAGAATTTGAATTGTGATAGTTGTAAACCATCAGATATGCTGAGTCAGTTATTGTGTTGATGATGAGAATTGAGAATTCTTGGAGACCAGCCAGGTTTAAATAAGGAGTGGTGAGTGAATGGACGTCTGGCCATGACGTAGGGATACGTCGAGTGGTCGCATTCCCTCCGGGACGTGCCCTGGTCCGGCAAAGTGACTTGATGGCGGTTGAATGAATGGTTGATTGAGTTCACCTCCCTCACAATGGCGGGCTGGTAGGATGACGTTGAGATGTGCTCATGTTTCTCAGCCCTAAAGCAGCGATGAATATGGTCTTTGTCATTGTCCTCTGTTTAGCAGCATCGAAAGCGGCAGGGAATAGCTCCCACGGATGTCGATCGTTCCTAGGCGGGACATTAAGTGGTGAGTGGCTCCGCATCTTCGTGTAAGGCCAGATTAAGAAGCCGTCTATTTTTGTCTCCCACCAGTGTGTCCAGCCAGTTACTGCCTTCTGGCCAAGTCTGGGGTCGTTGGAGATGTGCATCAGTGAAGATGAGTCAGCAATTCACCGCGGATGATGACCTCAGCCAGTGTGTTGATGTCGTCGGCCAAGCCTGCATGCATGATAGTTATTGGCTGCAGATGTGAATTGCGGGGATCAAGGGAGAGCAAGACCCACTCACACGAATCCACTTGCTGCGGGCCCAGATGGTGCCTCCGATCGAATGGGGATCGGTCTTCCCCCTCCATCTGGCATGCCAGATTGAGCTGCACACCTTATTCTTTAGGATTATTTTAGTATCCGCACTAGCCTACTGCACTGTAGTACCTCTAGAGTACAGAGGAGTCGTGTATTCCAGAGATATCTGGTGGCGCGGTCTCGTATACGGCGGGTGTAGCGATAGAGAATCCTATAGTTCGGACTCCTGCCGGCTTACATCACGGATTGACCCGATCCAGATAATGACAATCTGTTCCGTGGGCGGAAGCATATCACTGCCGTTTTGATACTATTCGTTTGCCAAGGTCTCACAATGCATGATGCAATCTGCGTGAATCAAGCTCCCCATAGTGCTGTGCACGTCGACGATATTCCTACTTTAGCATTTCGGTCTAGTTTGGACGGGATGTCGAAGAGCTCTTTGTCCTGTTCCTGAAATTGCTTTGCTGGCAACACCGGGTGAATCCTTGGAAGGCTGGAGACGTAAGCGGCTGTCAGATCTACACCGGCCCGTCCAGTGGAGTGTACAGTTGTGAGTGGCTTGCATCGCTAGCAGGGTTGGCAGAATGGTCTAGCTCGTAACAGTATGCACCTCCGTGTAGACGTTCGTCATTCAATCGGGCCTAAAATGGGAGTGTCTCTTGCAAACAGGCTTAGGCAGCCTGAGATCTCAGTCACTACAGTATCATATCCAAGACCTTGAGTGCTGCGTCGCCAGTAATGTAGGTAATTGTATTTCGGATTTAGGTGGACAATCCCCAACGGTGCTGCTAACTGAGGTGGATGTCACCGGGACAGCCAGCTACCCTTGTATGGAATGACTGTTTGGTTCTGCGGCCATCTCAGATATAGAATATTTCTTGGCCATATCTAGGAAATCTGATGGTTTCGCTTGGCTTCTACCATGGACGCGTCAATCGCTGGCTGGAATTCAGGCGCTGCGTCTAGTTGCAGTGAAGATCTAGAAGAGGTATTCGGACTACTTTCACTGTCCCGACTGTTTATGGCATCCGAAATGAGTTTAATGATGCCCTCGTTTCCACACTCCGTGGCAGGTGTAAGCAGTTTTGTGCCATAGTGGTCCTCTGAATTTGGGTTCACTCTGCCGGTCTTGAGCAGTAGTGCAACGATGCTTTCATGGCCTCCCTGGCAGGCAAGAGCCAGTGGTGTCCTGCCATGGTCGTCCTGTATATCAGGATTGACCTCATCGTTCTCAAGTAGTAGCCCGACAATCTCATCATGGCCATAATATGAGGCCTGCGCGAGCGGCGTCTTACCACCGGCATCCCGACAGTTCGGGTCAGGTATCCCGGTACTCAGGAGTGACTTGACAATATTCTCATGCCCCCTGAGTGCAGCATGCAGTAGTGGAGTGCGTCCATACTTGTCCCTAGAGTTGAGGTCTTTGACTCCAAAGTCGAGCAGTATCCGAACAATACTTCCGTGGCCACGGTGTGCTGCTCGTGAGAGTACAGTCATACCTCTAATACCTTTTCGATTGGGATCAACTCTCCCGGTGTTCAGTAAGAAAGTGACAACATCGTCGTGCTGAGCATCTGCTGCATAGACAATGGGTGTAAGCCCAGCATAATCCACGGCATCTGGATCAACCTTGCCGGTAGCAAGAAGCATCTTGGTGATATTGAGATGGCCACGTCCCGCTGCATACCCGAAGGGCGTTTTTCTTCCACTAAAGGTCCGCATGTCGGGGCGAATCCCTCGCTTGCTGAGCAGGAGGCTGACAATACTCTCGTTACCATGATATGCTGCATGTGCGAGTGGCGATAGCCCGCTATTGTCCACTTCATTCACATCAATCCACCGCGTTGTTCGGAATAAGAAGGGGAAAGACCAAGACTGTCTGAGCAGGAGTTCTAGCACGTCAAATGTCCCATACTCTGCTGCGAGTGATAAGGCCGAACGACCATAGGTGCTCCTATAATTCAAATCGATATCTTTGTCTTGTAGTAGCGTTTGAACTGTGCGACGTAATCCCAGCCATGATGCTCGCATCAGAGTGGTTGAGGGAGTGAGCTGATGTATAGCCGCTGTATCGTTATTGAACCAAAGACAGAAGGCTTCACCGCGGCGAATGATGTCCATTATTTGTGAATGTGTCGATTGGTCCTCTTCGATACCAGAGGATAAGACATGCTTGCTCCAATTTTTGACGGCATATTCGAGGAAGGGAGTCCGATTGAACTCCACTACAAGGTCCCTTTGGTCTTTTGAGGCCATCTTTGGATCCATAGAATGTAGAAAGCCCACACAAGCCTTCGCCAATGTCCATTCTGAATCATGCGGATTCAACGAAGCTTTCCACGTAAGGTCTGGAATTGGCTCACTTTTACCTTCCCTATACACCAGAAAATCTCTTGCGGTTTCGTGTAGGAGGTTTATTCTTGAGTCGATGATAGTGATGAAAAGACCACATATTTCCCGGATTGACCGCTTTTTTCGATGCTCTGGTTCGATCTCAAGCTGGTCTTCGGGTGATTTCCGGTCTAATACAGCCACTGCAGTAGCCATATCCGCCACCGTCAGAGGTGTATTTGCGGCAACGACAATATGTAAGATTTTCATCGCCCGATCGGGGTCTGGAGTGCGGCGTAGTATCTGGTTGTAAGCTTCGTCCAGGGTTCGCGGTAGTCTTCTAATCGCTGCATGTATACTAGTAGGAGTGACCGTCAATATATCGTCTAAGGTACTCATGATGTGATCGATCCACAGATATGTTCGATTTTGAACGGAGGTCAGCTCAGAGAGAAGAAGATTGCGCTCGTCTGCCAGAAGCTGTAGCCTGCCTGCAAGCTCCTCTACTCGATGCTCTATGACCATATTGATCTCTCCCGCTATTTTCTGTACCTCATCGTTATCTTCTCCACGTAGGTGAATGGCTGGGAAGTTATTCTCTAGAGACTGAAACCCTCTCTGAATAGCGCTATATGGTCGACTGGTGACGAGAAATATTAATTTTGAAGACGCCGTTGTGTTTTGGTAGAGGTTGGTCAAACACTCAGCCAGTTGTGATTGTCCGTCGCACCCACATTCATCCACGGCATCCAGAACACAAATCACTTGCCCAGCTGGAAGCTCCCCCGCCAGATCGCAAAGAATAGACCACAAGCTCCAGACCGATTGATATATGTGACCAGTCTCACTTTCGAACCTGGATCGGAGACGGTCGGAAAGCAGGCGCGGTTTTTGCTCGAAGATCTGATGGAGAATGCAGCATAAAGCATCCACAAGGGATTTCCGATCCTCGAAATCCTCCTTGAAGAAGAAGTAGCAGACCACACTTGTCTCTGAACTAAGCAGAACTTCATCTAAAAGATATCTGGCCAGGACAGATTTTCCACAGCCAGGATCGGCTGAAACCCAGAGAAGGCTCGACCCATGATCTTCTCTCCAATTTTCGAAGAGGTGGTGTTGGATGAACCATTGACAAGTCCCCTCAACTCGTTGTGGGTTCCTATCCTTAGCGTCTCGGTAGTTGCAGGTATACAGCTGCTTGAGAACGTTGGCTTTCCACTCTGATGTATGTTCTTCGCGCGGTGGAGTATCTATAATAATGTTATTATATCTCATTACCAACGCAGGAGCAATTATTGGGCACATACCTAGAGGCTCCATGTACGCCAGAGCTTCCTTTGCTAGCGCTGCAGCCGCGCCTGCGGCATATGCATGCCAGCCATCGTCTTGGTGAGAGTCACAGTAATGAGAAATGCCACGAAAGACAATGCATGGAAACTGGTCCATTAACCCGGCAGCCCCCGTCTCGCAGCATATTGCACCACCACCACCATATTCCGTGGCCATCACGTCCCGCTTTCGGCCATCGCTTATCATGCGGTTACCCGATGCTATAATACCATAAAAGACTCGCGACTCGTCAGATGGCACCCGGGGACGCCGTTGCACGGCTCTGGCTTTGTCACAAGAAGCACAGCTGCTTCCAGCTTGAGCGTGGATATAGTCCGCTGTAAACAGGGTATCTGTTTCCGACGATGGCCGATGGTATTCTCTCAATTCGGGGTGATTGCGCAGTACATCCGACAGGAACTCTGCGATACGATTCGACCGGACGCGGTGATCTGACTGCATCATGGTCATCACCCCTCTCCACTCAGTAGGAGGAGGACAAGATATTCCCTTCCTTTTGAACCCACTGGTGGTTTCCTTCCCCAGATCATATTCAACAACTCCTCCCAGAATGCCATCTGGAGCACTCACAGCTACATCCCCAAGACGTATATCGTTGTTTTTGCTGGGAATACCTCCGCCAACGCCCACCAGTAAACGAAGCTCGATCGCTGGGAAAGTGCGGGCAAGGTGGATGGCGACAGCTGCTGTGGAAGCCGTCCCTTGTGCTCCCTTCGGGAGTGATGCGAGCACCACATTGTGCCCACTCAAGGATCCCAGTACATACGTATTCGGGTCATATTCGTCTCTCGGAAGATCTGCATGCTCGTCGTCAAGCATATATCGTGCTGCACTTAGTTCGACCTCTAGGGGACATATCAATGCGACCGTGTATGCTTCTTTATGGAGCCGCAATCTTGGAATATTAGGCACCATATCTCTTCTTCCATCAGATAGCAGAAACCCCCCAAATTCTCGGCGGCTACGACAATCTGCGAGGTCTGAAGTTCCTTCTGAAGTGCGGGGAGGAAAGAGAGTGTCCAGTTCAGCCTCGCAATGGCGGTTTGCGCGCGTCCATGCACCAATAAACGACAGAGCCCATAGAATCTATTAGACGAACAATGCACGAACTATTTGGATCATAATCGTATTCGGCGTGCAGCCGACCCTGTCGCTTGCGCGAGCGGGCGAGCGAGAAGGCCAAACACGCCTGGATCTCCGCTAGACAGCTTTCCAGATAGCAACCAGCCATTCAGAGGAGTGAGGCATATGCTGAAGGATAGCGAGCGACTTTGGTTTCATCTCAGATCCTTTGGCTAGCTGCCAGGCGGCAAGCCGACGAACTGCAACGAGAGGATCGGCTCCCGCTAGTAGATAGTTGCAACAGAACCATGTCTGTGCCACTCCAAAGGCGCCGAAACATAATTACTTATGAGTAGGCTGATTCGAATCATATAGTTAGGACTGAAGAGATTCGAAGTTGTGGTTTTCACGTACTAGTCTTGACCTATCCCAAGTTATCCGAGGGAATATGTATCCACTTCTTATCATCACCCACAACACATGATGCATTCGCAGCCCTCTATGATCTATCTGGGTTTCAACTTCTCCTGCTATCCAAATTGGATATATCATCGTGGCCAAACCAGGTCAAAGTACGTGGAAGTCAACTGGTTGGCGGAGGTGTTGTGAGGAAATAGAGTTCTGGGCGAGGCAGCCCCGTGAAGATGGATTCACCAACCACAACATCCGGCGGCTGGTTGATCCCCCGCGAGTTGTCCCTAATTTCTGCACGATGATGCCACTCCTTATCTCGTACCAATTCCCAAGAGTCTCATATGATATGGCTCGCTGGACAAGCGCACTAAATCAGGAGAGTCCTTTCACCAACGCCGACTCGCCCTATCGTTCCACCTCGACTAAGCAACTAACCCAAGTTTGACAAAGCGGACGGGCTGTTGACCGCTAGACGCAAATTCTTTCACGCTGTGTACAAAGACCACCTCTTCTATTTCTGTGTCTCTCCTCCCTCAGTTAGATTGAATTGGAGGCAAACATGCGATTGAATTTCAGTCAACCCCCGACACCGGCGTTGAGTCGGCAGAACACCACGTTCCTTAACAATGCGCATCACTATCGCGCAGGGACCCATCCGCATCTCCTGACGAGTCGGAGCAAGCCCCGAAGGTAAACAACATAGCTCACAAATCTGACTCTTACTATAACATTATGCTGAATACGCGCCATATCAGATGGCCTCTGGTGTTCCGATTCATCAAAGGCGCTATCCACGCGGCCATTCTGCTGCCCGTCTTCCTACACGCCGCGTTCACAGCCTTTGTGGTCTATCTCGATATCTATGTCTTTGATACGGTTGGGCTACCAAGCAGTATTGTAGGTCTTACTCACATGCATGTTGTCGCGCTTCCAGATCTGATCATGCAACCGTAGATCCCATCCTTGTCTATAGTCGTGGGTTTGATGCTCGTTTTCCGGAACCAGACGTCCTATAACCGGTTTTGGGATGGGCGTAATGGAATGAACACAATCTATACGTGCATTCGCAACCTGGTCAGGACTATCGTCACCAATGGATACAGCACCGCAGGTCCTCCCACTGCCGCGGAGAAAGAGGACATCGAACGGACGATACGAATCCTCATGTCGATTCCCTTTGCAGTCAAGAACCATCTTCGCGCTGAATGGGGAGCGGCGTGGGCTCTAGGAAATGATGTAGCCGAGAACGGTGTCGCAGCGTTCAACCCCGATTATGCAAGTCTCCTTCCAGCTGGACTGGTGGGCCACGAGGATGAGGGGCTGGGATTACCGTTTCAACTAACCTTCTTCGTGGATGGGTTTATCAAGAGGGGAGTGGAGCGCGGCTGGTTCAACGCTCCCGGGGCAAGTCAAATGCAGGCTCAGTTGAATTCATTGATGGATGCCTATGGAAGAATGGAGACCATCAAGCTGACTCCTATTCCGGTTGCGCACTTGTAAGTCTCTTCATCTTGAACCACCCCTTTACCTCTTCTCGCCAGCTCACATGTGAAAGGATCCACCAAAAACAAGTTCTCGCTCTCTTTGGCTGCGTCTTACCCTTCGGTATGGTTGACGATATGGGGTGGTGGACCGTTCCCATGGTCAGCCTGGTCATCTTCACCCTGTATGGCATCGAAGGCATCGGCTCGCAATTAGAAGACCCCTTCGGGTACGACCGCAATGACATCAAGATGGATGCTATTGTCGGCGACGCCAAGACCGAAATTGAAGTCGTACTGGCCGAATGGCGCCGACTGATGGCGTCCCTCGAGTCAGGCTCGGCGACCGATAATGGCGATCAGCATCTCGGCAACGGTTTGGTTGTGGAAGAGGAGGTTAAGGAGCAGAAATTCATGCCGCCTGATATGTTCCTCAAGCATCGCGCGAGACCATCCGGGCGATAAGTAGCTAGCCAGCTATTTCTGATTGTGATGGTTCCCGGAAACTGGGCGTTGTGGAGATCGAGCAGATCTAGCGTCACTAACAGGGAACTATCACCTTAGACCATCTCGGTTACAAGAGATCGACGCCCTATCAGCCTGTCAAGCATGCGAGTGATTATCTACGAGGACATTTTTCATCCTTGCGATCGTCAGGGGATATCTCCATCGAGTAATATGGATCATTGCTGGACCAATCCGACATCGTCGACATATCAAGTCTATAGTTTCTTTTTTTGTATTTTCCGAAATAGCTCCACTTTCTGTGCATACCCTCAATATCATGAACATGAAAATGAACCATACATATAAAAGCCACCACGAGACCCCTCAAATACCAAACAACAAAAATTCAACATCAACTAAACAATCCCAAACCACCTCTAACCACTAATCTTAAACTCACATCAAAATGAACCTCCTCCCCCTCCTCCTCACCCTCACCACCTTCCTCCTCCTCCCCCTCACAACAGCCTTCACCTCAACCTTCCAAAACTGCCAAAACCTCAACCGCCTCAACCAAACCGTCCACCGCGTCCACCCTCTCCTGGAAAAATTCTCCTCTGTGCACGCCTCCAAATCCCAAACAGCCGTCACCACAACCACCACCCTCGCCAACGGAACCACAATTACCGTCACCAACACTACCTCCTCCTCCGCTGCAGTCGAGAGGATCGAAGGCGTTAGGGCTCTGCTTCTCTCCTCCCAGGAGAAGATCTACGGCCGGTTGAGTAACTGCTCGAGTGATGCGGTAGTGGCGCCCCGGAATGTGCTGGTGAAGGGCAGCGTGAAGAGAGATGATGACGACGAGGATGATGATGGCTCTTGCACTTTGACTGATGTTTTGGATCAGTTGGTGGATACGTTGGAGTGTGTGTTGAGCTTTGCTACGGGCTTGTTGGAGACGATTCTTGATGGGGTTTTTGATTTGTTGAAGGATGTTATTGAGGGGGTGGAGAAGTTGTTGTAGTGTTTTGTTACTGTGCAGGTTGGGGGACTTAGAAGAAGATTGGTGCTGTATGATTGATTATAGGAGGAGGGCTTCGACGCTTATTGGGGAAATGATCTTTGCTGGATCGTGTCGTGTTGCGAGATACCCATTTATAGTACTTCATCTAATTCGTCAAGTATAGTCATCACTCTACTTACTGAAGTCTATCACTGTTAGCCTGTAGCCTGAGATGGTTTGTAGAATTGCTTTGAAGTTTATACATGATTGTGTCAATCACAACGGCGCTTCTAATGTAAGCACCCCGTCCAATATTGAATCCGGATTCGCGTACTCAAGCACCTGCGACACAGCGTGCAAGTCACTCCCGTATTGTAGGCTTCTATCCTCTTCGGGTTTGGCCACCATGATCCGATGTCGAAAGACCTTTCTGGCTGCTAGTGCTACGATTGAGGGCGTGAGGAAGTCGATGCCGTGTAATACGGCGAGAAGTCTGTGTCGTAATCAGTGCTTTGCTTCGACGTGCAGGGAATGAATAGGATGATCTCACTTTGAAAATGACTTGAAATAGAGGTTTGACCGTGTGGATATCCCGCCAGCTACTGCGCGACTAAGTCGAAGGAACACAACTATGTCTTGTTGGTACCGGGCTATTTCGGCGCCCATGCTGACCGTGGTGCTTAAGTGTTGTAGTTGTTCAAGGAGCTGGTTGTTATGTTCTTGTTAGTGGGATTTGGTCCGATGACCAAGGTAGGAGGGGAGACAAACCGTGATATCTACATGAGGATGTCCTTTCTTCGTTTGAGCTTCTGGCTTGTGGATAACGGATGATGCGGACCTTTGGCCATCGGATAGCCAGTCATTGTTTTCTTCGAGATAGACGTAGCCGTCTTCTATGTCGTGAAAATGAGAGATGAACAGGTAGTCGTTCTAAGTGGGTCAGTTCACTGAGTGATAGAATTATACCGGTGGCAGACATACTAGATGAGAGTTTAATGATGGGGTTTCATCGCGCACTATAAGAGGTAGGAACAGAAAATAGGTTGGGGCTTCCAAGATTCCTGCCGGTGTGGTGAGTTGCTTCGAGTGCATTAACTGTATGGGCCAGTCATTATCACATTCTATTTTGGATGTAATTGTGTTTACCTCGAGAGCTTCGCGCTGGATATTGTCGTCCACATGGTTGAAGTGCTTAGCTATGACAACATTGACGACTTCCTGCTTGTGCTCGATAGGGGCTGACTTGAGGCGTCCTTTATGATCTCGAAGGTCATGATATGAGGATATCGCACCCGCCTTATCTTATTAACCTAGCAATAAAGTGGACCAAAACAGTCAAATTGACATACCGACTCAGTGGACTCAGTGGTCATTCGTGAGCGCGAAGGCCGAGCATAACTGCTCCTGTAAAGACCGGGAGGAAGTAACTCAGCACGAAAATCTTCTAAAGATGTAGCACTAGAGCAATCAAGAATGCTATAAGAGAGACCAAATGTATTTGTGCATATCTAAACAAGGCATCAGTAAAATCGTAGATCATATCACGGGATTTTGAATTACCAGGGCGAGCTCCTTTGCGACGTCATGAATATTGGCGTCATTTGTGTCAATGCGACAGTGTTGGTGTGCCGCAAGACAAAAAAAGAGAGCTACTTCAAGATCAGATAATTCTGGAGCGAGACTTGAGATTTCCGAGCCATCCTCCATGATAGTACTCTCGTGCAATTGACAGTCATGGTGGCAGCTGGGATAGTCAATGAATAATTACCCGCGCGATACATGGTCCAGCCACCTCAGGCACTATATCCCAATGCGGTTAGTGCCGGAGACCCGTCCGCATGGGAGCTCCAGGAGCTTCCCGATAGACAACAACATCCGGCTGGAGGGTCTTATCCCAGCACTATCTCCATCGGATCTGTATCGCTTCCCATCTATACATGACATTGCTCGGTGTCAATGGCGCCGTCAAATCCTCTGGCCAATTGGGAGAGACTAGGAGATAGCTTCTACCGGAAGGTCCCCATATACGATGCCATCTTCGACGATGATGTCGAACTAGAGAACTACATCATCGCTGGCGCTCCCTACGGAGGGGCTATTGGTATGTGCAATAGTTGCAAGATTATCTGGTTTTAAACGTGCTGATATATTTCCAGCGCTGCACCGCGATGAGGGCAAACCGTACAGGTTCCGTGATGCTCAGACCGCCAAGTCGAGCATTGACATTTACTCATGCTCGGGGAAGCACATCAATCGAATCAATGTCAGTCAGCTATAGACTTCGCGTAGGCAAGTTCTAACGTCTGTAGTGGGAATACGGCACGATTCGTGGTCTCGGCTGGTCCGACAAGGAAGAACTCCTGGTGATCACGGAAGACGGCACTGTCAGACGCTATTTTGGCCTCCACGGCGACTTTACCTCCTTTTCTCTGGGAAATGTAACGCTCCTATCCACATGCTGCTCTGTTGAAACTGACATCCGCTTAGGGAGCTGAAGACTACGGTGTGAGGGCTTGCCGATTCTGGACCTCGGGCTTTGTTGCCCTGCTCTCTAACAACCAACTGGTTGCTGTGTCGAATTACGACGAGCCGCGACCTAGGCTCCTGGCTTCTTGTCCGGAAGGAGAAGTCTCGTCGTGGTCACTGATACCTCCGGCTTATACGCTGTCTCGCTCAGTTGAAGTCCTGCTTGCCGTTGACAAGACAGTCTACTTGGTCGACCCCACGGAAGCCGAAGACAAAGTCCTCCAAAATGGGCCGTTCAAGCATGCAAGCGTGTCGCCAACCGGAAGATTCGTTGCTCTAATCACCGCTGAGGGCAAGGTATGGGTAGTCAGCAGTGACTTCCAAAGCAAGTACAGCGAATATGACCCAGAATCGCGAGTCACTCCTCGGACAGTCGACTGGTGCGGAGATGATGCCGTTGTCATCGCATGGGAAGACGAGGTACATCTCATCGGGCCTAATGGCGTTGCGGCGAGATATTACTATGACGGCACTGTCCATGTCGTGCCTGAGTTTGACGGTGTGCGTTTAATTACCAACGACACCTGCGAGTTCCTGCACAAAGTTGTTGGTAAGTAATCCTCGTTTAGTCTAGGAACAAACATCTGATGGTCTGCAAGATGTCACCGAGGCGATCTTCCGGCTCGGATCTACGTCACCCGCCTCAGTCCTCCTGGACTCTATAGACCTTCTGGAGAAAAAGTCGCCCAAAGCCGACGAGAACATCCAACGTATCCGGCCAAGTTTGCCCGAGGCGGTTGACACTTGTGTCAAAGCTGCTGGTCATGAGTTTGGCACATATTGGCAGAAGCGCTTGTTAAAGGCAGCGTCGTTCGGAAAGTCTGTTCTTGACTTGTACAACAGCGATGAATTTGTCGAAATGACTGAGAAACTCCGAGTGCTGAAAGCAGTGCGAGACTACCAGATAGGACTGCCGCTTTCCTATGAGCAATACATGCGCCTCACTCCTGAAAGGCTCATTGAGCGGTTGGTAAACAGGCATGAATACCTGCTTGCGATCCGCATTTCGGAATACCTTGAGCTTCCTGCCGATAGGATATACGTTCATTGGGCAAGCCAGAAGGTCAAAGTATCCACAGTGGACGATGATGCCCTCTGCAAGCTCATTGTCCAGCGACTGGAAGGCAAACCAGGCATATCCTTTGAATTGATCGCGCAAACAGCTTACGATGAAGGACGTGCTCACTTGGCGACTCAGCTGCTGAACCACGAACCAAGAGCTGGGAAGCAAGTGCCCTTGCTCTTGGACATGGAAGAAGACGAGATTGCCTTGGATAAGGCCATCGAAAGTGGAGACGTTGATCTAGTGAACTACGTCCTTCTGCACCTTAAGACTAAACTACCGCTTGCCAGTTTCTTCAGAACGATAAACACACGCCCTATGGCGTCTGCCCTTGTGGAGATGACTGCCAGAGGACAGGACACCGAGTTGTTGAAAGACCTCTTCTACCAAGATGATCGGCCTATTGATGGCTCCAATGTCCTTCTCTCCGAGGCGTTGGACGCAACGGACCTGCCGCGCAAGACCGAAAAGCTCCAGCTCGCATCACGTCTACTGTCAGACTCAAAAGATCCTTCTGTGGTGTTACAGCAGAAACTACTAAACGAAGCATCCCAGTTGCTGAAGGTCCAGGAGGCCCTCGACAAGGACCTTGCGGATCGTTCAGAGTTCCTTGGCTTAAGCTTGAATGAGACAATCTACAGACTGATAAGATCAGGCTACGGAAAAAGAGCACAGAAGATACAGAGCGAGTTCAGGATGCCAGAGAAAACTTTCTGGTGGTTGAGATTAAGGGCCTTGGTAGCTAAGCGTGACTGGGGTGAGCTGGAAGAAATCGGGAAAAACAAAAAATCCCCGATTGGGTGGGAGGTAAGTCGGCCAACAACCCCAGCATATGCGCCCGCATGCTCACGGATAAATAACAGCCATTCTATAACGAGGTTTTGGGGGCTGGAAATACAAAGCTCGCTTCGTTATTTGTTCCCAAATGCACCAATTTGCCGGCTGAGGACAAGATGGAAATGTGGGTGAAATGCGGCATGATTGCGAAAGCCGGCGAAGAAGCCTTCAGGGCAAAGAATGTCAACGCCCTTGAGCTCCTCCAGGCGAGGGCTTCAGGACCAGCCGCCGTTGAGATCGAACGGATGATCAACCAGCTTAGACCGCGGAAGTAGATAGCTGGCGCAACCATGGCGGTATTTCCTTGGCAAGATAGACGTCCACGCATCAGGTGATATCATCGTCCACGTCAATGCCTTCGTGTTCCTCCACAACGGGAGCCTGAGTGGCAGGGGCCGGCTTCGAACGTTTCGCTGGCTTGGAAGCCGCAGCATCGTCCATCATAGCATCGTCCATGTTATCGTCAGCCTCGTTGAGGGCTTCGAACATTGACTTCGTTTTACGGTTCAGATCCTCCCATTCAGCCTAGACACTCATTTCGTCAGAGATATTGACCAATCATAATGGAAAGTCTGGCGTCCTTACCCTACGAGCCTTGACGGATTTGGCGCGGCCCTCACTTTTAACGACCTTCTTCTCCAGCTGGTCCATCACGGCCTCTGCTCTTTCAACACCCTTTTGTTGTCTCAAGCGCTGCGCTCTAGTTTTAGCTTTGCCTTTTGACGATTTCTTCGAAACGCCTGCATTAGCGCGTTCCGATAGGATCGAATCCCGCTGTACTGTAGTTTCTTCGGCCCGCGGAAGAGATGTGATTGACTTGTCGACATCGAGACTGGGGGAAGCTGCCCGCCTCGCAGCGCGGGAATGTTTTGACTGGGCTAGACAGGGGCATTATGTTAGCATTGAACATGCATTTCTGAAGTAATAATCCTGTAAAGATAGCTGTACTCACGCCTAGATTTCGCCATGATTGATGCAGGGGAAATTTAGATTGGTATTTTCCTGCATGCCCGCAGGTGAATAATTTGTTGTGGAGCCGGGCATTATCGATAAAACCTTTCCGGGTGGCGGAAGACACCTGGATCGCACTCGGCCGCTGCTTATTCTGCGACGCAACACTGGCTGCTCAAGTCGATCCAGTCGTCACTTCGCCAGACGTGGTCGTCGCCTCCTAACTGCTCTGCTAAGTGATGTCAATGTCCTCGTCCCTATGCCGTGGACTTTGCCTCCTTTTCATCAGCCATGAATGCTCGCAGAGAGGGGATTAACTTCCTCACTCCGAATCCCTTCAACGTGCAGCGCAGCAACTATGAAACAGTACTGCAGCAACTGCAGGGCAATCCATCCTTAGTTGCCTCTATATTAGTGACGCTCATCACTCTGTATTTTACCATCAGCTATTGGGGTCCAGCTTCGTTGTCGGTGGCTCGGATAGCCTGGAATATACTTGTCCATTTGACACCTTCTCGACTGATTGCCGCCCTGGATTACCAGACACGGAATTCCGATACGACCGACGAGAACCCTCTTTCGATGACCTTTGAGGCCAAGAGTGAAGCGATGCAACGGATACTCGGCCTTGACGATACCTCCTTCTCCTCCCTCTTCCCTCGCGCTCCGGCTTTCTCGAGTTTCGGGACCTCTCTCTTAAGCAGCAAGAACAACGTACCGCCAGGGCTCGGAAACTGGGATAATTCGTGCTATCAGAATAGCATCATACAAGGACTGGCATCTCTCCAGTCGTTAGAGAAGTTTCTGGATCAGAATGTTGAGCAGCTAGGAGAAAAAGCCCTTATGTCCACGCATCAAGCTTTGAAGGATATCATAGAGCGACTCAATAGCGCAGACAGCAATGGCCAACGTCTGTGGACCCCGGCGGATCTCAAATCGATGAGCAGCTGGCAGCAGCAGGATGCACAGGAGTACTTCTCGAAGATTGTTGATCAGTTGGATCTGGAGGTCCAGCAGGCGACTCGGCGACACACGCGCAACTTGGGCCTGAAGATGGCAGGACCGCAGGAGCATGTGATTGGGTCTGGTTCATCACAGGAGCTACAAGAAAACAGTGGGGCGGAGTCACGGTCAACTGGTAACCAGGTCTTTCGGAATCCGTTGGAAGGTCTTCTTGCGCAAAGAGTTGGCTGCATCCAGTGTGGTTGGACCGAAGGGCTCTCGCTCATTCCCTTCAACTGCTTGACTGTCCCGCTCGGTCCAAAGTTTGAGTACGACATCCGAGAGTGTCTCCATCATTACATGCATTTGGAGCCCATTGAGGGAGTGGAATGCGCAAAGTGCACCTTGTTGCGGGTACAGTCTCAGCTATTGAACCTGCTGAGGCAAATCAGCGATGATGAGGAGACTCCGAGTGCTACTCCGGAATCACCAAAAATATCAGATGCGCTTCGAAGCTCCGCACAGGAACGCTTACAGGCCGTTGAGCAAGCGTTGGGAGAGGAGGACTTTGCAGAGAAGACGCTCTCTCAGAAATGCCATATTCCCGGAAAAAATCGAGTGTCGACGACCAAGTCAAGACAGGCCGTGGTTGCCAGGCCCCCACAGTGCCTAGTAATTCACATCAACCGCAGCATGTTCGACGAAACTACAGGAATGCTCCGGAAGAATTACGCAGCCGTCAAGTTTCCCAATGCCCTCAACTTGAACCCATGGTGCTTGGGCGGAGTTTCCAAAAATGGGGAGCCAAATCTTGAAGCCTGGGAGACCAATCCCAGCGTATCCATGCTCTCGCATGCAGGAAGAGGCGCAACTGCAGGCGGTCACTATCAGTTGCGTGCTGTGATCACTCATTACGGCCGTCATGAGAATGGCCATTACATATGTTACAGAAAATATCCGACCGACAGTTTTCCGGCCCACGTCCCGGACGCAATTATCGAGGCAGATGGAGACAAGGAGAGAGACGAGCGTTGGTACAGGCTAAGCGACGAAGACGTGCAGATGGTCAGCGAAGCGAGCGTCATGTCTCAGGGCGGCGCCTTCATGCTCTTCTACGAGGCAGTTGACGACTACTCCCCGGAGGCTGCAGAGGACGTGGACTCTGGCTTGGCGGAAGAGGAGGGTTCAGCGCCTTCTTCTAGCTGCACGCCATCGGAGACCATGTCCACAACATCTGTTGCCACAGGAGACTCCACATCCGATGTATCGCAAGCGACCAGCGTCTCCACGGCGTTAAATGTTGAACCTTGGTCTGAGAAGTCCCTGCTTATGTCCGACGTTGACTGAACCGTTTCTGTCTCGATTGCCCAACCTTGCTCTGCCCGATTGTGTATATCAGCATTATATGATACCCCGAGTACGACTCTTTAGAAAGCGTTTATCCACATGTTCTTGACTGTTTGCTGTACGTTTTGCTCTGGAATAATCGACGAGACGTTGAACACGGCTTTGTATAACACTGTATGTACTTGATATCTGATTATCGCTTTATAGCTAAAGTACACTATTCTTGGCACTCCATAACCGATCCTGTATAACCCCAAGAAGCATGCCGTATGTCCCAACACCCTGTCCCAGATAGTAAACAACACCCCAGTAACCAGGATTAATCACATACCCAACGCCCGCTGAAATATCAACCCAACCATACCATATCCCCATCAAACGAACCAAGAAATACAATCAAAACACTCCGGCCCTAGTCATAACATCATGGAACTGCTCCAACGTAACCCCAGCATGCACTCCGGCCCCACCATTCGCCTCCAAAATCATATCCTTCAACAATTCATCCCCAAGCTCGTCCTCCTTCAACTCGCGCGCAATCCTCTTCAAATGGTTAAACGTAATCAATCCCCCCGACCCCCTCGTAAACAACCGATACGCGACATCCACCTCCGCCGCCATCGCATCATCAGACCTAGATCGTAGCTTCGCCGCCGCGACAGCCAGAAACGGCTCGTACAGCACGTACCCGGTATCCGTGGGGTCGACGGCCGAGATGATGGAGTGGAGTTCTTCGCTGTCGGTGGGGTCGAGACCGAGGGCTCTATTGTTGCACTGAGTTAGGGAATCTTTCGTCGCAATATGGATGTCTAGGGAAGGGGAACCGTACACTAAGGCTTTGCGCACATCACCGCGTGGGATCACGCCTTCCTTTTGATCTGCGAACTCCTCGACGGTCTCGGAGAAGAGGTGGAATACTTCTTTGATTTCGTTTTCCTCCGACGCGCTAATGTCGTTTTCTTTGGCGAGTTTGGATTGGCGTGCGCGTTTGGGCGCGGGGCCGCTGCTTGGGGCGCTGCGCTTTTTGGGGGGCTGGAAGTAGTGATGGTGGTGGTTAGCGCATTGATTGAGAGAGAGTATGTACATGCGATAAGCACAATGGTGACTTACCATGGTACCGATTGGTTATGTATCCTCTTTGGTAGTGTGTAGGTAGATGTTAAGCTGTCGCAAACTGCGATGATGTCAAGGGAAAGGGTGGTTGGAGATAAGGCGCGGGGGCGGATGAGCCATGGACATTTGGTAGGCTGGTAAGGATCGGGATTTGCCGACTTACATCGCACTGCCGTTGGGAGTCCGGATGGGGATGCCAATGACTCCGAGGAAGATGAGGTGAGAAGAAGAAGGGTTGCTTCCATTGTCTTCGATTGCAGTTAATCTCGTGATGGCCGGCGGGCTGCTGACGTAACCCCGCGATGCCTGGAGGTTCTTCTTGTTACTTCTTCAGCTGCGTTTGCGCCGGCGAGGATTACATTTCCCAGGAATTTCGGAGTTGCGATTCAGTCTTCCTGGTGCTTTCTTATACCTCGCAGCGTTGATTTGAAGACCTCTGTGTCAGCAGCCGTCGTCATGGATGTCGAGCTGTATGTCTATGACCTATCCAAGGTGATTTCCATAGCTTCACGTGTACATGTTTAGTCAAGGAGTCATGGGCTAATGCGGAACAGGGTCTTGCGCGAATGGTGAGACACGCATTGATTGTGGCAGAGTCGCCTCGTGTCTAACTTCGTCTAGTATTCGCTGGCCCTGACGGGCACGCTAATCGATGCCATCTACCACACATCGCTGGTGCTGAACGGCGTCGAGTATTACTTTGGCCAGGGCATCCAAACGGCCGTCCCCGGCAGTACTCATCATGGACAGCCCATGGAGAAGCTGCATCTTGGCAAGACCGAGCTCCCCATGGATGTAATCGAAGAATACATCCAGTCGCTTGCGGAAATCTACACCCCTGAGGTAAAGAGCCCGTATCCCCAGCCCGGTCATCTCTCTAACCCGGCCGTCCAGTCCTACGACCTCTTCTTGCACAATTGCAACAACTTCACGCAGGATTTGGCCATGCTTGCTCTCGGCAAAGGCATCCCTGAGCATATTCAAAACCTGCCGCAGACCTTCCTGAGCACCCCTTTTGGGCAAATGATGAAGCCCCAGATCGAAATGGCCCTGCGCGGTGTAACCCAAGGCACTGGCGCTGGCACTGGCACAGCCGGCACTCAAACGCCCTCCACCAGCGCACCAACCGCCCCTGCGCAACCTGCCCCCGTTACTCAAGGTTCTGTGCGCATCGCAAGCAACCTCGCCCAGCTCGAGCACCACCTAGCTGCCGCCGCCGACTCATGCGCCGTCATCTTCTTCACTTCGGCCACCTGTCCGCCCTGCAAAGTGGTCTACCCGACGTACGACGAACTCGCCGAGGAAGCAGGCGCCAAAGCCACCCTCATCAAAGTCGACATCAGTACTGCCATGGATGTCAGCATGAAATACAGCGTCCGAGCAACCCCAACCTTCATGACCTTCCTGAAGGGCCAGAAGCTCGATGAATGGTCCGGCGCCAACCCAGCCCAACTACGAGGCAACGTCCGTCTCCTTCTGGAAATGGCTCATCCTCCCCATCGTCACCAGCAACTCCGTCTCCCCAGCCTTCAACGCCCCATCTCCAACTATGTCACCTACAAGAAAGTACCGCCGCTTGACAAGCTCGTCCAGAAACTCAGCCCTCACCACGAAGACCCCCGCCTCCTCTCCATGATTACCTACCTGAAACACCGCACCTCCTCTTCCACCCCAGCAGCAGACACCCCCTTACCCCAAGACCTCCCAACCTTCGCCACCTACCTACAAACCACCTACGGCTCTCTAGCCCTAGACCACCTATTCGCTCTCGTCGACCTCACCCGCCTGCTCTTCCTCGACCCCCGCGTATCCAGCTACTTCGCCGAAGAGCCCGACCACAAGACCCTCCTCACCCTCTTATCCCCATCTGCTGGCCTCTCCAAATGCCCCTACAACCTCCGCATCGTCATGCTCCAACTCTGCTGCACCCTCTTCTCCACCCCTCTCTACCGCGACCAACTCACTACCTCCTCCTCTTCTCTCCTCCAAACCCTCCTCCACCTCACCACCTCCTCCCTCCTTGACTCCCACACTAACCTCCGCGTGGTCGCCGCCTCCCTCGCCTACAACCTTGCCGCGCTTAACCACAACGCCCGCTTCGCCGGCCACACCGACCCGCTATCCGAGGAATCCCAGGTCGAGCTGACTGCGTCGCTCGTGGAAGCTATCACCCAGGAAGAAGAGAGCCAGGAGGCTCTCCACGGGCTTCTCTTCGCTCTGGGACTGCTCGTCTACGAAGCTAGTCCGGACAGCGCGGTCGTGGATCTCTGCAAGGCCATGGGGATTGCAGAGACGGTAGTTGCGAAGAAGAATGTTCCGAGTGTAGCGAAGGAGCCGTTGATCAAGGAGGTGGGAGAGGAGTTGTTGATGAGGGGGTTGTAGAATACCTACCACGTAAGTATACTTAGGTTTAATCACTCCTATACATGGCTTAGATGGGTTAATAGATGATGTACTACTTACTGTATTCCTTACACTACTTGAACCGATTTATTCCTTCGTCTTTATCTCTATCTAGCACTGTTAGTTTACGACCTTACATTCAATCTCCTTTTATGACTATATCACGCATATTCTACCGGTATCCCAACCCACACACACCTCCGACTACGACACAAGTAGTATATCCCTCATCTCATCTCATCTCATCCCATCTCATCATCCTACCCTCCCAATCCACACCATTCCAAATCTCTAAACCCCTCAACACCCAGCAAACTGAAAGAAAAACCCCTCAATCAATAATTGCCTGACATCAGCACCACCACAAAAACGAGGGGTAACGGCATAAAAATCAATAGTTTTCTTCCATCAACACTGTCTCGTGATGACTGACTGACCCTCTTCATTCAGCACAGATCACCAACCGATCATAGTCTTCATAAGTACCTTACATACAAGAAAAACAAAGCATATACTGCTGCTTATTTTCTAGCACTAGTTATATGAAAGACATAGTAAATAGGTACCAATTGTGTGGTTAGGTAGATGGTGGCTGGCTGATGGATGGACTTCAAAGAAGTAAATCAAAAAAAGAAAAGCAAGAAAGAAGAAAGAATAAGTAAATAAGTAATGCTGCTGCATGTGCTGCCTAGCTTTGCTTTTCTCTGCTCTAAGTACAGCGGGGGATATGTAGTACTCAGCTGTTACAGGAGTCGCTAGTTCCTAGTGTCTCTACTACTAGTAGGATGTCGAGGTCGAACTAACGGGATTTGCGTCGGGTATAGCCGTGCAGGTACTTGTGCCATTTGTTCAGGTGGGATTGTGGTTCAAATTATATGACAGTTACAGCTAGGATGGTATAGGATGGGATCTATTATAGTAGGATAGAATTATTATGTTATCAGACCACTTCATTTTCGGTGGTTATTGTTCATTGATTCGTTCATTCACCATGTGAATGTAGTTAAGTATTACCATACTAAATAGGAAATAGGAAGACAATCAAGTAGTGAAACAAAGGCCATCGCTGCATGAATTAATGGGGTATGTCGCTGAGCTATGCAATATGCAATCCATCTAAAGTAACGCGGGAGCTGTTCTGTGTAACACGCTCGGGGTATGAGAATGAAGGGGGAAAACGAAACAAGGAAGCGCCAGGAAACAACAAGATGACATACAAGACGGGGTATCTGAACATCCGACGCTGATAACAAAAAGAAAAGTGACAAAAGAAAGGGGCAATAATTAGATCGGAAATCGCGAGTAAAGAAGAAAAAGCAAAACCACTGACGAAACCCAGCTGAGGGGGAATCTGGGTCTGGTATCCCAAAATGTTGCTAAATCCATGACCATCAACACCGACGCGACAACGCATGAAACGTAACAATAATTAAGAGAGTAAAGAAACCCGGTTGACAAGAGGGGAAAGAAAAGAAACCGGGGAGACAAAGAACCACAAGCAAGGAAAGACACAGTGCGCAACGTGAAGCGAGTATCCAAGCGCGTGCCATGACCCTTTGGGCCAGCATGATCGGAGTGAGTCACCATCCGTAGGGAAGGGAATGCGATCAGAGCGTGCCCTGACAATGGCGGTGAGGTTGTGAAGAATGATAGGCAGCAGAGGGCCCTGTCCAGCGTGCAGCAGCAGCAGTAGCCAGAGAGGGGAATGTTCCCCAATTTCCATCAAATGCGCCGGCTGCGACAGGGAAATTAGGTAATCAGGCAGCCAAGCTCGGGCACCAAATCAGAGGCCGCGAAGACGCAACTCCGGCCTGCCAATTCCGCCCGGCTACGGCGCCTACCATTTATCTCTCCTCGCTTCGTCTCCCACTCCTTCGTCGCACGTGCACCCTCTGTCGTCATATTCCCCCGGTCCCATGCCCGATCATGCTAATTCATGGCCCTGTTCTTGAAAGTCCGAGCCTTGTGATGTCTCGACCTCACAAGCATCAGTGCCAGAAGTGTGTCATTGTGGCGGGGACCTTGACTGATTGCTTTTTGCGGCAACCACTCAGATCGGGGGCTTCCCAAAAAGGGGAATAAGAAGGATAAGATAGTTGAAAGAAGAAAAAAGTAAAAAAAGAAAGCAACCAGATAGACGTGTTGGTCGCATTTCTGGACAGCTGAGCTGGAGACAGATCGGCGTCGATCATTCGACAACCCTAATCTCCGGCTAAATCGGACCAAAATGTTGGCGTGGGGTGACGAAGTCGTGGGGTATCATGACATGCGCAAGTAGATGGTTTGGCGTACTGGTGTTACAACGAAGGGAAAAAGTAAAGAGAAGATGACACCCTTTTCGGTGTCTCTTAGGCGCGGCAGACGGTGGCTTTCGAAGCTGATGCGGTCCGCCGCTTCCTCTCGGGGATGGCCTTGCGCTTCTTGCGCTTTGCGTTCTCGCGCTCTGCCGCTGCCATCTGTGCCACCCGCATGGCCTGCTGTGCTCTCGCATGGGCCTGCACCTGAGCAAGGAAACGCGCGCGCTGCGCTTCTTCTTCCGCTGCGGCGCGAATCATCTGGATCTGCTGCTCGGTGGTCAGGTCAACGTCTCCCATGGTCGGGTCCTGCGCGGCGGATTCTTCGTCGATCGCGCTCTCGCAGGGAGATCCAGAGCCGATGGGGAGGAGATCTTCGTCGGAGAGGTAGGCGCTGGCACTGGAGCCCTCTGAGTCTGCACTCAGTAGAGAAGGGCGGTTGGGCCAAGATGGGAATGCGCACGAGTTGTTCATCTCATGGCCGCTAGAAAAGGAGCACTTTCGAGGAGTGATGTCGAGCAAGGAATCAGTGGGAGAAGGTGGTGGGGGAGGCGGCATCGAAGTAGGTGAGCAAGAGCTGCCGAAGCTGAAGCTGAAGGAGACATTCTGGGTGCTAGTGGTGGCCTCGCTCAGAGAGGAGCGAACACTAGACTGGTTCTGACTCCAGGGAAGAAAGGGATACATGGTGAGAAGAGGTGTTATCAGTAGTAGTAAGTGGTGGTAGTAGGTGTAGTAGGTGATAGTAATGGGAGTGAATCTCGGTGTTGTCCAGAGCGATGCAGGAAGTATAAGTAGTATGACTACTAGTACTAGCTCTGTGACAGTAGTTTGATGAGTGGAGGTGAAGAAGATCGACACGGTCTGGGGAGGTCAAGACTCAAGAGATGAGAGAGGAGGAGTGGGAAGTCAGATAAATAAATAAGCTTGGAGAGGAGTATCTGGGGATTGACGCTGATCAAGGAACACTCCACGGGTGGATCAAATGGCGGAGAGAGGAAAATGAGGTGAATGTATAAATGGAAGAAGGGCCAGATCGATCGGGGGAGGCGTCTGGACTCCCTTGCATCTCCCAACAGATAAGGCGTCGTGGAGAACGAAGAAGGAGGTGTGGAGTGGGGGGTTGGCAGCAAATCCGATTTTTTTCCCTCTTCGGATTTATTTAATTCGATTTATTCAATTTTCTGAAAATCAGAAAATCAAAAATCCGAAAATCGAATTTCTTTTTTTGTGGAAGTAAGAAATTCCCTTGTTTGGGTTGAGCGCGTCGCCCCACTGGGGAATTACCAGTCACCAGCCCGACAAAGCGGCCAGAAATCACTTGGAATTTTCCGCAATGCTGGCCTGAAAGCAAAGCATCCACTGGTAATCCTGCGTGTCAAGCGCGGCGATCAGGCGGAAGGGGCGTTCCGGTCGCTGTACGATGGATGAAGCAGCAATCAAAAGTGGTTGGACACGAGAGAGCAAGTACTACTACCACTGGAGTAATAGTAGTAGTAATGGTAGGTAGGTAAACAAGTTGGATGTGTATGTGTGGAAAATGTGTGGAGGTATGTTGATGATGTCGGTGATGTCGCGGCGGTATGTCAATCACAGTAGAAAGTACCAAGTGGCTTAGTACTAGTATTATTTACTGTGATCAGTAGTAGGTAGAGTAGATAGTAGTAGTGGTGAATGGTACTATTGTCAAAAGTGATAGATGTTCGAGTTGATCAGTCCAGTGCGATGTAGCAACGAACTCCTGAAACCCATCATCGGACCAGGGAATAAAGGTACATATTTATCTATTATTATGATTTATTCCCATCGGGTGGATTCGACCCTAATCTGACAGCCAGACCCCCGGTCCAGGGCGTGGATCTATCGGCTTTCTTTTGTTCTTCCATTTTAATTTAATTTCTGGGCGGATTTGCTCGCTCCTCCGGTCCGCGGCCCGGGGAGCTTCGGATGGGGGGCCAGAAATGGGAAGAAAGGGAAAAAGGGTAAAGGAACTGGCGTGGGGATGGATCAAGTGTCAAAGAATGAGTCAACTTAATCCACTGCTCCCTCCGATTTCTCCCACATCTCCGGGCTTCCCATCAGTGGCACCTCCGTAACTGATTCTTTGGTTCGTCAGACCCCAGATTTATTGGCATTTTGCCAAGTGCAGAATAACACCAGAGTAGAGAATATACAACTGGTGCAGTGTACGGAGTAGTTGCTACATTGTAGATACTTGCATTAACAATATCATAATCTTAGTAGTATCAGTAGTAGTATTACTGTAGTAGTCTAAGGCTGACATGATACGGGTCCGGTAAATATTCCCCCATACCCGACCGAGGTGACTGACTGACAGACTGACAGTGGGGGGCTCATCATTCATCCATCCTTCTATTTGGTGTTGTTTTTCGGCGGCTGACGATATTAATTTAAATGAGAAACATCGCGTCAATGTGAATTACTCCGTCTGCCCCCAATATTGATTATTTATTTTCGGGCGGATGTTTCATACTCCCAACCTGGCAGGCAGGCTGTACACCGTAAGATAATCAACTAAATGATTATTCACAACCCCGCCCTGCTTGCTGTCTCCTCCGCTACGTAAACACCACCAGGAGTAAGTCCAATACGGAATACAGTAGCCGACACGAAAATCAAGAAAAAAACGCTTTGATCCGCGATATCCTCAGCACAATGCGACAGGCGGTGTTGGGTTCTCGTGCATCTCGCAACGGGTTCTTGCGGTCTGTGTAGTTTACCAGGTTATCAGCCATCTGTCGGTCAGTCCAACGATTCATTCAGACCAATCCCCCCTTCCCCTCCCTGCAGCCAATGTACAGCATCATCATCACCACCACCTCTAATTCCGCGACCGAATCAGCACGCTCAGACCTCACCGCTTCAGTCTGTTGTTTGGCATCTTCGCAGCAACTAACACCACAGCATGCTTCCGATGGATGTCGACATACATCCGCCCGTCTGTATGAGTATGCAAGTATGTATATACATCTGGCGATAACGGTAGTAGGCATGTACTAGTATGTGGGTAAAAAGGAAAAGTAAAATAGTAGGTAACTAGTTTAGCACCGGCACTGCTTGGGGTCCAAGTGACTCAGATGGTTTCAAATGCGTTTAGGCTTTTTGCATCTCGCGTTGGTTTTACAACTCATCCCATCCCTCCCCTCCCCTCCCCTTCAACTCCCTTCTAACATGGGTTCTTTCTTGGGGGTAGTGGTGGTGGTGGTCTGGCGGTCAGGCAGGCAAACACCCGGGCGGGCGCCTCAGAAATTGGCTGAGACGGACATGGACATGGGGATTGTTGGCAGTGCTGGATTCTCGAGGCAAACAAGACGAGGATTGATTGGGTTTCCTTTTTTTTTTTTTGCGACATCTGATTATTGTTATCAGCTCGTGCCGCGATAACAGAGCGCATAAAAAAAGGCAAAAATAAGCAAGCAAAGGAAAAGGAAATAAAGTAATTCGATAGAGGGTCATTCAGTACCACATATCCGGCCCCAGGGAAGCAAAAGTAAGTAGTCGGGTACCTAATCCATGCGCGGTATCCGCGGTGGATCCCGGGTATTCCTTTATGCCCTGCTACCATACTCCGGCTGTGTATGTCCACTTCTCCATCAGAACCCGATAGGAAAGTCGCTACACTCTACAATACACTTCACATAATGATAGACTCTAACAGTAAGTATCCCCTTAAACAATAGGCGGCGCACAACTTCTTATTTCAACATCCTAACCATGGAACCTATCTTGCACGGATCCGACCCCGGATCCGTTACTGTCAAGTTGTTTCGTGTTCCGGGGGACAGTTGTGTTCCCTGGGACGACCCAGAATACATAGACGTGTGGTTCCCCGTTCAACAACCCACCCACCCCCGCGACCCACGCGTTTCTACCGAGATACTAACTACTAACTACTTACTTATCACCCTTCTTTACCCCGGACGTTGTGTACCACCGCCAAGCCCGTTTATCCGCTCCGTAATCCTTACTCCTTCGGACCCGCGTAGGGACTTACAGTTCGTCTCGTAAATAGTTATCTATGTACTGGCATCAATAGGATTAAAGTCAGCTGTGCCTGCCTGTCTATCTGCCCCCAAATCTGATCTGACGGGCCGCACCACCCCCAGATTCCATCCACTGTCTGAGTTTGTCGCGGTCTGCCCTGTCCTGCCCTGCCTTGCTCTGCCCTGCCCCCCGTACAGCCAGTAAGTTGGGGGAGGCGAAGCAGTAACGGCCCCCCCATGCCTCCCTTTTCCTCCCTCTCATCGGCAGTTGTCCGTTTCAGCCCGCGAACTAGTCACATCGACTGAAAATGGCCAGACAAGGCAACTCTGTGAAAGAAAACAACAACAACGGGAATATACTTCTTTCGGATAACTACATTTTCAAATTCAACAGTCACCTAAACTAGAGTAGGCGAAAAAAATGATCTTACTCTTTGTGTGAGTCCAGCCTAGCTGATGAAGATCACACTAGTTACTAGTAGTTAGTAGTACTTCTCCGACCGTCGCGCTTTGTTAGAGTCGAGAGGCGAAATGCACGGTTAATCTAGGCGGGTAGTTTTTAGCCTTGCCGGGCGGGATAGTGCCTCGGCATCTGGGGGGCTTTGGATTTATCCACCCCTTCCCTAGTTACTAAATTAGTATTTCTCTTCCTTTGTTCAGGTAGTACTCCGTAGTAGTAGTCTAATTCTGACAAGGCACACGCAGGGCTGGATCGCTGGCTATCCTGTGATCAGCTGAGTGTTTTGTTGTTGTTGATGACTGACTAGTCGTACAGGGGACAGCGTGTTTCAGAGTTGGGGCTGGATGGATGAATAGATGGCATTGTGTATGCAGTGCATCGAGTACTACAGTAGTACTTACTTCTTAGTGGTACTATATTTAATGAACAACGAACGAATGGATGAATGACTCGATGCGATGCACACCTACGGAGTACATATGCTGGCATGCAGTATGTGTTTGAAAGAGAGAGATATATATATCAAACAAGCGGAGTGTGCTTTATCAATTCTGGGTCACGATCAATCAATCACTATGCAATGCATACTACTAAATTCATACAGTGTACTTTGTACGACTTCGTTGGTTGCAGTGGACCTGAACGAATGATCTAATTCTAGACTTCTTTGCATATGTACCCCTGGAACTAGATAGTAGTCGCGCCAAAGAAATCCACTAAATTATGATCCCAGCTAGTCACTAACAACTTACCTACCAACCTACCTTTGTGTGAAGTACGTTGGCCGATGGTCTGTCTCACTTCAGCTCCACAATGCAGTGTGAAAAGCATCAAACCGACACAACTGATCATCCCAGACAAAGTACGAGTTGCGATGCTAAAGTATCATCACGAGCACACCAACACCATGCCCAGAACGCCTACTAATAATAATGAAGATGTGATTCAGTTCTTTCTTTCTGAAATGGCATACGCTTTGACCGACCGGGCACCAGCCATCACAAGCCATCACAAGCACACTAGTTATTTGACCGTCTTGAATTGCTTCATCTTGTGGTGGTTGCTACTGTTGCTGCTAGTACTACCGGTGCTGATTGGCGCTATCAGGTGGACAATGAAACGGCCCAGCGGGACTGATTGAACTGTGACAAGAAAGCCTGGCCTGTCAGTCCGTCAGTTGACGAGTAACATGGCCCCGACCGGGTGATTGGGAGCAACACACCCGATGCCGGCGCCCAGACCTCGGTTGCTAAAGAGGGTGGGTTCCATTTCCTTTGAACCTGACTGACGGGTAAATGAAAAGGTACTAACCCGTCGACGGCTCTAGACCGTCGGCCCTAATTTCCCCGGGGGCAAATGATCAGATAGAAGTAAATCAATGATAGTCCACGATCAGTCAGTCACTCAGTCAATAGTCTGCTCATGCACAACTGCTTTTCTTTCACTCGCGGGAGTGCGGAACCCGCCTCCGATGAATGATCGAACCGCCGTGCTGGATTGGATGGTCTCCACCGCCCCAGCGATCGTCCCTTTTGGGAAGAAGTAAATAAATGAAAAGTATTTTTCCCCTTTTGGCATCAGAGGATCGTCTCTTCCCAATGCGGTAGCTTTCTGAGCTACCCGCCAACCCAAAGTACTTCCGTATTTGCTCCCCCTCGCGGCCCTTTAAGACTCATCAACTGCACTATTTTGGAGAACACGACGCGGGTAGACCCGCGGAACCGCGGTACAAACTGCCGGACCAGGACTGTAGCAGTGGAGAGAGCATGGGGAGGAACTTTTGCCCCCTTTTTGCTTTTGGGGAAAGTATCGCAGGTTCTTCAGGGTGCACCGTGAGCCGGACATCTTCCCCCGGCCCCGGTGGCTGCAGTAGTTCGCCGCGGGTGGAAGTCAAGCAGGAAAGTACTGGATACCTTCAGCTGGTCCTGAAGATACATCCACTCACTGTGGATGGATCATCATCTCGATGAAGGACGATAATGACGACAATGACGACTATCTCTCCATAGCTCTCTGTGCATGTGCATTCCACTCCAGCTGCACATTTCCTAGATTTTGTGCAGCTTACTTACGTATGCACTTGCATACATAAGTACATTCTCGAATACTTCCTGGTCTCCTTGACCAGAAGTACTCCGGATCCCACTCTGGGGTACACCTGTACTTTACTTATTGACTTACTTTGCCAGTTCTCCACCCAGGTACATCCGCGTATGCAAGCCTAACATTCCAGACTGTCCCCGACTTTGGGTACTGCAAAATGCAAAATGCATTTCCGATCGAGGCGATCCATCCAACTGATTGGTGCTGACCCCCTTGTCCATCGTCATCCCATGATCCCGGATACCCTCCTGCATTTTCCACCCACCCACAGCTCGTCATGCAAGGCATGCTCCCAGCTTACGTGGTGATGCCTCGGTGCTACCCCTCCATGAGCGGTGTTTTGCACTGTTCCCTCCCTCCTACTACTACCACCACCTTGCTAATCTGCGGTACTGCGTCTGCAGGGACTGTCAAAGCTCCCAAACAGCGGTGATTCACCGCTTCCCCCGTTATTGGTTCTCATGATGCCATGCCATCGGTTTCGTTGGTCGGGCGAAACAATCAACCTTTGTGGTGTTTGTTATCGATCTAGCGCTTCGGTTGGACTACCTTAGGCATCTGAAAATTGATGCATCCATTCATGGTGGTTTCGTCTTGATTGGGAATCGGGACTTTTGCATCGCCGACCGGGGGAAGGGGGTGCCCTCTCCATCCCTCAATTATGGATGAAACATTGGAAAGGCACTAGAAGCTAGGACTGAAGATCCAGGAGCGTGGTCTTGGACTCCTCACAACGCACACCCTGGCTGCCCCGCCCACGGCCTTGCGCGGAGATTAAAGGTACCACTTGCTCCCCGGAGTATCTGGGGATGGAGAAAGCACATACCACACCGTCCGGGGAGGACCACATTTGCTGCACCACATTCTGGGACGGGGAACGGGTCCCGGAGCACGGATTGAGAAATAAGGTGTACTCCTCGCAGCGGATGTAGCAGACGGATGCCTGGCTGTGGTTCCGTCTGCACTGGGTTCCCGGTTTGGCAACTAGAGCTACCCAGCTTGGGGATCCACGACCCTGCGACGGGTCTTTCTGAGCAGTCCGGAAACAACTTCCCCGGTTGATCCTCGACCTGTGGCTCGCACGGGGGGAGACTGATCATATGTGTGGCGTCGCATTTGGAATGTGTGATATATTCATCTGGCTACATACAGAGTGAGGCGAGGTATGTGGCGAGGGTGAGCGGGGACAGGTGGCTTGAGTTGACATACACAGTGATACTAGTATGCTTGGAACTGATCTCCGGATAGGGCCGTCTCCAGAGGTCAAAGGGAGGTACTATCGACATGACGGCACGGAGTCCATGCGCTCGGTTGAGTCAGTCTGTCACTATGCCTTGACTCGTTTCGTTCTATTCCCGCCACCTGCGACATAATCGGCAACTCCGCAGTTTAAGCAGGTTTATTGTTGGTGGGCGTCGTCATTTACTGCTGTTGACACCAGAGTTATCATTTCTCTCATGTCCATCTGACCATGACTATCAAGCTTACGATAGCGTTCAATATCGGCATGCGCTCCGTTGTTCCATGCAGCGACCGACCGCTTAATCTCTACAGGAGTCGTCCTACGCGGGGGGTCTGTAGACAAGGCCATTATACTCCGTCTGGTTACGAAAGTGAGGTTGGACGGTGCAACGTGCGGGCGGGCAGTGCTTGCGCTGACGTTTCATTCTCGATCATCTACACGGACACGCGGAGACGCCGCGGATTGCGATCCCCAGATGGGGAAGGCCGTACGGGTCAGCAGGTAATCACTCGCGTGTTACACGGAGAGCATGAGTAGCATGAGTAGGAGTCGTATTATTGGAGCCTCATCGCAGAGCCGCGATGAAAGCATCACTCTTTTGCTCGATTCGTTTGCTGAGACCTCGTAAAGCTTTCAGCCTTGTGGAAATGATGCTAGGGTTCCATCGGGTACGATAGCGGTCGGAGTTTATTGAGATTTATGATGATGATGACGATGATGATGATGGACACGTTGACATGGATTCATCCACATTTACCCCATATTTCTGGCACGTCGCTTGACACCGATCATCTTGACAGCTGCTGCTGCTGCTACTACTACCTCGGGGTGGCAAATACGCCAAGGGCGGTTATGATATACTCGTGATTGTGACTGTAATCTTCATGTTTACTATCTCGGTTATTTTCAGACAGAGTAAATGGATATAATTAGCCACGGCATAGTACTCCGTAATCAGATTTGGCATGTACACCGTAAATATGCTGCATACTAGTATAAGCCACTTCATCCCACTCATTACAAATCGATAAATATATTTACCCTCGCACAAGATAATAGCCACAAACCCACCGTCCGTCTGCCATGTAACCACCGATTTACTCTATCTAGGATGGGAAGTGGTGACACAGCAGTTGAATGTAGTACTTCTTTGGATATTCTTTAAATATTAAATACTTTAAGTAGTTGAATAGTTATTCTTAATCCACTACAAATAAACAATGAATGACTCAATGAATGATTAGAAATTCTAGATAAGCACATACATACATAAAGCCTTATCGTACAACCGGACATCCCCGTCATCATGATGACGATAAAGATAATAAAAATAATAATAATACTAATAATAATATTCATCCCACATTGACACGGAGGGGTAACAAACCAGTAAAGTATAGTAGTGTGTGTTCTGGAACGTTTCCACGCAGTGGTTGATTAGAAATACTATCATCTATTTTCCTGGCTCAATAATAATATTATCAATATTATTATGATCCCTGCTACTTCAATATTTAATATTTTGATGTTGTTATTATTCAGTTGTCTCAGATATGACACCACTGCTACCGCTGCACCACCGCAGTGTTGGTTAGTTGGTTGGGTACCCAAAGTAAAATAAGGAGCAGATAGTTACTTAGTAGTAAGCCTAACGAACATTCCATCGTTCCATCATCCATCATCCCTCGTCCATCCATTCATGATAAGCTACTCACCCTTGAAACAAGTGGGGGTGTTGTCTGTCTGTCTGTCTGTCTGACCGGGTAGATCGGTTAACACGGAAGTATTTACATACTTACTCTTCATGACACATGCTAGTTGGCTAGCTAGCTAGCTACACCTTCGTGATGATGAGTCTTGATGGAATATAGGGGACGATAATATCAGAGAATGATAATATTCAGGAAGCCGCTTGTTGCGCCGCGCGCGGTCGGTCGGGAGTTCGGCAGGATATATTATTACCTACTACTTTGGAAATATTTGTTGGTGTGCTGTCCACGTGTTGATGGGATAGGGATATATTTCATTCATTCCTTCGTAACGAAGTATAATCCATAAGGATTGTAGTATATCGGGAGATATCGGTACTACACAGTAAGTAAGAGTAAGAGTAGTATTCACTAGGTAATGGATAAATAATGAAGGATGCGAATAAGGATGAGGATGAAAGCTAACTGACGGACAATATCCGATGATAAATAATCCCACCAATTAGATAGGTATTATCAATCCTCGTTCCTCATTCCTCCAACTACACTTGTTGCTTACCTTATCTAGGGAATATACTATCCACCTCAGGAAAGAAACAAGGATCCCCTCGTTCCAGAAGCCTTCCAGCCTTCCATCCTTCTCACGCTCCGCTTCTTCTTCATCTCATCTCATCGGCTAATTGCATGTGAGAATTAATCCTGTGTGTCACGGCAACCGTTTACCGTTTATCCTTCCCTTCCCTGTTCTTTTCCCTTTTCCTTTTCCTTCCGTTCCCGCTAGTCTACCAACTAACTACCGAAGAGGGGGGAGGGGCCGTGAACTGGCGGTGAGGGAATGAATTCCATGTACGGAGGGAGTCTGGTTGTACAGTTACGTTACTTGGTGTGATCGGCACACACGAGGGGAAAAGAGTTGGTCATGGTTACGCCGTTGGTCTAAGGTTTATTTTCTCTTCTCTGGTTTTCATTGTGTAAAGGGTAAATAATGTGGGTGTGGGGATATATTCCTATACAAGTGGAAGGGTGTTGGAGAAGAGCAGGTTTTGGGGATGTATGCCGTAAGTAGTGGGATGGAGGTGAGTTACTATTCCCGCGGCGGATAGAATATCCACCACTACTTATTTTATTTAAGGATTTAAACTGATATGGAATATCTTTAACTTTCCATGACCGTTGAAAAAACAGGATAAAAAGCAAAGAAAAAGAGGGAATAATAGAATCAAGAATAACCGTTATCCCACGGGTCGGTGTCTGTAGCCGGTCAACAACGGTTAAACTACTTACGTAGTTTAACAACTAGATTGGGAATTGATATCCCCTACTTCCTACTATTATCAAGATAGCTACTACTACGTATATTGTATCATCCTCGCCGGGAGGTTGTGGCTTTGGGTTGAGCGGTGAAAGAAGTACTACACTTATTTCTGTTGTGTTTCGTTTTCTTGTTTGCTGTGGATGGTTGCATCACTTTATTGAACTCTTTCTTGGTTTCTTTCTTTCTTTCTTTCTTCTTCTTTATCGGGTTTGATGTTGGTTGATGCGGTGGGACTACTAGACTAAGTATGATGGTTGAGGGATGGGTCTAGATCTAGACCTCGGTGGGGGTGTGGGTGTGGGTGATGGGTGGGTTGTTCTTTTGTTGTTCTTTTGTTCTTCAATGCTGGGGGCGCGGAGCGGTGTGCGATTATCATCTTTGTATATCATTTTTTTTATGGTTGATATTTATAGGATTTCAAGGAAGCGAGTGTGGTTGAAAGGGTACTTTATTTTATCATAATGAGAGGGTCGTTTTAGCTAGTTTGGGTAGTTATTGCTGGGAGATGTAGGTTTACATGATGATAATGAATAATTGGTATTTGCACTGGTAGGATTTATCTATTTGGTAGAGTATAGCTGTATCCTGCGATGCCTGGATACTAATGATATCACTATGAGATGGGCACATCTCGCACATCATAGTATGAATGATGTCTCAAATATTGCCGAATCCCGGTGTTCATTTAACAAGGTTGCTAGATAGAGCCGTAGAAGAAACAACTATTGGAATAATGACCTGTTGAATATCAACTAACTCATGGAAATGGGGAGATATCTAGGAATAGCACAAGCTTCCTCGTCGACTAGTATGGAGCATAACACGATATGCAGCTCCGTGCACATGTGGATCTGAGCCGATCACTATCGCCTCCTTCGAGAATATTACCAATGCGCTAGAGTAGAGCCTCAAGGCATGACTAGTGCACGTACTAGTCTGATCATGTCTACATAGTATATATTAGTGGAAAAAGCCTGACCTATGCTTTTGTCGGATGTGTCTGGTTATCGAGGTCAGCCCCATCATGGGCTTGGTATTCACATCGTTCCCTTAACTATATGTTGTCCTGCTCGATACTCAGCATGTGGCTGCTGTATGACTAGCATGACTGGTTTGGAGCATATGCACTGTGATGCCAGGTCCACTCCCTGTCATCGGAACGCAGGTCAATTAGGAGGTTAATACCCTCCCTCTAGTATCCCATTGGTCTTGATGGGCTTGAAGATCTCCGGGATGCTCTAAAGCATGATTGGCATGAATGGTATGCCAGTTCCTGCCAAGGCAAAAATCCCGAAGCAGAATGGTGACTATAGAGCGTGATAATCCATCTCATCAATTCTGCTCGCAAAGCAACCTATTTCCTTATACGTTGAGGTGAGTCAAAATTCGAGCAGGCAGCTCTCAGCTCTCCAAACTCCGAATCCTTCAATGCGAAGCCGGTGTTATCGGAGTTATGGGCATTCCTGTAGATCGGAGTTAAGGCTTGATATTTCCGAACTGCACAGTATATAGTGTTGAGCGTGACGGTGGTTGCAATCACTCAAGAACATCTTAAACCTGCGTAAATATCTATTAGTCTGTACCAATCATGTCTGCTGAGCAAAAGTTGGTCCTGATCACAGGTACTTCTTCCAGCCCAACAATTGGTTTCAACTAACATCTCCAGGGGCAAACCAGGGCATCGGATTCGAGACGGCCAAGAACCTGATCCTCTCCGACAACTACCATGTCATTTTAGGCTCGCGAGACCCAGTCAAGGGTGAAGAGGCGGCCAAGACCTTGCAGGCTGTCCCCGGTATCAAGGGCAGTGTCTCGTCAATTCAAATCGACGTAACTGACGATCAGTCTGTGGATGCTGCTGCTGCCGAGATCAAAGCTCAGTATGGACGACTTGACATCCTAGTCAACAATGCTGCCATGAGCTCGATGAAGCATCCGCCAAGTCGAGAGGCTATGCGCCAGATCCTGGATGTGAACGTGGTCGGAGCACTTAGCACGACAGAAGCATTTCTCGACCTGCTTCGGAATTCATCTGAGAAACGTCTTGTATTTGTATCTTCGAGTACAGGCTCCATTAGTCGTGCGGCAGACCCGTCATCTCCCTTTCACATAGCCAGTGCTACGGAGTATCGGGCCAGCAAGGCTGCACTGAACATGATGATGGTCTTGTACATGTGTCGCCTCAAAGATGAAGGTTTCAAAGTGTTTGGAGCCGATCCAGGGCTGTGTGCCACGAATCTCACCGGTGACCCTGAATCACTGCGACGACGTAATGCTGCAGAACCATCTGATGGAGGAGAGAGGGTGGCGACGGTGGTGAAAGGGGAGCGGGATGATGATGTTGGAAAGGTGCTGGGAGTATATGGAGTATCACCCTTCTGAGTAGTCTTTCAATTTGTATCACTCGAGAGTGTATATTAGTCTGTATATTGCAATGAGTATGCGTATAGATTGCAAGCAAAACAGTAGATGGCATCAAACTAAACCAATCATGGCCTGTGCCTGAATGAGTCATGGCCAGTCACGAGACCCAGCCCAAAGCGGGGATGACGGCGGTGAAGCCAATCGGTGGCAGACCGTCAAAGCAAGTCGTTATAATTTGCTGAAAAACTGGTGGGTAACCATCCAGACACTTTATGCCACCACCACGATTACCCCTCGTTTGCCGGTCGCTCTTTTCATCACGCCGGTTCTCTCGCTCGGCCATCATGGAGAGTCGCCAACAGCCTCCCTGGCAGCAACCCCCTGCTCATCCCGACACTCGTCTGCCCTCCCTTAAAGTATGGAACTCCCTCACCAGATCTAAGACGCCCTTTGTGCCATTGGACCCCAAAGGCCGGAAAGTTAAGTGGTACGCTTGCGGTCCGACAGTCTACGACGATGCGCATCTGGGTCATGCCAGAAACTATGTCAGCACCGATATCCTGCGTCGAATCCTTAGGGATTACTTCAAGTTCGACGTCGAGTTTGTCATGAATATCACCGACGTCGATGACAAGGTATGTGTCATTACCCCGCCGATACAATAGCTTCTTGAGGATTGACTCTGGCTCCAAGATCATCCTGCGCGGTAGACAACAGCACTTGTTCAACAAGTACATTGCCGAGCACCCCACCGTTACGCCCGAAGTCCTCGAAACCGCCCGCAAAGCATACAGCGCCTACATCAAGAAGAACCTTCCCCTGGTCGATCCCGAAACCAAGCCCGAGAACTTTGTCGCGGAAGCTGAGAAGGTCTATGGAGTTGTTCTGCAGGGAGGGGCCTTGGAGGCAGACAAGAAGCCCGGTGATGCGGAGGTCAAGATTAAGATGCACATTAAGACTGTGACAGCCACGACGTCGGCGATTGCGGAGGCCACCCAGAAGCTCTCGGGCATCGATGCTGCCTCCAGCAAGGCTTTCTACGACGCCGCCCAGGATGTCTTCTGCTTCTACCTTGATGTGACGGAGGGGTCTACAATTCCTGGCGATGCGCACGAGATCTTCACGAAACTGACGAAGAAGTACGAAGATCACTTCATGAGGGATATGCGGGATCTCAACGTCCTCGACCCCGATGCCGTGACCAGAGTCACGGAATACGGCCAGCAGATTGCCGACTTCGTCGAAAAGATTGTCGCGAACAAGTTCGGTTATGTTACCTCCGATGGCTCCGTCTACTTCGACATTAAGGCATTCGAAGAAGCTGGTAACCACTATGCGCGACTTGAGCCTTGGAACCGCAACAACCAGCCTCTGCTGAGGGACGGCGAGGGCGCGCTGTCGCGAGCAACCGAGAAGAAGTCTTCGGATGATTTTGCCCTCTGGAAGGCATCCCGTCCGGGTGAGCCCAGCTGGTCAAGCAAGTGGGGTCAAGGACGGCCAGGCTGGCACATCGAGTGCTCGGCAATGGCATCGAGCTGCCTTGGTAGCCAGATTGATATCCACTCCGGTGGTATTGACCTTGCATTCCCTCACCACGACAACGAGCTTGCGCAGAGTGAAGCCTACTGGTGCGAGCATAAGCAGCAGTGGGTCAACTACTTCCTGCATATGGGCCACCTGTCCATCCAGGGTTCCAAGATGTCGAAATCTTTGAAGAACTTCACCACTGTCAAGGAGGCTCTCGAGCGCGGTGACTACACTCCTCGTAGTTTGAGAATCGTCTTCTTGCTTGGTGGGTGGCGTGATGGTGTCGAGATCACCGATGATCTCATCAAGAATGCCTCTTCTTGGGAAGAAAAGCTCAACAACTTCTTTGTCAAAGCGAAGGACCCCTCTAGCTTCCGGTCCTCCGACGAGGCGCCGACATCTTCATCCGAGACCTTGGCACAGGCCCTCAAGTCCACACAAGAAAAGGTCCACGAATACTTCTGTGACTCCTTTGACACTCCCAAGGTCATGGCCGCCATTTCTGAGTTGGTCACGACGTTCAACGCCCTTGATAGCCAAACCCTGAATCTCAAGGTGGTTGAATCCATGGGTACATGGGTCACCCAGATTGTCACTATCTTTGGCTTGAATGGCGCGGCCTCTCCTGACAACTGTGGCATCGGCTGGGAAGGCACTGACATTCCGGAAGCAGCCAAGCGTTTCCTATACCCACTGTCCGCCATGCGTGACACTCTGCGCCAAGCTGCCATGTCTGGAACTCCCATCACCGCTGAGCAGGTGAAGGATATTGTGGACATTTCTGCTACCAAGGAAGCAACTGTGTCCGATTCTGACAAGCCCTACTCCGAAGTCCTGGACAATTTCACTTCTCAATTAGCCTCGCTAAGCTTGGACGATTCCAAGCAGGCTTCCAAGGACATACTTTCTCTCTGCGATCGCTTGCGTAATGTCGACCTATTCAACCTGGGCATCTACTTGGAAGACCGCGAAAACAAGCCCGCGCTCGTCCGTCCTGTCACCAAGGATATGCTGCAGGCCCGCGAGGAACAAGCTCGTAAAGCCTTGTTGAAGCAGCAAGAAAAGGAGAAGCAAGAGAAGCTTGCCCAGGAACGGCTTGAGAAAGGAAAGCTTAATCCCGTGGAAATGTTCCGCACCAGCGAATACAGCGCTTGGGACGAAGACGGCATTCCCACGAAAGATGCTGCGGGCGAGCCTCTCGCCAAGAGTAAGAGCAAGAAGCTTCGGAAAGACTGGGAGCGCCAGAAGAAGGCCCACGAAGCCTGGCTTGCAAGCCAGAATGGAAAATGATAGATTATACGAATCAATGAATAATACACCATCCGTCTTGGTTGACCCAGAAGGATCATCAACATAAATCCGACGTGCATGAATAGTTGAACCTCATCCATTCGTCACCTTGATCTAGAAAATCATTATGAGGTAACTGTGCCAGTAGCACTACGCATTGTTGACGAAACGCTCTGGAAGCTATATCCAATTCTATTGCCGATCACCTATCATTGTAACACATCTTAACCCTCTTGGAACCAGGTAACTCGATAGCGACGTCGTGACAGACTCTTCCCCAGGCTGAGGCGCACTAAAGATTCACAGACACTCTCGTCATCGGACCATCCTATAATGGCTCTTGATACACCTAGACAGGTTCGCCGTGAGTACCACCCAATGAATGTATTAGCTACCATCCTCATAAGAACAGGAAGACGCGCACTGGCGCCTAGTGTCGTGGCTGAGGTTAATAATACAAACCAATTTTGCAGCCTCCCACTCGAGATACTCTATATGATCTTCTCATACCTCAGTTTCCTAGATATTCACCCTTTGCGCCTTACTTGCCGACTATTTTTCACCGAGCGTATGTCAGCCGGCTCAAAAGTGCGGACCTTCGTACGATCAGGACGGACCTTTCCCGGCATCATGTGCAGCAATTAATGAGACTCAGCGAAAGAAAGGCACTAGCTGTCAGAGAATTGTCAATCTGCAGTTTTTCTGGTAGGCCCCTAGGTCTCGGATGCAGCGTTCCTCATTCGTGTCCCGGGGAGTTACAGGTCTCAGAAAACCTGGAAACTGCTCTGGAAAGGCTCAGGAATTGTCAGACACTTCGTGTATCTGTGGCGGGGATCAAAACTGCTGGCTATGGACCAGCCTGGCTGGGAGCTGTCGACGCGACACTTACGGTCTTGGAGGTGTTCTCCCAGGCCGGAATTCCACTAAAATCAATTGAGATGGATTTCAGGACAGATGACGCAGCTGCACTGCTACATGATGGTTTCAAGCACCGTGATTACAATGACATTCCTTTCTCGCCGTTCGGTTACGATAGATTACTGATAAAGGATGTCTCTCTCAGTCTCAACGCCAGTATAGCGGGAAATAGTGACCTGTGCCGGCGCATCTTTTCTCCTCTATGGGTCAGAAAGGCAAAAATGGTCTCCCTTGACTTTGGAAATAGTTACGGAGGACGGTGTGTTCTTGACTTTCTCTGTCATGATAAGAGATTTCGTGCCAGATATATCTCTGTATTAAAACTACGCGGCGCTGCGGGGATGTGCTTCTCCAAGTTCGCGAAAAAGCTACATTCCCATCATACCTCCTTGCGGATTTTGAGCATGGAAAACGTTCGCTTCAAGCGATGTGACTGGCCGAGCCTTCTACACCAACTGAGGACCGATTTCCATCATTTACGAGAGCTGCACCTTACATTCCCGGTGGAAAAAGTATTTTCGCTACGCTCACCTTCTGTAACTCCGCTAATCTTCACTAGGACTCTATGTTCGCCCACGATTGGAGGTGGAAGAGGAGATACCGCGACCCTCAGTTCAAGGTGACTTACAATGGGCCGAGAAAGAATGGGGTCGTTACTGCTCTTGAAGAGTTGGCTGATGGAGACCCTCTGTTAATCCGAGATTGAAGTCAAACCAAGAATGACCTGGAGTACCTTTCTGTTTGCCAGCCAATCTTTCAGTTGTCACTTTCCTCGCGAACCTGACACCATATGGTATGGATGACTGAGAATATTATTAATTTGAATCGATAATGGTGTTAGTTAGAAAAATCGCCCCAATGTGGGATTGATATACTCTCAAGCTGCGTAACATATTACCTACTAAACCTGTTGTGTTAATATTCACAGCTGCGCTTACCTGATGCGCCCCCTTTACCATCATTTCACCGTTATAGCTGTTTCCAATAATACTCGTGACGATTGATAAATCGGCGCTTAAGCTAAGACATACCATGGGGGTACTGTATTTTCACTGACAAAGCCCTAGAAGCGTCTGTCGTACATTCAGGGCCGGTATAGGCGGATATTTCAATTTAACGAGAAACATATCAAGAGAGATAGTTCTACAACGTATCCGTCAAGCAAGGCAGCATAAAAATTAAAATGAACCGAATCAAATGGAGTGCAGCTCTGTCAAAGCTAGAGAGGGATGGTTCAAGAGAGCAGTGGTGATGATTCTACTCCGGTCACCTGCTCTTAGGGAAAGAGACCTCCTTCCCCTGGATCTGCCCACCAAGCAACCTTCTTCCTTGTACCACACCATACGACCTGTCCAAGATAGAGTTTCACAAATTTGCTATGGGTGGAACCATCCTGAAGGAAGAACTTGTCTTTATATTCTTCTGTCCTTTTAACTAGAATGTTTCGTTGAGAATGTTCCTAGAAAGGAAACCATTGCGGCTACGCAACGAATATCACACCACTTCCATCACTTCCATCATTTTCTACGATGAGCTCATCCTCATCATCTGCCAGCCACAGAGGAAATAGAATACAAAATGGTACCTTTGTCCAATCCTGCTCAGGGGAACTTATGTTACTAGATCTAGATTATGAGATATTCCACTGTTGTGCCAGCAATTTTTGTATACCTCTTAACGAAATTTTATGGTATGAAGAGCAACCAAGAACCGATATGATTCAATGCTTACTATTGCACTTGAAAAGTCAGTCGGACTAACACTGTGTTCATCATAATAGTGGCGTAGTGCCAGCTTCACCAGAGGACAACGGACATACATCATACCACTTCATTCGTCCACTTCGACTTCTTACATCTCGTTAGTCTTAATTCCAGTCTCCACTATCCACGCATCGAAAACATTATAACACTTGATTCGTTCATCTCAGCTCCCTACAATATGCATCAAAGAACTCGTTCTCCATCTGAAAGCCTCAACCTCTCCCTCCACAAACTGACTAGCGACAATAAGATGCCGGTGTTCCATTTTCATCTCTCACAAGACGCGAAGCGCCAGAGAATACAGAACAAGATCATCGCAACCCATGCTGGGATCGAGGAATACTCAGCTGGATATTTAAAGTCATGGCAATTACTGAAGCTGAAGATCGACGCATCTGAAGTCACCATGAACAGCAAAGATATAATCAAGTTCAGACCGTGCTTTTTCTCCCCATTATCGACTGACACTATACGGACATGCCTCTCGAAGCAGCTATGCAAGAATACGTCAGATGGAGGTGATTTAGGCTATGCAGGACGTGGAATCAGATGCTCAAGTGCAGCCACTCAATGCCCACTTATCCTAGATCTCTTCCGCGAGAAACATGCAACCTCCATACGAAAAGGTTTCTGCTTGGATAACCTGACAACTCTCCGCGAGTGTGGGTAAGTTGATAGGGACCACCCATATGTCCATTTGCGTAACTAACATACCGAGTGAAGAGCCACTAGTAAGGGCAAGTGGAAGCAGCAACCAGGCCTCGAACTAGTCGAAAAGCTTTCTACCGAGAGCTGGCAAATACTGCGCATTCTAGAAGACCTGGAGCATGAGGTACCCCATGCTGTATGCGATATTCGTCAGAACATCCAAGTCGACAAGACGAAAAGGCTCACAGTAGCCGAAGTGAAGGCCATTATGAGAGTTATGGCTGTCCGTATAGGGCTGGACTGTTACAGACGGTATTCGATCATGCCAGTAAGTCATTCACAAGCCAATTTGTTATCAACCTGGACACACATCTGACAAGTGCTTCCTAGATTCTGGCTATATCTTACCTGAATAGAAAGCAAGGACGGATTTTGCAAGCATACCATAATGGGAAACGGGTTGTCATCCAGTACACCAAGGTGCTAGAGCTTGATGGACTTGAGCATCACCCTATTGAGCTCTTCCTTCGCTACTACTGCAGCCAGCCAGTCGGGAAGACCGCCAATAAGCAGAAAGATTTATCGTCAAGATAGGGCTGGAACATTGGTCCCACTGAGGTCCCACAATCCAAGAGAAAGAGCATCACGCACAAGTGAGATCTAGGCTCTAGATTGCGAGCCGTCTTTGCATTAACACTATCGCGGTTTCGCCCCCGCCAAACTTGGCATTGCACCTGCGATAACGCTATCGGTCTTGTTTCCCAATCGGAATGATGCACGCCTTATCAAAACGCTTGACTCTCAATTTACTCGGAATGTGGCAAAGGAAAAACAATTCCCAAGAGGAATCAACTGACTGATGTGACAAAAACTCATCGTATCCGACGATTCTCAAATTCTGAAGATGCCTCGAGCTTCTTCAAAGGTCGCATCAGCTGTGTAACATTACAACTCACGAGGCCAGCTTCTCCGCATTCCGGGGGTTTGATTGCAGGGTACCTTGGCCTTTATCAAGATAGACACTACCGACATGCTTCTTATCGGCTTTGTTACACCTGCCCAGACGCTAACGACGCTCAGGTGCTGCAAGACACCACGCGTGGCGATAAGGACTCAAGCTTTCTCTTGATCGGCCTGCTCTTAAAAGGAGGGGTTATGTCCTCCTGCGATGTCGGCGGTATCCCGCCTTCATCTACTCGGCTTCAGGGTCATATTGACAGATGACTACTGCGGAGATGGCTTCCAAAGAGCTGAATGAGAAATCGTTCAAATCCCCGCAAGTCAGCACGGACGTCGAGGTGCAACAAGGCGGCTTCGAAGAAATACAACCGGAATTTGACCTTTCTGAACAAGAGAAGGAGCCAAATGATTTTGACTATGAATCAGAGCATTCGCCATTCCCTGAAGGTATGCGGCCTTTCACATACACACTGACCCATCTAATGGGTGACACGCCTAGTACGCGCCGTTGTCCCTGAGACGGACGACCCAGGCCTGCCCGTTAACACATTCCGCATGTGGGTGCTTGGGTTTATTTTCACCATCGTTGGATCGGGGATCAATCAGTTCTTCTCCCTTCGGTACCCGTCGGTTCATATCGTGTCGTTGGTAGCAGAGCTACTTGCCTATCCGTGCGGCGTCTTCCTGGCCAAAGTCTTGCCTTTATGGACTATAAGCCTCGGACGTCTAGGATCGTTCACCCTCAACCCAGATCGCCATTTCAACATCAAAGAACATGCTCTCATCGTCATCATGAGCAACGTATCTTTCGGCTATGGAAGCGCAGATTCCACCAATATCATCCAGGCATCGAGCGCCAGGTTCTACGATTTCGGTCTCTCAGCTGGCTTCTCTGTCCTCGTGGTTCTCTGCGCACAGCTGCTGGGATTTGGAGTGGCCGGTCTGGCTGCACCATGGTTAGTTGAACCAGCAAGAATCATCTGGCCCCAGGTCCTTTCGAACTGTGCCATGCTGGAGACGCTTCATTCGCGTGCAAACACCGTCGCCAATGGCTGGAAGATTTCCCGTCTGCGGTTCTTCCTCTACGTCACCGCAGGTGGTTTCGTATGGTATTTCTTCCCAGGGCTGATGTTCACTGCCCTTTCCTACTTCACATGGATCTGTTGGATCGCTCCTCGCAATGTGGTCGTGAACCAGTTATTCGGAATGCAGACGGGCCTAGGACTAAGTCCTATCACATTTGATTGGAGCCAGGTTGCCTACAACACGAACCCTCTGCTGTCACCATCCTGGGCGGCCATCAACGTGTTCGCCGGCTTTGCCCTGTTCTTCTGGATCGTCGTTCCAGGAATCTACTACTCCAACACATGGTTCACAGCCTATCTCCCCCTGATGACCGCCGACGTCTACGACCGCACCGGCACAGTTTACGACACAGCCCGTGTCATCAGCGCCGACAACACCCTAGACGTCGACGCCTACCGACAATACTCACCCCCATACTTACCCGCAACATACGCATTCGTCTACGGCCTATCCTTCGCCTCGATCACCGCCGTCCTCACCCACATCGGCGTCTGGCACGGCAAAGAAGTCTGGGCCGCCCTGAAAGGCAAAAACAAGCTCGACATCCACGCCCGTCTCATGCGATCCTACAAAAAGACCCCTTGGTACTGGTACGCCGCCATCATTGCCATCATCACCGCCATCGCCATCGTCATGGTCGAAGTCTATCACACAAAACTCCCCGTTTACGGCGTCTTCCTCGGCCTCATCATCCCCGCCATCTACATGATCCCCTGCGGCATCATCCAAGGCATCACCAACGTCGACGCCAACCAACTCAACGTCCTCGCCGAATTCATCGGCGGCTACATGTTCGAAGGCAAGCCCCTCGCCAACATGATCTTCAAAATCCTCAGCACCGATGTCGTCGGCCAAGGCGTCTACTTCGCCATGGACATGAAACTAGGCCACTACCTCAAAATCCCCCCTCGCACCCTCTTCTTGGCCCAAGGCCTCGCCACCATCCTCGGCGCCCTCACCCAAGCAGGCGTCACCATCTGGATGCTCGGCCACATCCAAGACATCTGCTCCTCCGACCAATCCGACGGCTTCACCTGTCCCAACGGCCGAACCGTCTACTCCTCCTCCGTCATCTGGGGCCTCGTCGGCCCCCGTCGTCTCTACTCCGTCGGCCGCATCTACTCCTCCCTCCTCCACTTCTTCTGGATCGGCGCCATCGCCCCCCTCATCACCTACTTCCTCTACAAATACACCCGCAACCAATTCTGGAAATACATCAACTGGCCCCTCATCTTCGTTGGAACTTACAACGTCCCTCCCGCCACGGGTATCAATTACTCCAGCTGGGCCCTTGTGAACTTCGCCTTCAACCACTTCATCAAGAAGCGCTTCTTCGCCTGGTGGAAGAAATATAATTACATTCTGGCTGCTGCGCTCGATACCGGTCTTGCTCTTAGTGGTATCGTCATCTTCTTTTGTATTTCGTATCCCGGCGCCGTGTTTCCCGATTGGTGGGGCAATACGGTTTATGTTAATACTGCGGATGGGGAGGGCGTGGCGTATAAGTCTATGCCGGAGGTTGGGTATTTCGGGCCTGCGAATGGGACGTGGAGTTGATGGGGGTTGTGGTTGTTTGGTGATAATGATTGTGTCTGTTGTTGTTGGTGGGTGGGTGGGTTTTATATGTATCTAAAATATCGAACCATTAACTGTTGTGATCACTATAGTATGGTCAATTCTCCATGTTTCTCTTATTATTACTTACGTAGGAATATCAGGTGATAGTAGAGCTGGACAGTTTAGTAATAATACACATTTCCTTCTAACGAATACATCCACCGCAATTAGAGGTTACTGACACATTGTTGCTTTCATTTTTATATGTTGTAAACTAATGTCACATTCACACACAACATACACAATATTACGACAACTATGACTAAGACGGTCTACAGCAATTGCCTACTACAATGAAACATGTGCTTGCTGTTTTTCAATTGAGCAAGTATATTAAATACATGGCTTTCCCCATCCTACCGACGATATCCGAGTAGCACTGACGACATTATGAGAGAAAAAGAAAAAAGAACAGAGCGAACTAGAAAGACATATCCGAAGAGCAATGATGAATAAACGAAAGCTTGAAACTCGAATCCAACCGGCAGACCCAGAGTGCGTAAAGATTGGCCGAGTGGCCAGTCAAAGCCTGGCCCTTCGCAGTCGATACAATTGACTCATGCCGTCATGTAGAGTCAAATGTTAGATGGGACATTTACTAGATAGTTTATTAGCTCTGGTTCATACAATAACTGGTTGACAAAACTTACGGAGATCTCCGCCATTCCGAGGTCTTCGCCGCCGTTAGCGGCAGGCTGCTGGGGAGCAGCACCGTTTGCTTGGGCGTTGCCCTCCGCAGGGCCAGCATTCTCGTTGGTGGTAGAGAAGTAGTCAACCATCTCAGCATCAAGCTCCTCCACAGTCTTGGGCTTAGGGCGGTTGCCACGGCCGTTAGGACGACGAGCACGGCCCTTGCGGCCCTTGGCACCAGCAGCAGCCTTGGTAGCGGTAGCGGGCTTCGGTTGGGGTTTGGTTTGCCTTCATCGCGGTTAGTCATGACCCCCCAGTAGCAGATAACTGTAGAAAACACTTACGCAACGCGCTCACCCAGAGGCTTGGGGGCGGGGACCTCAGGAGCGTGGGAGGCGTCGACGACAACCTCGATCTAGTACTCGTTAGTGTCCATACGTAAGAAAAGTGATCGTGAAGGAAAAGCCTACCTTCATGGGTCTGCCATCAACGAGGAGTCCATTCAAGTCCTTAGCAGCCTTGGCAGCTGTGTCGGGCTTGCTGAACACGATTGAGGCAATACCACGGCTCGTGCCGTTTTGGTTGTAAGTGAGCATAACTCGCTTAACAGGACCTGCGGACTTTGTGAAATATTCCTATACCAGGAGACCAAATTAGTATGTCGAGCCAACAGATTGTAGAAGGCGCAAGGAATCCCGAAGAGCCAAAACATCGAAGAACGCGTGACACCGGCTTCAAACACGATACCAATGAGCACCAGCGAGCACACAGCGGCGGTTAGTAGTAATCAGCGGATGGCCGTTCATCCCAGAACACCGAGACACTGTCATATCCGGAGCACAGAGCTGCTAGCATTTATCCCAAGAACCACGACGATGAACTCCCTCGAAAGCCTTCACTGTATCGTGTGTCCCGCTTCCAAACTAACCCACTTAGCAGTCGTCATCGAACTTTTCGCAACCAGACAAAGGGCTGGCCTTTAGAAGCTACGGACTGTGTAGCCAACAACCTTTGCCCGGGGACAGACAACACGAAGGCTACGTGTGCGGCAAATCCATGATTCTGTTCCCCCAGAATCTCTCTAGCAGCCCATGATAGGGAGAACAAGACATGATTTGTCTCACGGAGGTGATATGGGAAGATGCGTCTTTCCTGCCCGATTTCGAAACATTTCCCATACCGACCGCCGGTAGCATGATGCTTGACAGTTGATCACTTGCCGAACTAGTCGGTCACTGCTGGTAGGCTGATGCGCTCGCTGATGCCCGACACCTCGAAATGTGGAACTTGTACGGGTGTAGCCAATCGGATTGGTTTCAAAAGATGGTGTGTTTCAACAACCATCTGTGGCACAGTCTGCTGCGTGGCTTCAAAGGCGGATGGCTGGAAGATCCGCCCGAGCTAACACGCCTTTCGCAAGACTACGGCAGAACTCCAACTTCGGCGGACTCGCAGGGTGCCAGCGTGCAATTACCGCATGCGAAGTTTTCTGAGTTTGCTGCCTATGCTGAAGACCAAGAATCCATGACGGTGATATAAGAATATATATAATAACGTGGCAAGGATCGAAACGCGCGCGAAAGCCGTTGCGCCTCGAAGGTTTCGAGAAGAAAACATGGCGATAGAAACCCAAGGCCAAGGCCTTTCGATCAACATACCTTGATATTGGCCTCGTTCACATCGGAAGGCTAGAAACGTTAGTAGATGGTCATCTATTTATGGCAGGATGGATACTCACCAAGCCGCTGACCATGATTTTGCTTTCCGTGGAGACCGGGTGTCCGTTCTGGACAGCCTTTCCAGGCGCCTTGGCAGCCTTGGTGGTCTTCTTCACACCTCCGACCGGGACAGAAGTGTTGGCAGCCTTGGGAGCCGAGCGACGAGCGCGACGGCGAGCGCCCTGGCGACGGCTGACGAGGATCTCGTCGAGAGACTTGTCCAACTTGGCAGACATGATGAGAAGCGAAGTATGAAACTTTGTAGAGTTGGGTGTCGGTAGGCGATGAGATTTCACGAGAGTGTTGAGTGTTACAGGTGTTGCGCCACGGAGAATCGCGACGCTGGGACGGGCTTGTTTCTGGAGGCAACGGTGTCCAGAAGCTGGCAGATTAAACTGGACGACGGGCAGGAAGTGAGAATGTCGCGTTGACTGTTGAATTGCAGCGCGTGGAGATAAAAGCTGCAAGGTGGGTTGATGGAGATGTCGGGAATGGAGAGGATGGATGGATGGAGGATGAAAGGGAAGGGAAACGGAGGAGGGATGGAGAAGATAAGCAAAAGGGAAAGGCGGGAGGTTCAGTTCCCTTTCAGTTCGTCAGCCGGATCTTCTTCCCAAAAGGCTGAGCCACCTGCCCGCCGCGCTAGTCCCCATTGGGCCCATTGGGCCAACACTGCAAACAACACTGCAAACAACACTGCCTCCCTTTTGCCTGTGCCCAAGCGGATCATGGCTTCATCTACAACTTACTGCAAGCTAATGTGACAACGCTATTACTATGCAATCTAATCTCGTATATTCATTCCAATAAAGATATGAGTCCAGACTCATAAGCTCGCGCTTATCTGTAACCTTCCGCTGCCGCCAAGAGCCCCTGCTGCCCAAAAACTCAATTAGAGCGATCAAGCCTAGTCGAACCAGAAGTTGCATGGAAGAAAAGATGATAATGTATATTTACGAGTAGGGATATTCTCGGGGAAATTCTTCATATCAACAGAAACAGCTTAATCCGCTCAAACCTCCCAATGAAGGGCCAGTCCCGTAGTCAACATTAGGACGAAATAAACTCAACCGGTACTTACAATCATCCCAAAGACGCCCGCCATCCTACCCAAACGCCGTTCACAACATGAAAGGAAAAAACCCGTATTCAGTGGCACCTTGTAATCCACTGTTCTTGTCACATAAGCGAAGACGCAGATGCAAGCAATCGTCTTGAATGTTCCTCAGCTCTTCAATGCTTCGAGGCGTCCCCGCATCTGTTCTAGTGTCGCTTCTTGATCCGCGAACTCGTCCTCCGGTTCTGGAGCCTCTTCCAATGGCTTCTCGGGCTGAACACCTTCGACCTGAGACAGCTTGCCGTGCAGGATCTCCTGCAGGACCTTGTCGACCTCCTCCTCTGCTTCATCTTCCTCTTCCTCCAGCAATTCGTTGTTCGGGATGGCGTCATCGACCATCTCCTCGATGATTCCGGCCCGCACCAGTTCCGTCGAAAGCTGACGCATCGTGGCATTCAGCTCGGGCATCCGGACCAATGTATTGACATCCTTCATGATGCCCGTCGACTTCTTCAGGCTGCCTTGAATCTTCCGAACCGAAAAGGCCTCGTTGACCTGCATCTGAACGCTCTGCAGTTGGGCGCGACTGGTGTGTAAACGGGTGGACTGCTTGCGAATGCGGACAAGCTCTCGCGCAAATGTCTTGGCCTCCATGTTGGCCTGCTTGGCCTGGGAGGGATTGCGTTGGGCCCGCTTCGATGAATTCATGATGTACTGTCGTGTCTTGCTTTCCAGAGTCTTCAGTTGTGCGATGTCACGATCCAACTGTCGGGTATTGGCGCGGATAAGCTGATTACATTTCCTCATCTAGAGACAGCAATCACAGTCAGCAGCGCGCCATGTCGCTCATTAGGATAGGCACTTGCCTGCGTTTGAGGATCCGGCCCGAAAAAGACTGCTTTGAGGGTCTCCATGCTGACTGGCGCGAGGATGATACGGGTTCACAGATCGATATCTATAGCTGCAAAAGGTCTACTTTGGCTTGAAGCGGGAACAGTCGGGTGGGATCTTGTCAGGGTGCTGAATCGGTCAAATCTGAAGTGACCTTGCAATACGGCGGGGTGTGAATCGAGGTGGTCAAGGGTCTTCCCACACACTTATGCGGTGAAGAAAGTGGCAGTTGATCTTCCGACAATGGAGAAATACAGCCGATGAAGCCAGCTGGCGGGGAAACGTGTGGTAGAGGCGCACCAACCCGGATGTGGACTATTGCATGGCTGCTGGCTGCTGCGGTGCCTGGGCTCCAAGGTGGATGGATGGAGTGGATGTCTGGCTGTTCCACTCGGCGACTGAGTCAGCCAGAAATGGACGGGGGCAGTGACGTCGCTGGGCAGCGTTGAGCCTCAGGCACCCAGAGGCCGCAAACAGAACAAACGGGCGGCGGGAGAGTTCCAGTACTTTCTAGCATTCATCACTAGTGACTCGCCGGCGATCAGCAGCTAAGAGCAACCGCCTGCTGCTGCAACTTCACTATCCGTCTAGCCCCCGACATCATCCCCTTCCCCCATCACCTCCCTTCTTTCGCTTCTGACGAGATTGCTACATTCTGTCCTTCTAAACAAACCCATCCTATCCGCTATCTACCATCATAATGCCCGAACTCCCTCAGGTCCACCCCGAAGGTGAGTTTACTCCCCCTCCCGTCCCTCATTTCCTTCCCCGCTCTGGATTTTCATTTCTGGGGTTCTCGGCTACTGGGAAGCATCATGCCATACAACGGCCTTGTTGTCTCTCATATTATCGCCCTGCCTATATTTACATGCGTACATTCATCTCGGCGAGCATAAGGTACTGACAAGGGTGTTTACTAGTCACATGGGCTCAGCGCTCTTCGGATAGCGACCCCGAGCGCAACTACCTCTATGTTAGCATCAAGGCTGCTGATGTTGCCCGTTCTGACGCAACCCTCGACATCAAGCCTACCAATGTTACTTTCACAGGCAACTCCAAGAAGGGCGTAAAATACCACGTCTCTCTCGATCTGTTCGCCGAGATCGACCCCGAGAACAGCAAGGTCAACCACAGTGACCGTGAGGTCGAGCTGGTTCTGCGCAAGAAGGAGCTCAAGGAAGAATACTGGCCGCGTCTGCTGAAGACCACCCAGAAGATCCACTTCTTGAAGACCAACTTCGACAAGGTATGATAACTGGTTCTAGTTTGCATGGATCTAGGAACAGGGAGAGCTGACTAAGAGACAGTGGGTTGACGAGGATGAGCAAGACGAGGTGAACGAGGACGACTACGCAAACAACTTCGGAGGCTTTGAAGGTCTTGGAGGCGAGGGTGGTCTCTCCAACATTGACTTCTCCAAGCTTGGTGCCGGTCTCGGCGGTGATGCCGGTGTTCCTGGAGAGGAAGAAGAGGTATGTCCTCTACCAATCTTTACCAATTGACGAAGATGTCCAGTCACTGACACTATTAGCAGGAAGAGGAGATGCCCGAGCTGGAGGAGGGCGAGGCCGAGGGTGCCAAGTCTTCTAAGATCCAGGAGGTTTCTTAAATGCTATGCCCTTCTACTGAGATAGGCAACGACTACTACGCAAGCAAGTAATAAAAAAAAAGCAAATAACGGCGAGCGACGAATGCTGTAACTTTTGAGCTTTTCTTTTACCTATACTATACCGCTGATGACCACGGTTCATGGTTTGGAGCTACCTGGCGCACTTGGACAGGTTTGTGGCCTGCCTCGAGAGGCGAAGGGAAACGGAAAAGGAATTTTGAACTATTTCCTTTTATTGGTATTGAAATGACGAGATGACTAGCAAGAATATTTCTCTCATAATGCCCATTCCTGGACTGCGATCCAGGCGTAGAGAAGAAGATCTGACAGTCGGACCGTTGAACGAGACTTGCGACCGGACAGCGTAGAACACCACCACCAAGTGTAATGAAGTAGTTTGCAGTGCGTATCTGTCGCGTGATTAAAGCCCAGAGATTAGCGGCAGTCGAACCAGACAGTCAAGTTCACTTCTGGCGAACAGAAAAAGCGCAAAGAACGAGAACCTGTCTGGTGAGGAGTTTGGTTGGGAGGGCGAGAAGAGAGGAAGGAGGAGAATCCAACTCGATTGGCGGAGAGGCCGATTATGTGAAGTTGTTCCGCCACACTGGCAAACCCACACCGTGAAAAGTGTGGAGGAAACCTTGCACCTCCTCACGGTTTGATTCCTCTTGTTCCCTCTTTTCCTCCTCTTCTAGACAATCTTTAATATCCCCCCATCTCCTTCCCCATCAGAAAGACAGCCGAGGTGTCGTCAGATTACTTGACCTACCCCGTCGGGACGTCAGGTCGACCCCTCCTTTGGTGATTTTCGTTGCGGTTTTCTTCCCTTTTGCGGCGCATCTTTTCTTCTTCCCTTTCTTTTCCCCCTCCCTCAACTTTGGGTTTCTCTGGGAGGCTTTCCCTCATCGTATCGGCGCGCAAAAGTTATATATCCGGCATAGAATTTTATCGCTATCTTATTTTTGTTTACTACATTTCTTTTTACATATTAGAGGAGTGCAAATCTACACAAATCCGCCAAGATGCCTCCCAAGAAGCAGCAGGACCAGCCTAAGAAGAAGAAGGCCACGGTCGAGGATAAGGTTCGAGTGCTCCTTGATCGATCGATATTTCTAGAGTAAATGCTAATCTGCGATTTTGTACAGACCTTTGGCATGAAGAACGTACGTAACGAGCCCTTCTAGAACCCGCACACCACTCCCTCCACCATCCATCATCGACTCTCGCGAAAAATTACAAGCCCACTGACCGGTATTTCTCTTTACAGAAAAAGGGTGGCTCGGCCAAGAGACAGATTGCTCAGCTACAGGCTCAAGCGGCATCCAACAAGAACGCCGAGGCAAAGAAGAAGGAAGCCGAGAAGGCCCGCAGAGAGGCCGAGAAGAAGGCTTCCGAGCAGGCCAAGAAGGAAGCCTTGGAACTGTTCAAGCCTGTGCAAGTCCAGAAGGTTCCTTTCGGTGTGGATCCGAAGACTGTGCTTTGCGTTTTCTACAAGCAGGGTAACTGTGAGAAGGGTAAAAAGTGCAAGTTCAGTCACGACGCGAGTGTGGAGCGCAAGGCGGCTAAGAAGGATCTGTACACCGATTCTCGAGACGTGAAGGCTACCGAGGAAGAGGCTAAGAAGAAGGATACCATCGATGACTGGGATGAGGAGAAGCTGCGCAAGGTTATTCTCAGCAAGCACGGTAACCCGCGTACGACTACGGATAAGGTCTGCAAATACTTCATTGAGGCTGTCGAGAACCAGAAGTACGGTTGGTTCTGGACTTGCCCTAATGGAGGCGACAAGTGCATGTACAAGCACAGTTTGCCCCCTGGGTATGTTTCGCTCGTTGATCTTTTGGCTCTGCTTCCTACGGTTACTGATGGACTACAGATTCGTTCTGAAGACGAAGGAACAGAAGGCCGCCGAGAAGGCTCTCATGGACAAGTCGCCACTCAACACCTTGACCCTCGAAGACTGGCTGGAAAGTGAGCGACACAAGCTGACCGGCAACTTGACGCCCGTCACGCCTGAGACATTCGCCAAATGGAAGAAGGAGCGTCTTGACAAGAAGGCTGCTGAGGAGCAGGCCCGCAAGGCCAAGGAAACCACTGGACGGACACTGTTCGAGGAGGGCAACTGGCGTGCTGATGACGAGAGCAGTGACGAGGAAGAAGATGATGGCGCGTGGAACCTGGAAGCTTTGCGACGCGAGACGGAGAAAATCCGGGAGAGGAAGGAAGAGGAACGCCTGGCGGCGCTGCATGGCACGCCGGTGCCGGTTTCCAACGACGAGACGATTGCACAGGAAGGAGCCGACTGAGTTCTGTGCGATACATCCCCAAGGACGCAAAAAGCACTTGGGCGAAAGGGGTTGCGGACCTCCCCCACACTGGGAACGGTGTCCAAAGCCGTCGTCCGGACCTGGCATGCCAAATGGGTTGATGGATGGTAGATACAGTGCTGGTTCTCTTTGGGTTCTTTGAATTGTGACGAGGATACACCAAACTAGATCGCCTGGTATTGATGTCCGCGACTTGGGTTGGATGGCTCTTGCGGTTAAACGTGAACGGTTGGTCGTGTCGCCTCAATTCCTGGTTCAGCCACCGTTGGATCGGTGCCAGCTGAATTGAATCTACAGAGGCATGGATTGGGGCGGAGTGAGGAATCGAATGGAGAGAAGTTACCAGATTGATTGATTGAGAGACATCGACAGGGTCTGGAGGTTCGTTATCCAGGGGATGAACTGATTCGTGATATGATTTGCTATGCCCGATCTGTACGTAGAACGTTTGTTTATTTTTAGGTTGAAATGAGCCAGCATTGCCCTGAAGGCGCAAATGAAAAGTGCAATAAGTGATGCCAACTATTTTGTAACACATTGACGCTGAATCGACGGTCTGGCTTGTACCTTGCTGCCGGAGACCTTAGCTCACATTCCACTTCATGGAAGCCTGGGAGCTGTCTGTCTCACTCATGAATGTTGTGCACGATCTCCCCAACTGACGCTCACCGATCTCCCCGTTCAATCTCCACCATCCCTTTCGTCACGATTGAACTATCGAGGAACGCCGCCCCATCCTCTCCCTCCGCGGGTCCTACGATTCCCTCCTCGTCCGCGGTGTCCTGTCCCTCTCCTACATGGCGCATCTCAGTCCCTTCAAAACACTAAATACATAAGGTTAAGACGATGGCAGCTCAACAGTACCACATCCCCCCTGCCCCCTCGTTTCCCACCCCCGCGCCACCATGACCCAGTCCCTCCTCACCTTCACCGCTGCCCTATTGACGGGATTGCTGTCGCATTCCCAGCCTGCCGCTGCGGTGGGGATCAGCTGTGATCCAGACACTCGTCCATACTCGGCCTGGATGACAGACAGCGTCATTGTCCGCCGGGATGCCATTCTGGGTGACTTCACACCAGGAGATGATATCTACCCAAATATCTCCCAGGTCACACTATTCGAGTCGACCGTTACCCGTTTGAAGGAGTACTACGATGCCGATTCTTGCGGCCAGGTGGATTGGCACAGTTATGCCCTAGATGGCGCCGAAAGCCTCCTCCCCGCCGTGCAGGATGTCTCGTTTATTGTGAATGCTCCGCTGACTATATTTGCGTCAGGGGATGTTATGTATCATCAGTAAGTCATCACCCACACAACTATTAGCTGACCGCAGAACGAAACTCCAATCCAACACTTGCATTTCTAGATACGACCGCGCCCCAAACGATACCTACAAACAAGCCCTCGACAACCTCCACGATGCCCTTAATGCAAGAGCCCGCGACTCAGAAGGTCAGACAACACCCATTCTTAGATGAACTTCACTGAACCCGCAACCAAACAGCATGATACTAACACCATCGATCACATATCCAGGCGCCTTCTGGTACTGGAACCCTTACCCCAACTGGGGCGTCCTGGAAGGCCTCTTCCCACTCAGCTCCTTCATCTCGATGTGGAAAACCTACTTCGACCCCACCAACACGACCCTAACCGATTCCCTAACTCTCAGTCTCGACCTATTCAAAGACCACTGCCACGACGACTCCAGCGGCCTCCTCTTCCACGGCTACGACTCCAGCAAGACCGCCTCCTGGGCCGACCCCACCACCGGCGCGAGTCCCTACGTCTGGAACCGCGCCCTGGGCAATTGGTTCATGACGCTAGTCGACCTGCTCGAACGGTCTGGGAAAAACAGCGCCATACTCAACGAGACGCAGCGCGACGACGTCTACACCAAATACTGGAACGTCGCTAACACGATCATCAACGATGCCGATGAAGAGACCGGATGCTGGTGGCAGGTTATGTTGCACGGTGGGGAAGAGGGCAATTACATTGAATCAAGTGGATCAGCTCAGTTCGTGTACGGATTGCTCAAAGGTGCTAGGTTGGGGTATTTACAGGGCGAGACGCCTAATGGGGTGGCGTATACGGATGCGGCTGATAAGTGCTATAATTATTTGCTCAGCGAGTTCGTGAAAGAGGAGGCGGATGGTACGTTGGGGTATAATGGCACTGTGGCGGATTGTGGGTTGTATGATCCTACTTTTGAGGTACGTATTGTATTTTCCTTCCAGTCCTTTTTTCTTTACTGCCCCCCTTGATTAGGAGAGAGAATGTTAACGAGTTTTTGTTCAAGTACTACACCACCCGACCCGTCGAATACAACAATCTCTTCGGCACTTCGTCTTTCATCCTGGCGAGTTGGGAACATGAGATGTTTGAGACGGGGTATTATACTTAGCTGTTGATTAGCTGGCTGGATAGGTGAAGCAGAGGTGGGATAAAGCACACATTCATCTACCGAAATATCTGTGGGGAATTGATCATGATACATAATGACAACATAAACGATGGGAACAAATTCCACGAATAGATGCACGTGACAATCAGAATCTGAGTTGGTGTTCTCAGCTCGAAGAATCAAATACAATATTAATACTCCGTACTATCAAGACCGATGAAAAGAGCCAGAGTTAGTAGAGAGGGGAAGCGAGCGGGGGGATAAGCCATTGAGTTTGAAACCATGTCTGAGCGTAAGTTACCACTAAAGACATAGTGGGACAGATAATATCTGCAAGGGGGGATGGGAAAGTGAAACTATCTTGGAAACTTAAGCTACCTAGTATCAAGCAAAGCAGGGTCTGGAGATAACTTAAATTCGTGACTATTAAATGGTGTCTCAGATCGGGTCATTGAGAGGGAGGTGGGGAAAGAGCTTGACTATCACTCAGATGACCATGACTCTTACTTAGTTCTAAGAGAGAGTTAAATTACGGCCCTGAGCTGACTTGAGAACCTTCTTTTATAGCTTCATGTTGGTGGCAAGGATACGGAAAGTCAAATTGCCAATGACTAACGAATTCCGGTCAAGACATTGCGTTCACGAAAGACAGGCAGAAAGGCAGTCAGAAGCAGGTTTTACTAAATTGACATGTAAAGATTGTGCAGACTAAGAGATACGCATTTTCTCCTCTCATTGCAGTCATCACTTTCATTGTCGATCATTCAGTTGGAAGTTGGCCGTTCACATATATATCGAGTATTTATATATGTACGACGCGTTGGAAATAACCCTTCTTTCTAGTTCTTGAGAGGCTCCTGGGGTGAGCGCAGAACATCCTCGAACCACTTGTACGACGGGACCAGACTGTGAGGGTATCCCATGTGAGGCAGTCCGTGGAAGAACCTGTGGAAGGGGATGGTTAGGTACTAGGTTGTTACAGATATGGAAGGAGCTGACTGACCTGCCCTCTTTGGGACTTCCGTGGTTGAAGAGCATCAGGCAGTCTTCAATGGGGGTGACGCCATCATCCACACCCTGAATAGCATGGGTTAGAATCCAATATGGAAGTTCGAGGGTGTATCGTCCTTACATTGAGCAGCAACAGTCTGCAGCTAGGCTGATCCAAGATGCCAGTCTCGAGAAGAGAAAACTTCTTCTGGCCATTCTTCTTGAAATCCTCCGGGTTGGAGTAGCCGTACTTCTTGGCCCAGGCAGGAGTGAGCCTATCGAAGGTGCCATTAGTCTCTCTGGCAATGGCAGATGAGGTCGCAGTACTTACAGGAATGGATACTCGTGGTCATCGACACGGCTCAACCACTCGGGGTCCAGGAAGTAATGGCACCCCGGTCCGTGGGCGAGGGTTCCAACGAAGCGATCACGATGGGTATGTGCAGCGCGAATCGCGTAGAACCCACCAGCACTCAGACCCCAGGCAGCAACCCGGGACATGTCGAACTCCGGACGAGTCGCCATGTAGTCGAGAACGGTAGTCCATTGACGGTCCGCCGACTCCGGGTCGCTGGGGTCGGCAGGCGAGTCCGCGGTACCGGGAATCTCGCAGATAACTGTCGCCCAACCCCGGTTGATGATCTCATGGGTGCGCTGACTGTTGTCAGGGCGGTATCCATCCAGACCAGTCATTAGCACAACAACTGGGACCGGGTTCTCTGCCGTCGCATGTTCCGGGACACGAACGAAGAGGGGAACATAGGCACCGTCGGTGGCCGACTTATGTTTGTGCGGGATGATGACCTCCTGGATGGTGGGCTTCCAAAAGGAAGCTGCCTTTAGATACACCTTCTTCTGTCGGTTGAAGGCCTCTTTTTTGATATCCTCTCTAGTCGGATCGACATAAGGGAAGCGGGAGATACGGTAGACCACAGCGGCTCTCCGGAGCAGGTCAGATGCCATCTCCACATTGTTGTTGTTCAAAGCAGCCGAGGCCTTATTCTCCAGGGCCTCAGCAACCGGGAAGAAAGCCTGTGTGTAGGCATCGGTGTAGGCATCGTTGATATTTTCCTATCATAAAGTGAGCATGTTACCCTTGCGCTAATAAGGGGCACATGGCGAGATCATGATAACCGACATCAATAAGCTTCTGGAAAATAGGTCGAAAGTCTTCGATGGCACCGTCGTGGAATGGGTAGACGGATTTTTCACACTGCATGCTACGTTAGATAAGGACTGCCTGACGGCTGGCCAACCACTGAGCAAGGGGTGGTGATGCCGACCACCAGTAAAAACTTACTGCAAACTTCCACTTCGTTTCCCAGAGAGCTTTGATAGAGCCCTTGTGGGGATAAACGGTGTTAAACTTCTCGCCGAGGATCCAAGGAGCCATGGTGTTTGCTTGCTCGTGTCGTCCAGTCTTGAGTAGACGGTGTGAAGATGTACAGATCAGGAGGGAGACAGCATTGAAGAACCCTTTTAAACGTAGCTCATACAATGTAAGGTCCTCACGGCGAAACTTGCCGACTGGGGTGCACATGAACTCTCCTCCAAATCTTGTGACATCAGAACCAACTATCGAGGGTGCTTAGGGCTACAAACGCAGGGGGGCTGACCAATCCACAGCTGTTGAGGGATCAAGGGGCGTCACTGTCTGTCTCGGGTCTCGGACAATCGGTAAGGCTTGACACGCTGTTCCGCTGACAGAGGTTGGGATGAGAGTTTGCTTTAGGTGGCCGTAGCTGAAACTCCCTTGCCTGCATTGTGCCATGTTGACGACTTTCCGCTATACCGGATCATGCTCCGACTCCCAGGCATCCATGTTCGAGACCAACCAAGAGTTTGTACTTGGAAGGGAAGAGACCGCTAATTCGGGCGCCTAAACTTCTTGAAGTATGTGTTGCTGTACGGTTGAAGTAGATCGAAGCGGTCGATTGCCGAGGATGGATGTGATTGGTTGGGGTACATGTTGTACTCATTGTAGCTTAACTAGAGTTAGAAATACTTCATGTAAGTGCTTGATGTTGAGAACATCGTGGTAGCCACCTGGTGGACCCAAATATGTACTGCCTTTGGGTGAACAGGGCATATTCCAACACGGTAGTCTTCTCATCAAGTAAATGCCTTGCATCCCCCCGATTCCAAGGCGGAAGGCGCATTCCAATGCCTGCTGCTGCGGTCTGGATGGGGTAGGATTGTTCGCTGGTTCAAGGTCTCGGTCCCTGAGCCATGTTATTGTCGATCTCGACAAAGCAGATATACTTTTTCAAAAGAGGCCATGTATCCCAGGCCGCAGACCTTCAAAATTTTATTGGCACGAGAAGGGGAACATAAAGTATGGAAGCTATAGGGAAGGCACCAAGGGCTATCCTACAGATAACGACGTTGAAGGGAGTGCCCCGTTGCATCAATAGCGCGGACATCTATCGCACAGTGCCTTGAGATTTGACCCCCTTCATAGCTGAAGTAACCGCCATTAGGCGTCAATATATTCAGCTATCCACAGCCAGACAAGCGTGCCAATACCTCAGGAATTTTCTTGCCGGGGCATCCTGCATCTCTGAACCGGGAAGGTATCTGCATGTAGGAGGAGCTAGTCGACTCCCTACTTCTCCTTCCTCATCCCTTGAAGCAAGGACAGGTTACATGCTCGCATTCTATGTCTATGCAGGAATGATTTCTCCCGGGCGGCGACTGAAAGCACGACTCGCATCGGATCGGCTCATTTGTAGGCTTGCTGTCCGGCCATGCGAGAAATGTTTGTTTGGATCTGATGCCGAGGCGGCGACACCGACGAGGCATCCATATCGCCAAGGGTTGCTTTCCTTATTGCTCCGCGGGCTGAACTAACTTTTTGTGCATAATATAGCAGTCCGAGCAACTTTCTGTACATACTTATTTTCGACCTCCCTTCAGGAATTGCTCCAAAAGTCTGCGCCCGCATCCGGTGAATGCTATACTCGAAGCCGCGGCAATGATCCGAACCCTCACAACGCTCGGCCTGTACGGGTTCGTCCAACAGGCATTGAGCAAAAATGTGTATCTGGATTGGAATATAACTTGGGTGACTGCAGCACCTGATGGGTATGCGAGGCCTGTGATCGGCATTAACGGACATTGGCCTTGTCCCCAAATTGATGTCGATGTTGGTGACAATCTCATCGTCGACGTGTACAACGGGCTGGGTAACGAGTCCACCGGAATCCATTGGCATGGTCTACATCAGAACTACAATGGCTACATGGACGGTGTCCCAGGAGTCACCCAATGCGAGCTCCACCCCAACCAGCGCATGCGCTACATTGTTCCGGTAAGCTGAGCATGCTTGCTGGATCAGTACCTGAACTGTGCCTTCTGACCCATGGATCTAGATGAACCAAACGGGTACATATTGGTACCACTCGCACGAGCCGGGTCAGTATCCTGATGGGTTGCGCGGACCCATCATCGTGCACGACAATGTTCCTGCCCCGTATCACTATGACGAGGAGATGACCCTCACCTTATCCGACTGGTATCATGTGCAGATACCCGTCTTGCTCGATCAATTCATAGTTCCAGGAGACCATGCCCCCTATGGAGGTCTAGAGCCGCTACCTGATGCGATTTTGTTCAATGACATGCATAACACCAAGATCAGCGTTAAGCCCGGTACGACCTACCTGATCCACGTTGTCTGCATGGGCAACTTTCCCGGGCATGCGCTCGTCATTGACGACCACGACATGACCATTGTTGGTATGGATGGCATTGCAGTGGAACCGCATTTCCTTCCACCCCAGTATCTGCGTGTGGCCGTTGGACAACGAGTCGACATCCTCCTCACCACCAAAAATGATACTAGCAAGAACTATGCGATCTGGGACGGCCTCGATATTGATGAGATGTTCGTTCAAGAGGGAAGGAGCCCACCTCAAGGGTACAATCCCAACGGCACCGCATGGCTCATGTACAACGAGGATGCTCCTTTGCCTCCTCCGCCCATCATTCATGTCAACAATGCAAGTCTGGACTTCCTCGACGATGTGACCTTGACACCGATAGACCACCTTCCTCTGATCGACCCCATACAACACCAATTCATCTTCGACGTCTACCCAACCACAGTAGATGGAAAGCCCGCCTACAGCATCAACAACATGACATATAACGCCCCCGACTCGCCCACGCTGTACACTGCCATCTATTCTGACCCCGAGGCCTGCTTGGACCCAGACCTCTATGGAGATGTGAACCCTTTTGTCGTCAATTATGGTGATGTGGTGGAGATCGTTCTCAACAACCACCATGACAATCTTCATCCGTGGCATCTCCACGGTCATGATTTCCAGGTGCTCCAGCGCACTTACCCGTACGGTGGCTTCTTCGATGGCTACCGCAACATTTCTGCCTCTCCCATGCGCCGAGATACGCTCATGGTGGAGCCCATGGGACATTTCGTAATTAGATTCCGTGCCATGAATCCTGATAAGTATTCCCTCCCTGCAAGTTAGTGGCTCCAAACTGACGTTTATCGGTCAATTACGCATCTGGATGTTCCATTGCCACATTGAGTGGCACGTCGAGATCCGCCTCATGGCCATCATTATCGAAGCGCCGGACCAGCTGCAGAACATGACCATACCGGATGACCATCTCAAGATTTGCGGAAACACTCAACCCAGCAATTGGGCCCCATTGGCTCCTTCGCCATAAATAGTCCGACCCGGCATCAGGTATGTGTACCGTTGATGTCCTCTAAAACTTGCTGATTTAGCCCAGCACAATTCTAATGGTCACGCACACATCTCTACCTGTTGACAATGCTGGCCCTGAGCCTCCCCTACTCCGTCAATGTGAGCCTTAAAAGAATCTTAAAACCACTTCAAGAGACCCGCTGGCGACCGGGAGACTTGACCTGTGTGAAAGAGCCCTTCCGATGCTTGGATATGCTTTAGTGTCCATGGTGACCATACCCCGTGATAAGTAATGTTACGAACAATAGACGAAAAGTTGTATCATCTTCCTTTTACTGCAATTGCAGCTGCCATGCAGCATTCCAATCATAGCTTTGTATGCCGAACATACGTGCTCTAGCGCCATAGACGAGAGATTGATGTAGCAAGGCGAGCCTCACAAGTGGACGACCTTATAGCGAGGCCTTTTCCTTCATCAGTCCTTCTTGTCGCATCAGATCGTAAACATCCTCCGCCACACCCCAGGACAACTCAAACCCACGACCCCCCGCTCCATACGCATGAACGATCACCTCCTGACCGTGATGCATCTTCTCCACTTCAATCCTCATACCCCCCTCTCGTGCCGGTCGACGACCAACAATATCACGAATAACATCGAACTCTCCTGTACTTCCCTCCTGGAAGGGAAACCACTTAACAGCATTCGCCAGTAGCTGGGCCCGTGTTTCCATCGACGGATTAGGATCCCAATTATGCGGCTGCTTCGTGCCCCCGATAATCGTCCCACCACCCAACGGGCGCGGAATACAGAAGGACCATGAGCCATCGCTATTCTGTCGAGTGATAGTCGCCGAGCAAGGATTCCTCACCAGACACGTTTGCCCTGAATAGCCAATCAGTCAACCTTTACCATCACCCTCACTTTCACTATCATCATCATCACTCACCCCGAATAATATAACTCTTCTCATCCCCAAACCCCAACCCAGAGCAATTTACCACCGCCCCCACCCTCTCCGCAAGATAAAACCCCTCCCTCAAATCCACAAACGTATACTCCTTCATCTCCCCACCCCTCAAGACAAATTCCCGCAACAACCACGCACAATACACCGGCGAATTCACCACAAATGTCTTATACCTCACTCCCCACTTCACATCCCCCGGCACCTCCTCGGGCCGTAAGTACTCAAACCCATCCAGATGCCCATACGCTGCCTGGATGTTCTTCTCGTCGAGGTACTCCGCCGGCGGGTTCTCGAGGTGCTCGATGCCAGTGATGGACTGGACGCCCGCACCTGGTTCCTGGGCCGCGAGTGTCTTGAAGTGCGCGTAGGTGCGGCGGGCTTGTGCTTCTTCTCGGGTGTGTTGGGCGTTGGAGCCGGGGACGGGACGATAGTGGGCGCCTGCCCAGGGTGAGGCGTAGTTGAGGGATGTGCTGTGGGGGAAGTCTCGGGCTGCGAGGAGAACACGTTGGGATGGGGAGAGGTGTTGTTGGATGTAGAGGGCTGTGGAGAGGCCGATTATGCCGGCTCTGTTTGGTTGCAATGGGTGGGGTGGTTAGTGGTGTTTTTGGTGTGGTTTAGGGGGTGACGTTGGCATTGGGATGGGACGTACCCTATTACAACGATGGTTTCTTTTTCAGTCATTATGCTGTGGCTGGTATTGGTTTTGTAGATTGGCTGGGTTGTGTGTATGTAAGTACTAAGTGATTTGGTGATGATGATGTTGTTGTTGGCGGGGATTGAGGGGATGATAAGCGTTTCTGGAACCAGTTCCCCGCACGCGGAGGAGGCATTGAGTCATACTTTGCGGCCTTTTATAGTCATCAATCGTTCCTCTTTTGGTCGAATGCTTCTAACTACTGTAGATGGTTACGCGATTGGGTGATTGGTGATGTGGCCATGGCCTGGATTGCGTACAGAATCACCCAGACAACTATCTATTGTTCGGGAATAGATACGAAAGATAGCTAGTATTTCGGGGTAAGCGTGGAAATTATAGAGCGCACTATTAAGATGTTCTTCGGTTCTAGCTTCAATTATCGAGGCTAGGACCGCTGACACAGACCATCTATCTAACTATCTGCTATCTAAGCTCTCCGAATATCGGCTTCCGCCTGTCTCGCTTGGTCACGTCCACCGCGCGCATGGACTTATGGCGGTCGTCGGGACAATCTGGTCATCGAGATAGTCCAGCCGAGGCGCATGCACGTCGCAAGCCAATGTGCAACTCGAGCCGGCCTGCCAGGTAGTGTTGCCATCGCATTGACTTGTACTGCATCAGACAGGATGATCCTGCTCGGACGCAGCGGAACCAGACGAGCTCCCCGTTTGTAGGCTGAAGACGAACTGAATCCGCGTCCGCGTGTAAGCGGTAATTGGGTATATCTTCGTGAAACGTCATGCTATGGCGTGGTATCAAACACATCTTATCTTTTGCCATTTCTTTCAGCAATTCGAAAAACCAAGGCTTAATCCAAAGCATCGGGCAACTTCTCGATGGTGAATTTGCCCCTTGCAACCTTCATGATGGGCACACCAGGAATCTTGCGCAGACGGCGACACAGATCTTGATCGTTGGTCGCCACAATGTAAATTCTATGCTTCGTCACCTACAAGAGCCGTTAGCGCGCTGTGCTACCCTAAACGAAGGGGTTTGAGTAACCACTCACCCGATCCACGATACAGTCATCTGCATAGGTACCCTTGTGAGAGCACTTGACCCTAGACCACCGAGGGTCTTTGGCAACCCGAAGTGCGAGGCGGTACTTGTCGCCCAGCTTTTCCAATTCCGCAATGGTGCAGTCTGAGAAGGTCGGAACACACTTCGCGTATAGCCTGCAGCTAGTCTTAGCATATGTCCAAAGCCCAGATATTGCGTGCAACTCACAGGTCCATCATCGAAGTAAGTAGATCCTGCTTCGCTCGGATAGCGTGGGAAACAAAGTTGGTATCGACCAGCACGTGGTAGGGAGGGCCAAGGGCAGTGTTTGCGGCAAAGAACATGTTCGAAGGGGCTTGGGTGACTTGGCGAGTCAGCTGATCCTCCTTGGGTGTCTCCTTCTTCGCTTCCGGCTTCTTCAGTCGCTCATCGCGGGCCTTGATGGCGCGCTTCATCTATAGGTTCAGTAGGATCAGTTTCCGTTCCGTACCGGCTGCAAAGACTTGTAATCATACCTGCGCAAACTTGCGAGTCTTCTTTTGCACACCCATTTTGTGACAGTAGGCCTTGACCGCTAAACAGGGAGAAAAAGTAAAGCAGCGGAGAATGGGATCGATATTCGTTGCTATCGATATTGTTGAACCCAGAAGATTTTGGAGAAGGCGGAAAATCAGATCACGGGCCGATATTTTGCCGTGATAGCCAGAGCCAAGCAGTTTCGTTATCATGTGATCTACCCGTGACCGCCTGTCGCGTTGCACGGCATCCCCGTCCGTCTAACTGGAAATGGCAGTACCCTGTCGCGAAGTCTAGAGCTTCTTGGGATTCTCGTTGGCATCATCGAAAGCAACGTAAAGGCCCAAGTGTACAGTTGCACTCTGGCTCTAATTGAAGAGCATTCGATTTCATATTGGATGACCACAATGCCATTGTTCCGAGCGTGACACAGACTGAATCCAACCATGCACAAGGCATCTTGTTGGGTGATAAATTTCAGTCAGTCTCAGTCCGCTAGGATTAGCATGGGCCGAATGCCTGCGTCTCCCGACGCTTTTCTTATCACATCAAGGAAGAGGCAAAATCTCATCACCGTCCGAGCTCCTCGACCACCCCGCAATGTCTAAGCCCCGGGACCTCCCACTAGTCCCGAAGGACACCAGTCACAGCGCAGCTTCTACTTAATCACATCACATTGCATGCACAGGCCGTGTCCATCTGTGGAAGGGCTATTTTGGACTCCATACTCCGTATACTTTCTTACCGGGTGTGCGTAGAATTGTTGTCTCACCAGCTCCGACTGTGACCGACCGTTCAGATCCTTAGCTCCTGTAAGTGTCAAATAAATCGCCGATAAATGTACTTTATACTGCGACCATCTTGGGTATCCGGCCTTTCCAAAGGAAACGTCTCTGGTTGTGTACACGGTGATGATGTTCCCATTCATGATACCAATGTATATTATCAGTCTGGAAATAAATAGTACCCGTGGGAGTAGTACTATGAACCTGAGTGTCCGCGGTTTCTACACCGCCATCATATATACTATGTAGCGCCATCCTGTCCGTTTCGCAAAGGGTGAGCGCAATTCAGATCATGGTAACGATTATGGGCGGCCTTACGGCACATGTAGTGATGGCTCTTTTGGTTTATGTTCTATGTCAAGTTTCAAGGACATCACCTGGGATGCGCCCTCCCATTTCCACATCTTAACGGAAGATTTTTAGTATGTTTCCTGCTTATTTCGGTCGTTCTGCGTACTATTTCAGTGTTCACATCCACGTAAGTACCCAAGTATATCACGTACCTCAGTAGTTCCGTCCCCAGCACGTCGAGGGATGTGATTCGAAGTTCCACTGCACATCACCCAATATCAGCCACAATCCTACTGGCCACATGGATTGAGCAGTCGAGGGGACGCATTGACGATACCAGTCAGAGTGCTCATTTACGCGCCGAGCAGGTCACTTGAGGGCGACTCTAGGGCGGGTGCGGGCGCTGATTGGCACAACCGAGTGATGAGGCCTGCAGCGTGAAGAAACGCCCTCTGCAGTCCGGAAGCCAATCAGGCCTGAGGAGCCGGCGGGAAAGGTCCCTGACAGCAGCCGCTGGCCATGCAGAACTCCCCTTGGGTAAGGTCCTGTATACCTCTGCTTTCCATACTGAATCTTAGTGGTAACTATGTCACTGGTACCACTCCAGCCCCGCCTGGGCAAAAAACGGACGCATGCAATAGGATTGAACTAACCATCACCACAACTCCATTACTACTTACTCACCTCACTAGTATGGTCCCCGTACGCTTCTCTCTCCCTTTCTCACCCCCCATTTCCCGCCCATCTCTGATCGGTGCAACAATTGGCGCTCATCTAATCTCCTCCGTTTTAGTCTCAAACTCTTTCCTTTCCACTGATTGCGCTTCATGTTGATTGTGGGTGGCATCGCTCGATGATTAGCCCGCTTGATCTTCCTATAGCTCCTGGTTAGCCCGCCAACGGCGTAACACGAAGGAGACTGAACTCCTCTCGCAGACCCCCCCTGGTCAGACGCGGCAGGATCGACTGGCAGTCTGCTTTGCACTCTGGCTCCCATGTCCCGCTGCTGCATGCTTGTTGGTGTGCCGCTGCTGGAGCCACCGACAGCTCCTCATGCCGCTCGACGGGTCTTATTTGCCCTCGTCCGCTAATTAAGTCGTTGAACGCCCTGCTCGTCCCATATCGATGATATCCTGGTCCATGGAAGCGCCGTCCACTCCCCTTGGCGCTAGCTCGTGTTGCTTGATGGCTGGAGATTTCGATCGACTCTCTCCGCTGCCTTCGGAGACGTCTCAGATTTCGCAGGTAACTGTCCTTTACAACCACACAACAGCCTCTCAAGGCTGGCGCCGTCTGGAGAATAATAAGGATTAAGAGTCCACAGGGCCAGAGCACGACTATCAGTCCATGCTCGTGTGAATCCTGTCATTAGTGTTAGTGCAATCGTTTTCCATTTTACTTTTTGCTCCCCTCCCCGCCTCTGCCCTGGTCTTCCTTATTATCTTTCCCCCCTCCACAATTCGTGCCAGCAACGTGGTAGCCTGCCTAGTGCGTTGTATCCCTGGCCGTTCCACTGCATTATTCTTTGTCTTTCACTTGCAGTTTTGTGGGTCTGCCTTTTTGTTCGGCTCGGATTTAGCGCGCTATCACCATCATATCTGTCGCTGTATCCTGCTACAACCTCGCTTCTTTCTCGCCACTCCATAACCCCAAGCCTGCTGGGACGAAAGGCCGTCGTTCTGGTTGTTCTTCTAATTCGTATATCAACACTCTGACTGTGGTCTCCTCAAACCCTATAGTCAAATGTCTTTTGAGAACACCATAAAGCTTGTGTTCTTGATTCGGTAGGTATTTGGAGCAGTGACGTCTCGTTGGCTGTTCTGGGCGGGATTGCACCCTCGGTGCGCAGCTTGTTCTCGTCTTCTATTACGTGCCAATGGGAGGTATATAATTACCATTGCTCATTGTGGCCCGAATAGAGCCTGTGCCCATTGTCACGCCGTTACCGCCAATTATATAATTGATCTACTGTACCTGGACCGCGCACTTCTTAGCCGCTTGTCTGGAGACGGAGCTTGGGGTTGGGACAAGGAACACGAGTCAAGCAATTCCAGCACCCTGTTCAGAAATATCTCTGTGGTACAGTCGAAACGATGGTCGAATTATCATGGAACAGAAATCCAGTTCAAGGCCCAGATCCTCGACCTTCGAGAATGAAGCCTGCCGCGCCCCCAGTATCAACGCAGACACAGACAGCCCCTGCCCGGCTTGAGCCATGTGCGTCAACCGCGTCTTTACTTCTATATGCGCAGGGCTCGGTGATTTTATGTCTCCACCACGATACTTTGGCGCTCGAACGACGCTTCGAAAACCACCAGGACGACATCGGATTCATATATGTGGATAATGTGAGCGAACGTGGTGCGGGAAGGCTGGTGGTCAGTTACGATGTCAGCCAGACTGCAATCGTATGGGATCTGTTCACAGGAAGCGTACTCGCCAGGTTCGCCTCCTTCGAGCAGCTCAAGGTTGCCGCCTGGATGCGAAATGGGAATGTGGCCTTTGGTAACACCCCTCCCTCTCATAAAGCCATGTTTTCTCTCGCAAACAAGTTCTCACACCCTTCTGCAGGTAATGAAAAGGGAGACGTGATCATATTTGAGCCATCTACTTCCGAGCATGTTTCGTGCCGCACCATCTTTGATCCCATTACCGCTCTAGCCCCCGCTACGGATTGTCGAACATATGCTATTGGGTATGTACACTGCGCCTAGTGGTTATGGCAGTTGAATGATCTAACTTATTGGCGTAGTTACCAAAATGGCTCGATTATGCTCGCAACACTGCACCCAACCTTCAGTATATTACATACCATGTCCACTTCGCGAGGACCATCGGCGATAATCTCGTTAGCGTGGCATGCGTCCTCATCTAAGCAGAAGTCAGATATGCTAGCCACTTTGGCGGCCAATGGTGATTTGAGAGTTTGGAGTGTAGCAAAACCGCCGCAGAAAGAAGCCCCACGCGTTATCAGAGTGCTCAAGAGGTCTGATGGCTCCCCAGCCACTGAACCGAAGTGGATGGCTTGGTCTAAGAATGGTAGGATTGTGCAGTACCTTGAAGGGTAAGCAGGCGCCCGCCATCCTCCCTCGAGTTGCGAGGCTAAACTCCGTCAACAGTGAGACGTGGGCTTGGGATGTCAGGACAAAGCACGTCACGTATGAGCCCATCCCCACCATCGACAACCCACGTGGCTTTGCCAACTATGGACCGACCGCCACACTATTCACTCTTGGTCCTCAATACACTGTCCAGCAGTACGATATAGACAGCCCTGCCATGGTCGCGAATGTGCAACATGCCCCCGCTGGAGCTTTGCCACCACCCACAGAGCAACCGAGATTACGCACCTTACAGGAACCGCCAAACATGAGGGAGTCTGGTGCGATGTTTGGCTCTCGAAGGACCCCGTTCGACACGAATGGAATCGAAGCTGTACGTCAGCAGCGTGCCGATGTCGCGAGCCCTGTGAATAGGAGTCATGCCAATTCAGTTACGAACTCCGTTAGCTCGAAGGCTTCCTCGGGAATGCACAAGATCCCGTTCTCACCACCCAGTAGGTCCGGTCAGACCACCACATCATTCTCGTTAACTTCAGCATCTGGGAGAGAAACGCCCCAGCCATCCGGGGCTTCCTATGCCTACGCCTCGTCTGTTTCAATGTCGTCAACAAAAAGCTCCCGCGCCGGTTCACGGCTGAGGAATGAGGTGCAGCTTAGTCCTGCCGAGAAGCCAGTAGATCTATTCCCTTTTACGCGTGCACGCCTCAATGATGTGCCTTATGGACACCATCAACCCCTTGACGAGTCCCGCCTCACGCCGGATGATCTACGCCAACAGATGCTGAGCGTTGTATTCGGCTTCGATGGAGATATTGAAGGTTTGATTAGGGATGAATGTATGTTCCATTCTGCACCTACTAGATACGCTCTTCCAAATTTGCTGATTCCGTGATTAGTGAGCAACCATCCAGAAGCCAGTCAAAGTGCCATTCTACTTGCTCAATGGATTGGCGAATGCGATACAGACTATATGCTTTCCATGATAACATCGGGACCAGCTTCAATCACTGACTGGATGCTCCTGGCATTCAGTCAGATGTCTGGAGAATCACAGTCGAACAAGGTCGGCCAAGCTTTGGTCCAGAAGCTGCTGGAGATTGGAGATGTCCATACAGCAGCCACCATACTTCTAGGATTGGGAGACCGAAACGATGCCATCGAAGTCTATGTCTCCCAGAATTATTATATGGAAGCCATTCTGATGACATGCCTTGTGATGCCTACGGACTGGCAGCGACAATCGTATTTGGTTCGCCGATGGGGGGAGCATGTTGTGTCTCACTCTCAGCAGCAGCTTGCGATTCGGTGTTTCATGTGCACGGGTGCAGAGCCCTCCGAGCCATGGACGTCTCCAGCTGCGCAACAGGCTACATCTTTCGCGGAAGCTATCACAAGAAGGTCTCCAATGACATCCCCGGAACCTTATTCAATCCCAGCGAGCCTTATGGCTCCTAATTCCCACCCACGACCAGCTGTCAATGGCAGACCGGTATCGAAGACGCCAGCGCTGAAGCTCATTACTTCATTTGACTCTCAACCAAACAATCGATTCAAGTTCCCCGGGCTGAAGTCAGATGACAGAACTCCAACAAATGCGCCCGGGGTTACACCGATCGCGGAATCTGCGGTTGTCGAATCTGCATTGTCTCCGGGTGGGTTTGGGTCGTACAAGCTAAACAATATCCAGAGCATAAATAACGCCATGAATACACGTACAACCACGCCCGCCTTCAACAGACGGCGTCTTCCGTCTATCGGGGAGACTCCGATTGACGTACACCCTCCTACATTTCCCTCCACGGGATATAATAAACAAGTTCTAGACTATGGATCAACGTCAGAAAATGACGAGAGTCAGCCATCAGAGCAGAAAGGGGAGGAAGCAGATGACGAGCAGCTTGGTTTGCTCTCATCTGCCCGCTATGACCCTGAAGAGTACAAGCCCAGTCCTCAGACCGCAGTCCAAGCGACAGCGGATACCTTCGCCACCATCAAGGGTCTTCCTTCTCCGGCTGCTGGGGTTTTTGAGGCTCTAAAGGAGCGTTCAGACAGCCGGAACGGAACCAGAGACCGAAAGCCAGATGGCTTGCAGCTAAATCTTCATCACCGCAACGCGTCGGAGACTGATCTGCACGCCCAATCCGAGATGCTGGCTAACTTCCGCAGTCCAGCGTCAACGTTAAATAGCTTCAGTTCCGCTAGGAGCCCCAGCGTTAGCGGCCGCAGCATTGACCCGTATATCAGTAGCCTAGGCGAGGCAAACTATCACGCGAAGAAGTATCAAGGAAATCGTCCTAACGGAAGAGGAAGAAGGAATACGGATGAGTCGGCCAGTCAGACCTCGGCTCGGAGGTACCGCTCCAGAAACGCATCACAGGAGACGCGCGGGCGAAATGAAAAGAGATACATTCCACCCGCCAAACGTTCTCCCTCTTCTCCTGTCCCAATGTCGCCGGAGGAGCTGGCTCGGATCAATGCCAATGCCGCTAACAAGCCATCATCTCGAACACGCAGCGCTAGCAGGGTGCGCAAACCACGTTCGCGCAACTCCTCTGAACGCCGTCAAAACCGTTCCGCCAGTCGAAACACAGCCAACCATCTTGGTACTGAAAATCAAGGTCCTTCCAGTCGAGGACGCAGCATGGACCGTCAAGAGCCGGACGCCAGATCTCCCTCATCTCCATTGCCAGGATCCAGTGCCGAGGACGCATTGAGACTAGTTGCGAGTGATAGAGAACGGTTGCGGACCCGCCAACGGAGCGGCAGTCGTCGACCTGAAAAGGGTGCAGGTGGGAGGGGGGAAATACCATCTGATGCGAAGTGGACAAGAACTAGGTCTCGTAGCCGTCACGATACCGAGCCGACAGAAAGCGCTCAGCAAGTTGGGCCCGAGTTCTTCAACGGCGGTGCCACCCATGATGGCATCTATGTCGTTGATAACACTCATAGTGACAATAGCATGCTGGCACAGGCAGCTCACGAGGAGCAAACTGCTACCCTTCAAGTTAGTTTTGCGGAACAGCGGAGAAAGGAGCTTGCCGCTGCAGAGCTTGAAGCTCGGCGCCTGTCGCTGGCACGCAATCCATCGGCGCCTAACATCCCATTTCCTGGGGAGCTGCAGCCGAGTCGTTCTGCTTTGGAGAATGCGACATTTTCCATCAATGCTTTTGCGCCGCGTACTCCCGGCCGGAACCGGACTGCTACAAACAAGGGTTCTCCAGAGTATCCAAGCAGCTCCGATTCAAACTCTTCGAGGTCCGGTGTGCCCTTGGGACTGCCAGCAACCCCGAAAGCCATGAAGCATCCCAAATATAACGGGTATGAAGAAACAGCACCGACTCCTCCGGTGCCTTCTGATGCCGGCATCCTACTTAGTGATGCCAAATACCAGGGTGATGCTGAACGGATCGGTCGTTCGATGTCTGTTCCAATTCCCGAAAGCCATCAGCCTGGCGCGGTGCCAACGAATCTCCCAATGCATCCAAGATACAATCCTCATCTCCCAAGAAGTCGATCCACAAGCCGAACACGAAGCATGGCTCCTCGTCGAGACAGTGGCGGACATAGCTACGGCGGCTCCCCTGTGACGGTTAGCATAGAGGAGACCATCGAAAATGCAATGGCAAACCAGCAGACCGAGAACCCTCCCATTTTGCCGGAGCTCCAACATTTGAGTCCTCCTCCTCCGCCACCTCCCCCGACTGCCCCTTTAGCCTCTCCACGCGAGTCTTCAGGGACCATAGACATCGCCATTGACAACGAAGACTTCGGTCGGCTGCTGCCTCGAGCGATGACCACGGGACCTACGCTTCACACAGATGGCCGTCCGGGTCTGGAACAACGCCGTATGTCTTTTGAGCACCGCCGAGGCCGCAGTGTCAACGAGAGCCTGAGCAGCAAGATCCGTAACCTGGCTCGGATGGGCAGCACCAAGAGCACAGACTCGTGGGTTGCTACTGATATTTCGATCCCGTACGAGAGCGTTATCGTCGACGGGCGCATATGAGCATACCTTTGATGCATTGCATCTAACCTGTCAACCACTACAGTTGGACAATTATGATTGATGACATTCTGTTTCTTTTCATTCTTTCAATTACTTTTACATTTGCTTGTGTCCCCCACCCCCTTTTCTTCTTTTTTCCATTCAGCCAAGGCATATCTCAGATTTTGGTTATTGCGATAGTTGGAACTGTATACCCTGGCACTACGCTTCCCTGATAATGATGGACAAGCAAGGAATTACTCAGTTACCAGAAGATGCACTATAATGGGTTTCCTTTCATATTTCCATTCTTCCTCGTCTCTAAACATGGCCCTCGGGGGCACGAGAAAAGTCGCTCCTTAACCTATTTGTCTAAGTCTTGCCATACTATGCAGACACTTAGTGATTAATCAAGCCATTCCGGACCACACTGGTCAATTACTCTAGAGCATTAGGCCTTACGAAGCATTGCTCGCAGGAAACATGTAGCTGTATCCAACTGGCACCGGGCAACTATGGGTCAAGGACAAGTAATCAACTGGCAGAGGGGAATGTCGTAATTAAAGTTCACCTGTCCATGCCATGGACAATAAAGTCAGCGCTATGATGTACAAGCCACTATACAAACAATCAGTCCCATTTCCCCCACCACCCAGAAGTGTGCTGCTGTGGAGTGTTCAGACTGTCCGTCGACATCTTCCGCTCCGCCTCCAACATCCTGTCAAATTCCGCCTGCGCCAACTCACGCTCACTCGGCTTATCGTTAGCCGGAGCCGGAGCAGGAACAGAGGCAGTGGAACTGGACGCAGGCCTATACACCGTCCGCACCTCCCGCTGAGCCGAGACATTATTCTGCTTCCGAATCCTCTCCCAGGCACTTTCCCCAGGCACCGATTGGTCCTTGTCCCTATACTCAGCAGCCACAGGACTAGCATCATCCCAGAAGTCATCAGCCTTATCCCTCGACGACCTCGGCGTCTCATAAGACGGCGTAGCCACCTTCTTCGTCTCAGTGCCCCACGACGTCGTACTCAACCCGAACCTCGCCGCCTCCTCATCCGACCCAGTCTGCACCCCAAGCCCATCACCCTGCTGCGGCAGCTGACTCTGCTCCTCACCCTTCGACCCCGGCATCGGCGTCGTCGGCGGCGGCGGCATCCTCCCCGTCCTATCACCAGGCCCCCTCATCTCACCCCTCCTCTTCCTCGCCTCAGCCCAAAGCCCCTTCAACCTCGAATCATTCATCATATCATTAATATCCCTGGCACCCGCAATCCCATCACCAATCATCAGACACACAATCGCAACAAAAACCGACTGAAACCCCGCCCGTGCAGCATCCTGTCTCCACGTATTCGGGTTCTCCCTCACCCATTTCTGTATCCCCGCGATCAGCAAATCATACCGTCGGATGCCCGCCTCCGGCGCGAAATTCTTCTTCCATATCTCGGTCCTCTGCGAGGCCTTGTAGCACGCGATCATGCCAACGAGCACGCCTACCGGCTGCCCGATTCGGCTGTGGTAGAGGCGTGCCGTGGAGTGCTCGATTGTGGCGTCCGCTTCGGGCTGGGTGAGTGGGCGGTGCGCGATCCGTTGGTGTTGCTCCAGTGTGCGGATCACGTTCATGGTTACTAGGCTGCTCCATACGCCTTGGCCTCCGAAGCCTAGGTAGAGGGTTATTGGGTCCGGGCGTTTGAAGAGCTTCGGGTTCACTTTTAGTGGGTGGAAGCGGGAGAATGGGTCGTTCGGGTCCTTGAACACGGCGGGGGGGTCCCCGGTAGGTGGGGGGTCGGCGGTGTAGGGCATTGTGGTGGGTGCGAAGCTGTGGTGGGTTGTTGTGGTGTTGTGGTTGTGGTGATGGATGGGATGGGGAGCTTGGATGATGATGATGATGGAACTGATGATGCGGAGGTGGTTGTGCTGTGCTGGTTAGTCAGCTGCATAGGGGTTGTGCGGAGTTATGCGTAGGTCTGCTGGACTGTTTACATCTGTTTGAAGTAGAACTACTTTAAGCTTGGACTCATCTAGCTATTTATAACAAATACAATTGAAAATATCTATCATATAGGTAGCAATCAGGAATTTCGAAAGCTAATCCTGTCTTTTAGACACTGGAATTGATATTCTAGTTCATTTAGATACCACCCTCTGCAACTTCATCCTTATACATTATTAACTTGAAATACTATCTATCACCAACTACTGCACACTCCGTATTCCCCAATATTCTCCTTACCACCTCTCCACATAGGGCCTCAAATCCAACTCAAACCCAAACGTCGTTCTAGGCTGCGTATGCAAATGCCAATACGAGTCGGCAATCTACCCACATCATCAGCATCTCACCCCATCAAACAATCAAACAGCTCAGGGCAATGAGAGAAAACTTACAGCCTCAGGATCCAACTTAGCATCCTCCTTCTCAAACACCCACCCCTTCGTCCTCGGGATATCAATAACCCCATCAATGATAACATGCGAGACATGAATACCCTTCGGTCCAAACTCCCTCGCCAGCGACTGCGCCAACGCTCTCAGCGCGAACTTGCCCGCCGCAAAGGAAGCGAATTGCGCCGAGCCCTTAAGACTGGCTGTCGCGCCGGTGAAAATGAGAGTAGGAGGGTATTTCAACCCTCCTTGCGACTCAGCAGGGAAGAGTGGGAGGACATTCTGGGCGAAGTTAAATGCTCCTTTTCTGTATTATCGCATTAGTATTTCGTCTTCTATTTGAAGGGATGAAAATGCATACCCCTGACTCTCAAAGCCGGAAGCAAAGTCCGTCTCGGTCAACTCGAGGAAAGGCTTCCTCACGAATCCACCGCCCGAGTTGAATACGGCAGCTGCTAGCGATGAACCCTGGAACTGCGATTTGATCTGCTCAAAGGCGGAGCGGACACCCGTTGTGTCGGAGAGATCGGCGCTGATGCCGGTGGCTTGGCCGCCAGCGGAGTTGATCTCGTCCACGACCGGCTGGTAGTTTGCTGGGTTGCGGGCTAGGACTACGATGGGGTAGGATTTGGCGAAGCGGCGGGCGATGGAGGCGCCCTGTGCGATTATTAGTTGTTTGTTTGGGCTTTTTTTCAAGGGATGGGTGTATAGTATGTTAGTCGGTGGGAGAGATACGTACAGTGCCTGGGCCAACGCCGGCGATGATAGCGAAGGGTTTGGTGGCCATTTTGATGATTGCAGGGTTTTCGTTGGGGAATAAAAAGATATAGTTTTGGGATGTTTATGGGGAAAGAGGGGTTGATATGGAACTATATAGTAAATGAGGAGATTCTCATGGCGTCATTCCAGTCGGGGTTCTTGTCATGCCGAGATTAGAAATCCGCGATGCGATCAGTAATCAAGGGATGGGGTGTGGCCGGGGAGTGTGTATATGGTCTAGAATTTTACTTTAGCAAGTATATACTCTAAGTAAAAGGCAAAGACGGGGTTCATTGTCAAATTGGCTATGATAGAGTGTCATTATAGTTTTGTGGAAGGTAATGTGGGAAATAATCTGTGTCTGACAGGTAGGAAGCAGCAAATAGGGTAAAAACTCTAGTATACTCCGGGATAGCCGCTACTATCTACTTTCCCCCAAACTAGCCATGGCAAGCAATTCACGACTCTCGACTCTCCATTTCACCATATTTATCATCACTATTTATGTTCAACTTATGTTAAATATTCACGAGATTATGATGAAGTTAACTATGGTGAATGATAAAAGGAACGCTAACCCCAATCCGTTAATGCTGGACATCACGTGCATGTATAGACAGTGACTGCGATGTACACAACAAGTTCTATTTATTTGAGAATTTCATACTCAGTCATGATGTGTCTCTGTTCAGTCAGTGGGTGATAGCGTCAAAATCATTCCAAGTTATCACGCCACGTCAGTGGTTGTGACTTTGTGACCTTGACTGTGCCGGATCATGCAGTATCAACAGTATCTATACTGACGATCGTTCAATATGGATTCGCACGAAGCAGCAAAAGCAACGCGTCTTAACAAGAAAGCTCAAGCTCCACCTGTCAAAGACGTTCTTCGCGTTGCCTCATATCACCGACTCGACTACGACCTAGCTGTCATCAGGACATCCCCTATACACCACAACCTGATACGTCACTTGCTGACTCCCAAAACCCACACCATCGACCTGAACTCAAGTCTAGGAGTACTTGATATCTTTCCACTAGAGTTCATCCACGAGATTTGCCTCAAGCTCGACATCCAATCCTTGTTCCGCTTCCACCGAGTCAACCGTCGAGCTCGACAAATCGCCAGCGCCAGTGGATACTACAAAGCAGTAGTCAAATACGCCGTCGAGGCCCTGTTTGTCATCTTCAGAACCGGCCTGGCACCTTGGTACACAATTTCGGACTTATATGACGTCCTCTGCACAAAGAATTGCAAGGAATGCGGTGCCTTTGGTGGCTTTATCTTCCTTCCATCGTTCATGAGATGTTGTTTCTTCTGCATTCAGGACGACCACCTTCCTTACCTTTTGCCTACTCGTCACGTCAGACCATTCCTGGGCTGGCGTCCAGTTCCTATTTCCAGCCGGATCCCTATGATAACGACGCTGCCTGGGGTGTACTCGTTGGATGAAACAAAGCGAACGGGACGATTCGAATTTGTTTTGGGAAAATCCGCTAAATCGCTCTTCCCGCCGGACCGGGTTCCAATTATCCCCAGGCTTCATTCGACGGTTTACACAGAGCTACAGCGTTACATGGCCAGTACGGCTCTACCTTATTTCGACGAGAAAAAAGGTGTCATTGAGAGGGGCGTTTCCTGCAGTGGCTGCCAGATTTCTCTAGAGAAGGCCTTGCAGTCGTCAGGGGCAGACTATGATGACTGGGATGACCGAGATAGATTTTATTCGCATGATCAATTCATGGTGCATTTTGGAAAGTGTTCAGAGGCTCGCAAGCTATGGGAATTGAGCAAGGGGGGCACCATCAAGCCTGACGTCCCGGCGTTTGTTAAGAATGGAGGCTGCGCTAGGAAGAGGTATATTCCTGATCCATTTCGCAGAAGATAGCTTGTCAGAAGGCTTGGTACAGGAGGCTTTCGTCAGCAAACTGGAACTTGGTGTAGCCTGAGATAATATTCAGGAGTGTAATGGAACTCAGGATAGTAATGAAATTGAAATTGTTTCCTTCGCCCATGCAACATGCATGATAGGCACATATGCGGATGATCTTAGCGGTCTGCCAATTATTTATTAACCACTTCTGAATGGGAGACTCCGTCCCCAACCCATCTCACTTGCAAAGTATAGCCCCAATGCTTAGTCCGTACCTGAGATACTAATCAGATATTCCTATCAAAGTACTCTCTCGTTAAAGTGGCCTCCTTCCATGAAAACCAAAACCTATCTCAAAACACCCACCACCACCACTACCCACAATGGCCCCAACCCATCCCACCCCCACGATCCTCTCCATGGACGTATCAAGCAAAGATGACAGCGCCTACCGAATCCTCCTACAAAACAAAATCCGCTACCTAACAATCCGTCCCGGGACATTTAACCGCTCAACCCTATTAACACCTCTCAGCTCACTACCCAACCTCCCAGGAGACGATGCCTGGAACTGCGCACTCATCAACCGAGACCCAGCCAGCGGCGAACTCACCATCGAACCACAGAACCGTAATCTTACCGGCATAACAAACATCTGGCATTCGTTGCAAATTGACTGTCTTCAGCTAAAAAGGAAAAGACAGCTTACAGCTACTGCATTCGAAGCAACCTACTGCGGCAGCGAGCTACCAAGCACTACTACATCGGAAGAGAACAAAACAGTCATTGTCAAAATTGCCCGATTTGAGTGGGAAATACCCCGTCTATCGCGGGAGACTTCTATATATAAACAGTTACAAGACATCTATGATCTTACTCCGCGCTTTTTGGGTCATGTGCATGAGCATGGGCGTGTCATTGGGTTTATACTTGAAACGATTGAGGGGCGGGAAGCGGGGATTGAGGATCTTGTGGGGTGTCAAGCTGTGTTGAAGCGATTACATAATATTGGTATTGTTCGGTGATGTTAATAGGTATAATTTTGTTGTTCGGGGTGATGGTACGGTGAGGTTGATTGACTTTGAGAGTAGTTGGCTAGATAAGGCTGCGACTGCCATTATGCGTGCTGAGATGGAGAGTCTAGGTGAGCAGTTGGTGGAGGGGACAGGACGGGGTGCTTGTTTTGCTCGGTCGGAATAGGATTGGGTAGCAGATACACATCTTCTTTTGGGTTTAACCAACTAGTTGTTAAGACATTAGCCAGGCACCTTTGTTTTGTCAAGACCGAGTTAGTCTTCATAAAACTTGACTATACGACTCAACCATCTTTCTGCCCCAGGCACCAACACCCCAAGCTCCCTCCCTTATCGATAAGCCACCATCCAACAACTCCAGCTTATCTCCGATACGAAAACCCATCATGCTATCATTTTTTTCTCCGCATGCGACAGACACACCCTCCTCCATCACCACATCCTAACCTAACATTCCACTCTTTTTTAATCTACTAACACCAAACCAAACCAAAACACAACTAAAAAGAAATGTCCACCTCAACCCCCGACTCCCCCCTCTCCGACCTCTGCTCAATCTGGTCCGTCCATGCCCCCATTCCCATCCCCATCCCATCCACCCTTCTCCCACCCAACTCTCACTAACCACTCCCCTCTCCCTCTGGGAAATGAAAATACAACAGCCACCTCCAACCCCCCAAATACCGCTGTCCACGATGTTCAACGCGCACCTGCTCACTACCCTGCACACGGCGTCACAAACTCTGGTCCCAATGTTCAGGGATCCGCGACCCAGCAGCCTACCTGCGCCGGTCCGAACTGGCAACGGAATCCGCCTTCGATCGGGACTTTAATTTCATTACGGGGATTGAGCGCTCGATTGAGCGCGCGGGACGGGATGCGGAGAATAGGGGGATTGATGTTGCTTCTTCGGGTGTGAGGGATTTGGAGGCGGTTGGGTTGGATGCGGGGGATATTGATGGGGGTGTGGATGATAGGAAGAAGGGTGGTGCTGGTGCTGGTGCTGGTGCTGGTGCTGCTGGGGGAAAGAGGAAGAGGGGTGGGGATACTGCTGGTAATGGCGGTGGTGGGACGAGGGCTGAGATGGAGTTTTTGAGACGTGCGGAGGAGAGAGGGGTTAGGGTTGTTAGGGCGCCGAAGGGGATGAGTAGGAATAAGGGGAATGGGAGTCGGTGGTTGGGGAGGTATGTTCTTTCTTTTCTTTTCTTTGGTGCTTGGGATGGGAATGTTGGTGGGATTGGGATCGTGCTAACTACGTGGTATGTAGGAATCAGTGTTTGGTTTGGACGGTCGAGTGGATTCTGAGTGATGGGGAGAAGAGGATGAGGAATTGTTCGGAGTTGGCTCCTGTTGCTGATTCTTTTGATCGGGTGGTTCCCCTTCCTAAGGAGGAGGGGGTGGATGATGAGGATCAGAAACAGACTGGGGATGAGAAGCCAGGGGAGACGCCAGAGTTGAAGACGGAGCAACAACCGCAGGATGCCACGAATACAGCCCCCGAGCCAGCCTCGACTACAGAACCTACACAACCAACAGAAGCACCAGCCGCTCAACCGGAAGCTTCAGAGCTGCCACTTACCCCCCACCGCGATCTCTACTTCTACCTCCACCGGCCGCGGACAGCTACGAAACAGCCTGTTTTGGCCCCCCTGTCCCCCAAGATCACCATTGCTGCCGCTCTGCGTGGTCACACAGTCTTGGAGTTCCCGACCATCTACGTGCTGCCGGACTCACCTGATACTATACGGGCCCAGGAAAATTCCAAGTACATTCTAGAGGAAGAGTACCTCCGCACGCATCAGTCGCCGGAAGAGAGCAGCGAGGATACGGGGGATGCAGACGACACATTGCCTCCGGGTGCCATTGACCTTCAAGGCGTCGACGAATCCAAGGTTCTGGAAGTCCTCCAGAAGGATCTGTTCGAGCCTTCGGCAGCAGCGTAGGAACTATCTAGATCTGGCTGGAGCATCATGAGATAGAAGGGAGGGGAGGGGACATCTACTTGTACCTAATATTTGTTCATATCATAGCGACAACTGGAGAGCCGGGTGGAACCGTGCTTTACTTGCATCTGTACTAGGAAGAAATCATCTATGATCGGCTGATGCACTTCGAGGCAGTCTGAGCGAAGACAGCGATCTCGACCGTATAGGTAATTACTCGAACTCCCGACCCGTTGTCTCGGATCGAGCTATGCTTGGTCAATAATCACTGGTTAATTGTGCAATCAAAATCGAAAGTATGTACGCTAAATCCAATATCCAAACATGGGGTATCATATGAACCAGAGTAAATCAAACAGGACGCCTTTGATGCTTGTTGGGTATCAACGTCCGTAGCGGTTTATATAGCCAAGACATGATAGATCGTCGGTATATGTCAAACGCTCACCTTTGGCGAGCAAGTGTCGTCTCTGCCTTTCAGGTATTCATCGGAGGTTCCAGCAGGCTCCGCAGCCTCGATCAATCGATGGCGCGACATAGCCTGGCGTGGAACGGCGATCCACGAATACCCGAGCGTCTGCTGCGCAGGGACAAGGCGGTTAGACGACGTAACCGATGTATCGACGTACTGTGTAGAGATATCACAACTGCAGTGTGTATCCCATGGCTCAAGTCAGTGGACTCGAAGCATCAGACGCAGTGTCTGGAAGCTCGTGATCGCCGATTTTCTCGGCATGATCAGAGGAAATAGATAAGACTTCGGTAGGAATCGTATTCGGCAAAGTTGGCTCGTCCTCTGGTGCAACCTTGCTGTTGCGAGAACCAGCTTTAGACTCAGCGGCTCTAGACTCAGTGGGCGACATGTTCGTCCGCTCCGATCGGTTGGATCGAAGTCGGATCCGGCCTTTCTCCAAGGCTCGAAGCAATGTACCAACCTCGTCCGAAACGATCCCACGAAGCTTGCTCATTGTATCGTCAGAGATCTCAGAGTGGGCATTCCAACCAAGCTTGTCAGACTCTTCAGAGGTCAAAGACTTGGACTCCAAAGAGGGTCCAGTGATGAGCCTTTTCAGAGTCGTAGGTGACACAGTTGGGCGGCGTGCCATCTTGACCGGCTTCTCCTTGCTCGAAGTAGCCGAAATCACCTCTTCCTGCTGACGTTTAGGTGGGCGGGTTATCGCAGTGTTCGGGCCTTCGCCCACTTCGTTGCGAATCTTATAATATACCAACCCCAAGGTCGCAGCCAGGGCCTGGTGTGCAGCCTCGGGGTACAGGCGAACGGCTTCTGCGCGACTCAAATTGGACGGATAATCGCTGGAATCACTGGAGTCGCTATCACTCGCAAACAGGCTTTGCTCCTGGTGCATGCGGCCCCAATACTCGTATCCTCCAAGCTGATAGAAGTCGGCCAGTTGTGCCAATCGGTTGACTGAGTTAACGTTAGATGCTTGCCGTAGTGACGCACATGATTCCTGCACTTACTCCTGCTTCGCTTCTTCAGACACCAAAATCTCCACACAGTGCGAGGGAAATATTCAGGCCACTGCAACGATCCATCCTCTTCAACGACAGGTACAGGGGTGATCGGTGCATGCGTCGTGTGGGCCAGAGAGTTGAAACGAACGCGTTCAGAATGCTTCATCCGAGCTTCAATAAGAGAGAACCGATTGAACACAGAAGTCAAATGTCGCGATGTCTCATGTTGCAGAGTAATCAGATCCGTTCGAAGTTGGCTGATGGTCGCATGTAGTTTGCTGATCTCCACGCGACATCCACATACGTCAGTCTGCAGGTGCTCAACATCTGACTGGATCTGTTCCACGTTTTTCGACAAGCGGTCGACATCACTGCGAAGGAAGACGGTCTCGTTGCCGCTTTGGCCGATACTGGACTTGAGTTGGGAGATCCCCGACTTCAACTGGTCGACGTCTGTCTTCAATGCAACAACATTCAGATCGATTCGACTAGAAATTGACCGATGGGCTTCAAATTCGCGGCGAATGTGTTCGTCTTCGCGGTTTCGTCGGTCAACGTAGCCATCTTTGGTTAGAACGCTGGAGCGTAGCTCAAGTAGGCGGGAGTCCAGAAAGGTCAGGCGGTCATGGATGTGTGATAGGGACGGATCTGCTAGGGCTGGAGGCGTGTTTTCATGGATGAGAGATAGTCGGGGGCTAGAGACGGGGATGGACATGCTCGACGTGCGAGAGAGGCTGCGTTCGAGGGTTGTGGTCATGATGGGCGAAAGGGGGACACGGAGAAACGGTAGAATTGCGCGGGTTGATGTACATAAAAGCACATAGAACGCTTTAGACAGGTATCAGCAGCATTTTGCCTGAGTTGTGAGATGACAGCGAGATGGTTGTGGTGGAGTTCGATGACGGTTGTTGATGGTTGAAAAGCGATGGCTGGGGGGTTGCAAGAGGGAAAAGAGACGAGCGACCGTCGAGAAGGGGATCCAGGCAGATCCCGCCCCTCGCTGGCTGCCTTCCTTCGTGGCACCCGCTTCACCCAACCGAATTCATTCCAGCGCCTGACCTCAATGCATACAGTCGCATCCAAGGGAATTGCCATAATAGCAGCGCTGCTTTTTTGGACTTGTCAATCTGTACAGGCTTGATCATGGCAACTTTTCTATTTCGTTGTTTCTCCTAGCTAGTATACTTAATCGCAGAGGAAGTTATCGCGAGCCAGCTATGACAATACACGGTACAATCCGTGACAAAACGCTTCACAACATATCGGCGGCTTGGCAGACACACTGCATTCAGCTGACCCAAATCAGCCAATCACCATTGTTCCTGCTCATCTCGCCACCCGAAATGGAGAGTAGCATCACCCGTTGATTGGACAACGCAAATAACTAGTAGCATCCTTCAGCGTCATGGTCCTCACCTTCGTATCGATAACCGTACTGGTCAGATTGTATACAGGATGAAAACGGAGTCATCAGGTCTCATTCTCCAGACAGACGGGCGGGGTTCGCTTAGCATAGATTGGACGCCTCGCTGACTTGAGATTTGGCATTACTACAGAACAATCAACCAGCGATCTCAGGTATCCCAAAATAAGGCCGGGAAATATCCCTCATATTTCACGGCATCTTGCTCAAGCACTCAGGCATATGACGCATAGGTACTGCCTAGGGCCATTGTTTTGGAAGCGCTGATCAGGGAGTGTGCTGATGGTATGTATGGATTGCTTCGTCGCAGGAAGGAGACGTACACATCGTTGGTTCACGTCGTTAACCAAAGAACGTCTGTAGCTTGTCCTCTCTCATCACGTCCAACCAGCTAACCATGGAGCAAGCCCCTGCACTTCTTGAGCTCATGCTATCCGCTCGCATCCACACTCCTTCCACTATTCTTCTCGCGTGGTCCACCGAGTCCAGACCAACATAGTCTCGTAGACTGGTAATTTTGTCCATGACAACACGTCTCCAGTAATTTGTGATGATGCTGTTGCTAGATAGTAACATGATCCCTCGAATCGGATCGCGAATACATGACGGCAACAACGATGTACTGGATGAGGGCTGCGTCTGCCCTTGCAGCGCGCTGCCTGCAATGATCAATGGAAGAACCTGAATAGCCTTTGTTCTGGATGATGGAGGGATAGAAATCAGCAGGGTCAAGATGTTTGTGGCGAGCGTGTCAAGGAAGTGTTTTGTCTCTGATGGATTGGGGCTGTAATTGATCTGGTCATCGCTCGACCGAAGTAACTCTGGAAAAAGCCGGTAAATCTCGAGCAGTATCGATAGCTGGTACACAACCCCCATAGTATGAAGATGGCTCGATGGGGTGAGGTCATCTCCTGTAGCGCTAATCTCATCAACCGGCAATACAGCATAAGCGCGCACGCACTTCTCAATTTCCTTTGCCTTGTCAAGAAGTGAAAGATACATCTCTCCCTTGTATTTATCCGGGCCTGTCAGGGAGCACAGCCGATCAACAAGGCGAAGCTGTCTTGACAATGTACCGACCTGAGCCATAGAGATAAACAGTGATGTGCTGACCCCGGTAAGTGGATTCGGACAGCAAGCCTCCGAGTTTGTTCCTCTGTTGCACATATCCCAAAGATAGTCTACTGCCTCCAGATTCTGGTCAACGTGAAAGGAGGCAAGAGCCTCCCAATACGCCATCACACCAAGTAAGAAGCTAGATTTCGGACCATAAAGAGACGGTCCCACGCTTTGTCGGTGGGCGTTAAACATCCACTTTTGGAATAGAGTACGGGCGCCTTTAAGATGCACTAAATCTAGCATGGATACATCGTGCCATGTCTGGTTTCGGTAAGGAATTAGTAAGGACACGAAAGACCAGTTGCCAAACGGAATCAAAGTACAGCTTACCGAGGTCATCCCGAGTAAGATAGAACTCAGCAATAAAGCAGTCGTATCTAGGTTGGCTGGTGCAGAACCCTCAGCACTAGTAACATTGGTGATGTTGGAAGCCAGTTGTGATATAGCCTGGGTTCGATGTTCAAGCGAGTACCTCATCCGGTCTTTTTCTAATCGATGCAGATGAGCGGACGACATAGAGAGAACGGAATGCAAAAGTGCTGGACATGATGGTATAAGTTCTTCGAGCAGCGACCGGAGCGGATTCTGCGAAGAGTCAGAGGCAGAAAGGATGCCGCACACTTGCGAGAAGTAATATCTCAGTAATTTGTCAGTAACTGGTTCCGGACAGCTGTATGGCAGTTGATTCTGATAGATCTGGTCTTGATGGTACAGCTCTGCAGAAGAACTGCACAACGTATCCCAAGCATGTGTATTAATCCAGCAGTCTGCGGTACACGTTGCCGTGTCTGTGCTCTCCAATGGCGCGTCCGCGGTCTTGACGATCGCTATATGGCTGGGAGCGATGGCAGCTCTCAGTTGAAGAGCACCCTCTACAAACCAGGCCGAATCATTACTGTGCAACGATTGTTCTTGGCTTGTCGCAGACCCTCTGAGCAACTCATATTTATCGGACCATTTCACATCTTTCCTGTAGCCAGGGCACTGCAGTCCTTTCTTCTCACACGGTGAGCAACCATGGGCTTTCTCGTCACACTTGATGCGCTGTTTTAACAACGTTAGGTTATATCCAGAGCAAGATCACGGTGCCCATGATGGGTTAGTCGTATGTCACCCACCCGTTTCTTGCATATCTGACAGCCGGCTATGGGTCAGGACATTGCGGTTAGTGTAACTGCTACATCCATCCTAGGCTGGGTCTCTTACCACGCGATTTGATTCTCTTTCGTGGGTTTGAAGTCTTGTATTCAGGCATGTCTCATTGTTTACATGGAGGAAGCCATTCCGGGGTCTCGAGCGGGCCTTGTTCTTAAGGAGAGTTATGGGGCACAGGTACGCTACGGAAATACTCCGTCTTCCCCACCTTATCCAATCGTGAAGCCAGGGATTTGACAACCGAACGATAAGCAGAAAGCCAAGGATGATATGCATTTGAATCTCTAATCGGGCATACAGTTGCGACTGCTCATCACTAAATGCTACATGCTCATTTCGCTACCTTATCTATCCAGTATGCCTTTCCTTGGGTACCACGATCATATATGAGATTCCCTCAAGGCAAGCGTCCCAGCAGCATCCGTTTCAGCCAATATTGTCGCGTACGAACAAAAGAACATCTGCACCAGTTTTGCCGGCTTCGGATCCCAGCAGAAGAACCGGCCTGTCGAGCGCATCTGTTGAAGATCCACCACGACAATCGATTCAACAGGCATGATCTTCTCACTCCAAAACAGCAGATACAATTTCTCGTCCAGCTTCAGCATTTTGCATGGTTCAGTGTCTGCAAGCCCTTTTTCGGTCCCACTTAGACAATGCCACGTCAATGTGCCTTGGTTTAGGTAGATGTGCTCGTAGGCGTCCCGGGGCGTGTAGCGGTATAGGATGTGTTTACCGATAAGATCTGTTGTCGGCGCAAACGGGACAACATCGTTTCGTCCGTCAATTGCGGCGTTCGAGAACCGAGTCCAGGTCCGTTTCTGCCCGTCTTTGATGTGAAAGCCAGAAAGTCCAACAATGGCCTGACCGGTGCGCAGGTTCATCACGAGACTGACTTGCTCTTGATAATCGGGCTTGTAGAAATTGACAAAGAAGGTGTCTCGTCGGACTTCGAAGGCTTTGTACTTCGCAGTCCCGGTCTGTTTATCCCTCTGGACTTCCCATTCTAGAGTGTCATCATCGATAAAACGGTGCGCAATCCGTGTGACATTGGTGTCGTTTAGGAATAGCGTGAGATGCTTCCCGGTGAGCTTGCGGGACTCAGCCATCAAGTGCTCATTGAAGCCTACCGCGAGGGCGTCGAGGTTTGGCCATTCGGAGATTGGGATATAGCCAGGGGTCTCATTTGCTGAAGCCATATTGGGAGCTGTTCAGTCCTCAAGTCACTCGTTCTGGTGGGAAGGGATATGGAGAAAGAAGGATGACTTGCAAGGATATTTCAGACTCTAGAGCTGCAGACACAGTAGTTGGCTTGGGTGTTACCTGAACCTTTATAACCCTCAAGTTGATGCTTTCTTATACTTCAATCCGTTTCTCCTTCACAGCTAGTCCGAGACCATAGTCTACGGCTCCACAATATCGTACTTTATGCCCGTAAGTGGTTTAGTGCATCTCGCTCAGTCCACTCTATGCCTGCGCGCCACAAGGTAAGCAGTAGGTTTACTCGAAACTCGAATTCTGAACAGCGAATGAATAAGAAAACTGGACATGAGAGCAATAGCCGCGGTCGACGGCGGAATAAGACCGAAAGCCGGTGCAGCGTGAGAGACATCGCCAGCGGGGCACATGACACTGCTATGAATGACGTGCAAACAGCTCGCATAGACTTGACTTCTGCAGCAAGAACCCAAGAAAGGCGAGATAAGCCAACATGGACCAAGGACGAAGGTACTTTCATCAGCCAAAGTCCTTGTCAAACAGACGCATTATCCCTGATCTCAGTACTAAGGCTATATAGTTGGAACAAACTCCAGTATACATTGGTTTCCCGAGCGGCAGCGCTAAACCTGTTTCGTTAATATAATTCGCTTATAATATATTATTATTATAATACTGCAGAACCTCTCATACAAAATACTGCAAATTATATTATTATTATACAATTAGGGTTTGGTTAGCGGTCGCCATGAACGAGGTTGCAATGAAAAGTCTTTCCGATTCCATCTTCCACAAGTCACAATCATCCATCTTCAATCCGGGATTGGACTCTTACTCATAAAACATAATCTATACCGCATCGCATACTATTCAATCTCCCTTGGCAACATTAATCCCTGAGGTCCCAATTCCACCGTCGAATATAAAACAGAGAGTCCTTAAGATGGCCTTTCTGATGCTCCTGTGGCTTTACTTTGACGAGAAATTAGAAGAATCAAGAGAAGAAGCGGACGATTCGGACGCAGACGAAGATGAAACAATCGCTCTGGCCAATGCAAGCGACGAGATGTTAATCGAGGCCTTTGACGCGATGAATCGATTGATGGCTCGTTCTTAATATCTCCAATAATCAGCGCTTGAGTTAGGGACTGGCATGCTGAATAAAATGTCACCTATACCAGGTAAGCGATAGTGTCTAGAGTATCAAACCTCAAACGCGTGTTCTCCGCGACGCTAGTGTGATTATCCGCTCACCAACTCGGATAATAGGATCTCCGTTACGAAGTCAATGAGATCGGACCTTACGATGCAAACCATTCGAGTATTTGGTGGTGGCTTCAACTTGGATCTTGTGGTTGGCTTGAAATATATCGTCGATTGGAATATCATAAGCTGAGTAGGCATTGGTTGCTCGTTCAAGGGCGATAATTCGGGGATGGTTCCTGACTGCACACATAGTATATGGTTAGCATACTTCTATTTAATGAGCAAGGAATGGATTTATGCTAATCGGACCAAAGTTCCGCTGGTCGCTTCTACCCACGCCACAAGCACCCTCTACCACATGAATAAGCCCTCAGTAAGCCAACAGAATATCACTCGCGCCGAATTTTCGTCAGCTCGCTAGTCATGATCCCTATGTTTCTACCGACCTTCCCAGGACTAGGGTTGTGCGTGCAAACGATGGTGTGGCAGAAAGTGATTCCGGGGGGAGCATACATCTCCATACAAAGTGGGCCCCTTTGTATACCTCTCGTCCCCAGCAGCATAGTTCCCTCCGCAAATAATTCCGTCAAGGATCAACTCACGCCCAACGTTGTGGTAAACTACCAAACTACATTCATTTCATCATGCAGACCCAACAACTGTCAAGTTGATGGAAGTGACCGCCATGACGCACCTTCCATGTCAACATATCCCATCATCAGCTCACCAACATCATCATCAATCTCTCAACCGTCTTCATCATACAACAACTACTACTATCCTTAACACCCCCTTCCTACATCTATCTTCAACCCTATCCCTACTATTCATACCACTACCACTTTTCAAAATGAAACTCCTCCTCACCACCCTCATCCTCTCGACCCACCTCCTCCTCCACGCAACCGCAATATCCATACCCACCACCAACCTCCAAGACGACCACCCCCACGCCAACTGCGACTGCTACCTCACCTCCAGCATCACCTCCAACAGCCCCTCGAACCTAACAACCCCAACCTACTTCACTCACTACAGATTCTGGGACTTCCGCAACGCCCCTCTCCCGCAAACCAAGCCCGAAACAACACAAACCAACCCCTCCAACCCGCACGACACATCCACACTAGAAATCTACCCTCTAACAAACACCCTCTTCTCGCATGACTGGCGCGTCCAAACCTGGGACCGCGAAGCAACAGACATCAGCCCCGTACCCATGAAAAACACCGACGGGAACGTCTTCCTACTCAAGCACCCAACAAGCACACCCAAAGACCCACGCTCATCATTCCTCGTCCTCCGCACCACCCGCTTCCAGGACCACGCCTCAACAGCCGAAATGGAAGGTCTCTTCGGATACATATACCACTGTTCACTACGCCTACGGATGAGAATGATGTCGCGAGACGACATCCTAACAGCGGCAGGAGCAGCATCCGATACACAAGCAGTATCACAACCCCAAACCAAAATCCCCCGCGGCAGCTGCGCCGGCATCTTCACCTACCGATCGTCGATCTGCGAATCCGACATCGAGATCCTCACCACCGAGGACACCCATACGATCCACTACGCCAATCAACCCGACTACGATCCCATCTCGGATACCATAATCCCGGGGGCAAGTTCGATCGTGAATCTGAGTAAGCCGTGGACGTCGTGGACGACGCATCGGCTGGACTGGGTGGCTGATATGTCGGCCTGGTATGCGGATGGGCAGGTACAGAGCAAGAGTAACTATTCGGTGCCGGATCGGCCGAGTATCGTGGCGATGAATCTGTGGAGTAATGGGGGTAATTGGTCGGGCGATATGAAGGTCGGGGAGAGTGTGTTCATGGGTATTGAGTGGATTGAGCTGGTTTATAATGTTACGAAGGCCGATCAGGATCTTCCGATTAAGGATCATCCTGGGCATAGGGATCGGTATCATCGGGTTGGGGGAAGTGCTTCTGCTTCTGGTTCTTTTGCTTCTTCTGTGGGTGGGGATGAGGATGATGCCGAACGGAAGATGGGGAAGGCTAAGGAGAAGGGTGCTGGGTGTCAGAGACCGTGCTGGATTGATCCGTGGCATCCTGTGTGAAGGCTGTGGTGTTCTGTTGTGTTTCGTTCCTATTCTTTGATTCAGTGTCATAGAATCCATCCTAAGTCTACACCCAGAATCGTGCAAGTCTTCGCATTTGCGTCTCTTACAGGTCTATCGTAGCTGTATATGCAGTAGTAAAAGTGTTACTTGGGTATTTGCCTTCGTAAGTTTTGCCTTCGTAAGTACAAATCGTCGAACCGAAGGGGCTGTACAGTAACCTGAAGGCACGACTAAATACATAACCATCCGCTGTTCCTCAAAGTCTTTCAAATCTCATGCGCCATGCTTGATGCCCAATGCTAATGCCGAATGTCCAATCCCCAAGACAAATCCCAAAACGAGTCCAAAAACAAATCCGAAAACATACATGTCAGGAGCTGTAGCTCGACTGACGGGGTATCCATACAAGACAATGTGAACCGCTTAAAAACAACCCCCAAAATGCAAACGATGTCCTTTCCTCCTCCTCTGCTTCCTCCTCGTCGTCGTCGTCGTTGTTGTTGTTGTCGTTGTTGTTGTCGTCCTCTCCCCCTTCCTCCATCTTCTTCTGAACCTGTTTGTGGTTAGGACGCTCAAACCAAGAAGCAAAAATAACCAAACACCAGAAAACAAAAGAAGTGCAACGTAAAGGTGAGCACCCATACATGTTGATACAAGTTCAAAGTAAAAAGAAAAGGAATTGAAGCTTCATACCTTCGCCTTGAAACTCCCTTCTCTTGTTTTTCTTTTTCATTTTTTGTTTTTTGGCCCTCCCCCCAAGAGGGGAGGAGGGCCGCCGTCCCCGTCCCCGATCATAGCAAGACATGGTCTTGCTGGGCGGGGTCGAATTCCCCCTCTAGGCCGCCGGCCATCAGCTCGGCCACTATCTTACGGCGCAGGAGTGGGGTGTCTTGCGCGCCGTAAGACAGTGGCTCGAGGCCGATGGCCACAGCCTTGGCGGTGGTGAGGAGGAAGACCCCGCAATCGGAACCATTGTCCTGCTGGGGGGACAGGGACGGCAGCACGCGCCACTCCTCCTCGACGTACTTGGGGCCCAGCTCGCCGCGGAGCCAAGTTTGGACTACCGCGATGTGGCGGCGAGACCGGGCCCCAAGAGAATCGAAATGCTCGATTGAGCGTTCTCCCGGTCGCACAACAACCAGCGTCCAGTGCTGGCTGTTGTGGACCGGGATGTAGACGGTGTCTACGTCGAGGAGGAGTGGCCCTCCGATCTTGGCCCGCTTGGCCCAGCGGGCCACGGAGTCATAGCCTTTGTCTCTCAAGTTCGAAAAAAAGAACGAATTGAAGGCGTGGAATCGGGGCTTGTCGTTGCGGCCGGCGTTGTGAGTCTTGCGGCGAAGGTAATCAACGATAAGGGCAAGGTATCCGTTGATGATCTCATCGTTAAGCCATTCGCCGCGCGTGTAACAGGTGGCGAGGGACCTCTTCGTTAGAGGGTCACCGGAGAGGGTGGTTGCGACGGTTTTTCCTCCGGATACGCGCCCATCTTGAAGTTCTTTGATGCGGGCTTCCCATTCGGGAGACAGGGGCCGTACAGCTGGGCCATCAGGTTTGATCCGTGATGGGAGCTCTTTCTGTCTCTCTTCTTCTTGGATCTGCCTCCAGCGGTTGGCGTACACAGACTCAGTTCGGCCCTCTGGAATGGGTCTTGGCTCGGGGTAAAATAGACTGACGGCCGATACTGCTCGACCAAGCGGGTATTCAAAGGTTGGTTGGGACCAGGGGTCAACGATGGGCTCATCCTCATCCTCGTTCTCGGGGACTGGCGGCACGTTTTCCTTTTCGGTGACCTGTTCGGCCTTCGTACCAACATTGGTTTCAGGTGCTGTCTTCTCATTCACATCAAATGTATCTCCGAGATGGGGTGCCAGGTTGTCCTCCACCTCACCCCATTCTCGCGTGTCGTCAATGAACTCGGCTACCACGGGCTCACGGAAGCGAACCCTGCGCGGAGTGGCGAGGCGAGGTCTGGTTCTATTCCGAGAACCGCCGGGAGTTCCTCTGACCTTGAGGATTGTCTTAGGTGCAACAGTGGTCGACGCTGAGAGAATCTTTTCAGTTGCACCCAATTTGACGGTGTCATCAGAAATTATGCCAATAGTGGCTGAGCGAGACTGGAAGTTCGCCAGCATGTTCATGTCTTGTACTCTGTCTAGTTCATCGTTGCTTCTCATCAAGATGGGTTCAATAGCACGGCTACCTGGGGCGGAGGCCTGACGGTCACACGCGGCCTGAGCTTCCATAGCTTTCTTCATGCCGGCGATGTCCCCAACGAAGAGGGCTCTGAAAGGCGCAGATCGCTCACGGTTCTCGGCGCGCTCGGCACGCGTTATCCACCGGTGCTTGCGAATACCCGGGCTTCCTTGCTGACGGAGACATTTTTGGGTGGTTTCTTGCGCTGAACGTCGAGCTGAACGGTGAGCCGAGCGTGTAGGGGATTTCCGAGCGGGGCGAGTTCTCATATTCTTTGAACCACGAGCACGTCTTTCAACGGAAACAGTGCCTCTGGGTGTCTGGGTCACTTGCTCTTCAGGCACTTGCTCTTCAGGCACTTGCTCTTCAGGCACCTGCTCCTGAGGCCTCTGTTCCTGAGACACAAGGTTCTGCAAAATTCGGGAAGACTCGACTGTAGGAGCCGTTCTGTTGTTAGAAGAGAAATCGGGAACGTTGGAGAAGTCGGGGAAAGATCTGTCGGTACGAGGGCTAGATTCTCCACTTCGGATTCTTCTATCACGATCCATGCGCTCCTGCTGTTCCGGAGACAGGTTGCGAAGGTTGAGGCGCGTGGGCGATCCAGGAGGCGAAGGAAGACGACGTCCACCGCGGCGATTCCAAAGTGCGCACACGCGACGCTTAGCAGCACCAACCGCATTCGCAGCGGACCTTGCCGCATAGGAAAAGTTTTGGGTGATCCCAACAGGAATGGAGACAACGGTCTGCATGTAGTCTTGCCACGTCCCCCAGTAAGCATACCAAGGTGAAGAAGGCTGTGGTTCGGCAACCTGAATCACGGAAACAGTCGAATCCTCGGCCTCGGCCATATCCGTATCGTTGGATGGGATTACTTCATCGGAAGTCATTGGGCTATCTTCATCATCGGTGGCAGCATTGGTGGACCACTGAGACGGCACTGACTCGGGCCACGCTCCAGGCATCATACGGCTATCTGGAGTGCCGGGGCTGGTCGGGATCGCAAGAGCGGTAACTGGCCTGACTGCAAAAGCGTCCACTTGACGCGAGATAGGAGGAATATTGGGAAGATCAAGGTGAGCCTCGACTGTTGCGAGGGCTGTAACCATATTTGGTTCGTTGTTATGTTCGGGGGTGTCGATGTCCATAGGCGAGCCTGGATACCAATCATTCTCGTTGGTAGTGGCATCATTGTCAGTAGCAGCACTACGTGCAAAGCTACCAGCTCTCACACGACGAAATTTAGCAGAAGGTGAACTGATGGGCTGAGCTTGCTCATTGCTACCATCATCCATTGATCTCTTGCGAGAAGGCGTAGTAAAGCCAGAAGATTTATTGGTGGAGAAAGAATTCATATGAAACGCTTTCTTGTCTATACCGATAGACTTGCCTCCAAGAAGATAATTGGTTCCACTTGACCTCTCAGGACCAAAAGGCAGGCTGAGGGGCTTGTTGTTTGACCAAGAGGCGCGGCTCAAGCCGGGATTTAGGTACTTGCTGGTACCAACTGAGGCATAGGATGGCTGCGCATTAAGGCGGCTCTTCTGGATAGCATCAAAGCTGAGGAGAGAGGTGGAGCGATTATTCGGAGAGAAGCGATGATCGGGTCTGATGAGCGGGGTGCGGAGGGGGAAGGAGGGCTTGACTTCATGCTTTCCGTTGAGTCTCACAGCCTTTGGATTTCCGGGAATATGCACGGATCGGAGCTGATACAAAGGACTCTCTGCGGAAGGGGCATTGACGGTTTCCTGAGGAATGTTAGAAGAGGGGAAATCGGGAGCGCAATCCATAGGGTCATGGGCGGTGGCATCGACAGCCTCCTCGTGGGGCGCCGAGTCTGCGGGCACATAGCATACGTCTTGCATTGGCTGGTCCTCCATGTCGGGTCTGAGAGTCGAGAAGACTCCAGACATGGCGACAAGTAAAGTAGACACAAGTTCTTCAGGTGAAAGAAGTTGTGAAAGAGGTTGTAGGATGTTGATCGCGCAGTACGAAAAGTTGCTGTATTCGCTGGAATCGTAGACGCGTTCAGAGGTAATGGGAAGATGGGTGATAGGAGAGAAGAAAGAGGAGAGGAAGAGAAGGAAGAGCAGGGTGAAGAAGAAAACAAGAGCGGCGCCGTGGGCAGCGAAAGGGAAGGAAGAATCAAAACAAAAGTATTCACTGAAGGCAGCCATGGGCGACTGCCATAGTGATGGTGGAAGTCGCGCGCGTCGCCGCAGTGAATTGGAGCTCCATAGGAACGCGCGGGGGAAAGCGCGGGGTGAGCGAGGGGCGAGGAAGGCGCAAAGACGGAGGGGAGGCAATGAAGCCGCGAGAAGTTGAGGAAGAGACGAGGCAAGCAATGGAGTTAAGCAGCAGATCAGTTCATCTTCCGAGGGAAGCTTGGCTGCCACTTTTCCTCTTCCAGTATGTCACGTGGTGTGTGCCGGCTGGCGGATGGAGTAGACTACTAGATGCATTTGCTGTTCATATGCTGTTCATCTTCCTGCGGGTATTCCCATCAAATAAATGAACATGCGACCCATGGTTCCTCCTCGGCTTGGATTATCTCATTCTCTTGGACTATACAACATCAGTGCATGCGTAGACTTTCCCCTACTTTACTGTCTTCCCTATATACATACACTCGCAACCTGGCTCTACTTCCACGACTACCTTACAGTAGATCACTCGTCGGCTTGTCATTCCTTATCAAGGGTCAATACCAAGCACTAAACAACCACCTTAAATTTTTAGACTCCCTTCTAGATCTCCGGTTCGGTCCCCAGGAATTATACTAGTACGTAGTATCACTTCCATCCGCTTCCACTAATTGCTGAACATCCCACCTTTTTGAAGAACACATAAAAAAAGAGATCATCAACAGTCTATGTACAAGAACGGCAGCTTTGTTATACACCAAGGACTTTGGTTAGTCCAGCCCGCTGAACCGTAGAGAAAATAGCAAAAGGTTTACAGAATTGAAAATGGGTGATGGCTGTCGGACCCACCCAGCGACTACTAAGCTACTATGGCGCCAGCCCTATCCGATCGAAGAACAAAGGCGCTCCCTCCATCACAATCCAGGCAATTCCTAATAAGCACAGTCAGCATCCACAACTCTCCAATTCGGCGCATTGGGATACACCCACCGGAATAGACAACAAGTTTCGTTACAACCTCCACATCATAGCGCACTCGGGGCCGTTTGATCTGCGAAAACACTTCCTTCTCGTCGGCTTCGATTTCCGACTCAAATGGAGGGAAGGGCACGGTCGAAGAAGCTTCTTGTGAGCTAACATCGACAGAAGTCGCCACACCAGGGGCACCTGTGCCCATCATATTCTCATACTCGTGCAATTTAGATGGCTTCCGCGACAGTTTCCGTGGCTCGGACTCCGAGGCCGGTCCACCTGCTTCCGGTACTGGGGATGGCTGGTTGGCCGTTGAAAGACTTTCCCGTCTCCGCTTCTCACGATATGCCAGGGTCTCATACGCGTCAGCCTCTGATTGCGGGCCGATCGAAATAGCGCGTCGTCGAGGATGCCGGATAGTGGTTATAATCGAAGGTATCTCCGAAAAGCCCGGTAGCACTTCGTGGTCCCGGAGCTGGGATGGAACTGTCGTGTATTGTCTGTTTGGCACATTACGTTAGCTGCGTTGCTCTTCGCGGAGAACTCTTCGTCTTCTCTTCTGTTCAAGGCCGCATGGTAAACTTACGAAGCGTTCCGGAAAAATCTCCGGGGAAGTATGAGGCCCAACTTTTCCAGGCCCCGGAAAACAGGAGGCAAAGCCCGAAGCAGAAAGGGCTTGGTAACAGCTCGCCACGTGAAGAGCATAAGGACACCAATGATGAGGCGGAGAGCCGTCTTGACCAGTCCTACACGCTGAAATTCGAATGGGACATTGGCCGGCACAGGTTCATCCCACATCAAGTTTGACCTAGCTATGTGCCAATAGGCCACTTGTGCTCCAAGCGTGACACCTGCAAAAGCCACACTGTCGTCGAAGCACGGGCAGTCATCGGCAGGCTCCGGGTGTATACGGACCAAACCCAAAATCAACAGAATCACTAGTGTAACCCCCCTTCCGGTAGCAGCAACGACATACTCATCGATGGTCGGACCAAACGTATACTGTAGGAAGGCGAGGAGGAACCCAAGTAAACATCCAATGACAACATCAAAAAACCCATGCATACCACAGTACAGACGACCCAGGACAATGGAACAGACGTAGAGGTATGTTATAGCTTGGAGGACGATATTGACCTGGGGGCTCAGGGTGGATTCAGGGGAGTTCAATAGCGCGAGAGCGTATGCCGCAACCGAGACCGCATTGGTGGAGTGAGTCGATGGGAATCCGTATTCCAACGCCGCAGAGCCGGACATCGTTATCCGTTGGAGAGGAGGGGATAGAGGCCGCGGGAGGCAAAGCAAGTCCTTGATGAAACCACTGAAAAACACGCCGGAGGCCAAAAGATGCACCATCCTGAGAGATTGAGAGTCGTCAGCTCAATTGCAGGCCAGATAATTGTTTTCCCTCTGTCTATGTCTAAAGGCTCGTCATGGCCACTTACCCGCGCCCCAAGCTCGTATACCCGCACCAGAACAAGATGGGCAGGAAAACCATGAAAAAGGTATGTGTGCCCAGATTGGCCGTGAAGGCAAAGTAGGAGTCTAGGGCCGGAGTGCGGACCCTCTCCTGGACCCAAGCCAGATACGGGGTCTCATATCGAATTAGGGGGAGGAGCTTCTGTCGTGGCCAATAACGCCAATAAGGGAGCTGGTTTCGATCTGATAGCGATTGAAGACAAGCCGCGGTTAGTCCACTAAAATCAATTGCGATTCGACAATCGACACCACGTACAATGATCGAGGCTTCTCAGCCCAGCGTCCGGTTGGCCATTCTTCCCATTGACCATGCTGTCGTTGTTGTTGTTGTTCAGATAAGGCAGCCGTTTCAATATAGCGTGATGGTGTGTTTGCGACAACCCCCCATAAGGTTCCCGACAGATAGCAGTCTCAGCACCCACAACGGGCTGGTAAGATCACTGATGACTGGCGTGGTTGGAGAGGAGACCCGAGCTTTTCGGGGAGGCCACTTTCTATCAGCGGGAAAAAAAGGAGAGCAGTAGATCGCGGTAGGCTAAGTCATGCTCATCCGGCGTTATCGCAGAAAAGGTCGTGTTCTTGGCGGCCGATGCGGCCGTGGTTTGTCCAACCACTCAACTCTCGACCCTCAAGCCTCCCCCGGCTGAGCTAAGGTTTTAGTCACCTAGACACGGCAGCGAAACGACTTATGATCGCCCTCGACAAAGTGATCTATCTAGAATCGGAACTACTTACAGCTGCCCACGGGGCTGTCATCTTCAAAGCTGCGAGGTTAATTAGAATAGTCTGGTTACTGAATGAGAATATGCTATATGAAATTCAGTGTATTTGCCAGTCCTCTGGTGGTTTTCTCAGTGGATGAGTGGTTTGAATATATATAATCATTAGAAAACACTGTTACCTTGTCTTAAAAGCATACTACATGGTACTTTTAAGGGGGCACTCTGCGAGAGGCTTAAGCACAATACTCCTTGAACGAAAATAGTAATGCAGTGCATGATACGGATACGCGGTCCTGTCGGGACGGTGTTTCTCATCGGCGCTTATGCAGTCATTCGACCGCAGATCAATCCAGTAATTTATATATAGTATGGAGTAAGTAGTGAACTATTACTCCTACTAAGCTGCGCTGTGGTGAACTTTCAGACCTAACACGGTCTTAATTGCTCATGATCGATGCGATGGTGAAGCCAATTTGTACTTTCAAGTACATAAGATACTAGTAGCTGGGGATTGTTAGAGAGCATTGACTATCAAAGCCGTGTCCCAGCACATACTATACGGACTGACACGTTTCCCTTCGTAGTGTACAATATCTGCAACTAACATCTAGAATTATGTTGTAGCCTAAGTAGACGATGTCCATAGTCATGAGGGACACTGGACTGAAGCGCTAGCCGTCAATTCTCCTATTGATGATAAAGGAATGAAGCAAAGCTGACAAGCGCAGCTTGGCATGGTCTAGAGCTAGACCGTTTATACGTCTAAACATCTTTCCATGTGGCTGAATATCTGTTTGTAAAGCTGCCAAATGAAACTGACAAGGATAGCGACGGCGTGGAATGAGCCCAGCCAGGATAGGAAGTTGCAGGCATCGGTGGCGGAGGCTAGAAGGCTGTCAGATCCGCCTTCATAGTGTACGAATGGTGAAATTTCTAGCTGATAGGCATACAATCAGCAGTAGCTGCCAGGAATTCGCTCTATACACCCGGAGACACGAACAACCTCGCCAACATACTTGAGTAAGCGGAGGCGTATCTACGGAGTACTGAACTACTAGTAGTAATGGGTAGTAAGAATCGACCACCAAATAATCCCTCATGACATCTAACTAGCCTTGTAGTGATTAACCTCGGCAGGAACAAGAATTAATTATTTTCTTTCGGGCCAAATCCAAGGCTGAACGTGACATCGGGAAAGATTACGTCAACCGGGGTTTCTCTTGTTTCTAGTTTCTAGTTAGTTACTACTCCGGATTGTTGGGTAAAAAGCGGCTTCAGGGACCTGGACCGTGGACGAAGACTTGTGTAGCACGGACCTGCAAGGGATCGCACCAGAAGGAAACCTTGATCAATGTTATCGATCACCGGGGGCCAACCCTGCCACTAAAGCCCCATTTTTATTCGAGGATCGGGAATGATTCCAAGGAGGACGGCGATAGAGTGGTGGTAACCCGGCTCGGGGGCCCGGCCATCGTCGAGGAATTCCTGGTGTGCAACTCAGGTAGGTAAACAACCAAGGAACCGAGTGAACATCCGGCTGAACCTACTAAAAATAACAGGCGCGGATGAGGCAGAAGACGAATGGAATCGATGGATATGCGTCCAGCTGAAGTTGCGTGGAGTGACAAGCGGAGCTCGTGCGTCATTTGTCCCGCGGCGTTGCCATGGCAGCCCATCGGCCGGTAAACATCGGTCTCTTACGGTTTCATGTCAGCCACGACGGCCTCGTTGTTGGAGCAGCCGTGGGAGGAGGAGGCTGGCTGGCTGGCTGGCTGGGCTCATCGTGGAGAAACTAGTAGGTGCATCTGAAGCCTGACATCCCTTTCTTCCTTCAGAACCTCTTCGTGCTGGTTTCGCGTCTTGTTTTTCTAATTCCACCAACCTCCTCTACCCCCCCCTCCTCCTCACATCCCAAATAACCACCACCCCCCCATTTACCTTTTGTACAGCAAGCCACTTTACTTCGACATTCCTAACAACGCAGGGGAATTGCTCAGTACACACCGACCCAGAAAACTTTCCGCTGTGCTTTTGACAAGACAGTGGATCGTTGAGCAGCAATTATTACGGAGCCGCACTTCCAGACCGACAATTCCCACCCCTTCCGGAACGGCTGTATAACTCACATTCCTCGAAATTCTCCTACTCCGCCATCATGTCAGGTACAATGTACGACGAGCACGTTTATGCACCCTCACGGCGCCATTCAGTTGCTACTCCTCCCCCATCCATGACTCCACGACATAGTCGGACCCGCAGTCAAAGTGTCAGAGTAAGCAACGGCACCGTGAGCACAAATACAAGCGTTTCGAGTGGGAGGATGTCGGAAGCTACAAACATTACACATCCGCCTGCGTATTCCAAGAAGTTTGTTGTGGTTGGCGATGGTGGATGTGGAAAGACGTGCCTTTTGATCAGTTATTCCCAAGGTTATTTCCCAGAGGTAGGTTCTGGTAACGCCCCGGTGAGGACTTTCCGCATCATCGCCAAACTAATTACCGTGCGTCCAGAAATATGTTCCTACTGTGTTCGAGAACTACATCACACAAACCACCCACCGAGCCTCGGGCAAGACGGTTGAACTAGCCCTCTGGGATACAGCTGGACAGGAAGAATATGACCGCCTGCGTCCACTGTCATATCCGGAGACGGACCTGTTATTTGTTTGCTTTGCGATAGATTGCCCTGCATCTTTGGAAAACGTTATGGACAAGGTAATTCCCAGCTATCCCGCGACGAGTTATGGGAGCTAATACCGGCTGCAGTGGTATCCTGAAGTCCTGCACTTTTGTCCCACTACCCCGCTCATTCTGGTTGGGTTGAAGTCAGATTTGCGCTCGAAGAGAACGTGTATCGAACTTCTAAAGACCCAGGGTCTAACGCCTGTGACACCGGAACAAGGTGAGGCGGTGGCGCGCAGGATGAATGCCTCTTACATTGAGTGTAGTAGCAAAGAAATGCGCGGCGTCGACGGCGTCTTCTCCCTGGCGGTCGATACCGTTGTCTCTGCGGAGGAGCAAGACTGGAATGACCGCCAGACGTCTTCTACTCCCGGAAGCAAACCTAAAGTCGGTGGTGGAGGCGGAGGAAAGAAGGTCAAAAAGCGTTCCTGCAAGATTCTGTAGACTTTGGTCTTCTTTTGATGTTTGTCTGGTCATGATCATCTGCCCTTTTGGTTTCGCCTATTCTTCCTCTTGCGATGTCTGTTTTTCTGCCATTCCTGTTATGCCGAGTGAGAAGCCTGGTTGCTTCGACGGTTTCCCCACGCTTTTTGTATGTGACATGACATGACATGACCAAGAGGCCATGAAGATGAAAGACACTGCCTGATGCAACTGTGTCTGCTACTTTGCCCTCTACCTACCCTTTCCACCTATACATGCCGGCGGCTTCTTGACTTTTGCTTCCTCCATGTTGCTATACCTGTTTCGACCCTGATGACTGTTTCCCTCAATTACCATTACTCTTATCATCATATCCTTCCCACCCCTTCGATTTGGCGATTGTTTTTTCTCACTGTGTCTGAATGCTTGATGTTGTCACGAATTTGGTCTGTTGGCCACTCTTTTGCCATGCATGGGATGGGTGTTTACTGGCGCAAGCGAAAATCCCGTGTACTTGAATTGTTGAACTTGTTTTGTTGCCAAACTCATAAACTCTGTTATTACCCCCATATGGTATCCGTACCCCAATATTTCCAATAGCAACCAGAGTAAAGCAAAAATAGGAAAAAGTAACAAAAATAAACAATACAGCAGTAGAAGTTACCAATAGAAAAACAAAGCAACTCCTCTACCATACGCCACCAATCACCCAATCTAATCCATACCCACATAAACAACCAGAACCTCAAACCTAGCCGCAGGCCCATTTATCCTCACCGATCACCGATGATCCTCCTGCAGCTGACTCCCCTCCTCATCATCCTGATGCTGCCCGCCTCCACCCCCACCACCAGCACCGCCAGCACCACCACCACCACCCTTCTGCTCCTCCCCAGGCCTAATGCCCATAAAGTTCTCGAACTGTGACCAAAGGGCTTCCACGGAGCCGAATTCATTTCCCACCTGCAAGATCACAAATCCATTAGCTTAGAGTAAAGTAAAACCAGAATAGAATAGAATAATAGAATTAACGGGATCTGATCTGATCCGATCTGATGTGATCGGCATGCGCGGAATGGATCGGAGGAAGAATAAGTGGGGAGGGGGGGTGTGGGCGAGTGATTATCCGCATATTTTTTTCTGTCTGAGTAAGGTAGGTAGGTAAGTATTGACTTACGGAAATAATACTCTCCAGGTTCCGGTTCAGCCGGTTGATGTTTTGGAGGACTTGTTCCATGCCCTGTTGACTATTTCGTTAGATTATCAGATGGGGATTGGGATTGGGGATTTGGTTTAGAGTAGTTTGCATGGAATGTATTGCATAGGGTCAGAGAATATCTAGGTGAGAAACTCACCACTGCAATCTCTCTAACTAATTCTGCTCGCTGCTGTTCGAAGACTGTTGGGCTAGAGGATCGGTTTTTGGGGATTGGTGTTGTTGACATTGTGGTGGTTGGTGTGTGGGCTGGGTTTTGTATTGGGTAGAAGATTCAATGACAGGAGTCAAAGAGACGGAGGGGTGCTTCTGTAATGTTAAGCGTCTGCTGGCTTTAATCTTCTCCCGCCCCTGTATGATATTGCTCGATAGCACGCGTGTTGATTGCTTTCGATTGTGATTGTCGGTTGTTGTTGGCTCGAGGCGGGGCGGTTCCTGTCCTCGGATTGCCTGATTCGGTTTGGTGGCGTTTATTTTGCCCACGCTCTGGTTCACCGCTTTGGTAGCCGCCTTATGGCTTATCGATAAGGGATTGATCTATAGTTGGGGAGCGCATTGATGATCCATTGGGCGACAGTTGGGAATTTGAGCAGTCCTAGATATATGATCAGGTAAGATTAACAAGTGTGGAATTTTGGCTTTGGGATGCCATTGTATTAGGATACTCATCGGACCTAATCTGCGACATGGAATAGAATTACCACTACAGCAGCATGTGATGCCATCTTGCGCGAGCATCCTAGTAGTAACGGCCAGACGTGGGTGTCTACTCTTCTGTTATTTACTACTCTCATCATAATATATATTCTAACTTGATACTGATAAATTATACTATAGGACAATTTGAATGTTCCACAGTTGACTCCCGAACTTCATCGATTTGACGTTCCTGTGACGTAACGCGTTGCCGAAGGTCTATTTAACATGGCAAGACCATCAGAATGCTATATCGAAGACAAATACAATCAACTATTTCAAGATGAAGGCAATTGGCGTGGAGAACTACGGTCCTATTGACCGTCTCGAAGCTCGGGAAGTCCCGAAGCCGACAGACCTTCAGCCTCGGGATCTTCTGGTTCGGTAGGATGGTTTAATATTTTTTTTTGATCAAATGTATAGTCGCTAAAAGCTATGACAGAATCAAAGGTGTTGCTGTGAACCCGGTGGATACGAAAGTACGGAATGGTACATATGATGATTATCCTGGTAAGGCCTAGACTACATCTGACATGGTCAACGTGGAGTACCAGCTGCTTAACGGCTCGACAGACTACTACGACCGCGTTCCTCGACCATTCCAGATCACCGGCTACGATGCTTCAGGCATTATCGAAGCCGTTGGATCACAATGCTCGATGTTCAGTGTTGGTGATGAGGTATACTACTCGGGAAGCCCTATCAGACAGGGATCAAATGCCGAGTATCAAGTAGTAGATGAGAGGAGTGTTGGTCACAAGCCGAAAAGACTCGATTTCGTGGAGTCGGCTGCCATGCCGTTGACGTATATCACAGCATATGAGGCTCTCGTCGAAAGACTGGAGATAAAAAAGGGCGAAAAAGCAGCTCTCCTCATTATTAACGGTGCCGGCGGCGTGGGTGCTATGGCTTCCCAGATTGCACGTGTTGTGTTGGATCTTCCTGTGGTCATCACAACAGCGTCACGCCCGGAGACAATCCAGTTTACGAAAGACATGGGTGCGACTCATGTCGTGAACCACAGAGAGGACGTTGTTGATCAGATTGAGGAACTCAACCTCGATGTACCTGTGAAGTAAGACATGTTTGTGATTGCGAAAGTCTAGAAGGATTGCTAACAACAGCCAAGGTATATCTTCATCACACACTCGACAGACCAGTACATGGATACATGTGCTCGTATTTGTGCGCCGTTTGGCAAGGTCTGCTCGATCGTCCAAGGTCAAGCTAAGATGTATGGAACGGAGTTCATGTCGAAGTCGTTGACGTTTGTCTGGTGTCTGCTTGGAACCAAGCCGTATCATAAGGTGGATGTCGAATCGCACCATCGCATACTGGAAGAGCTTACAGACTTGATTGATGCGAGCAAGATCAAGTGCCATCTCACGAAGCGATTGAGGTTGACGCTTGACGGTGTGAAAAAAGGACATGAGCTATTGCAGTCTGGTGGGAGTATAGGCAAAGTCGGATTAGGTGTAGATGAGCCTGGACCTGGAGAGATCTTCACATAGTGATGTGACGTGTAACTCCATTTAGCAGTCAAATACACAAAGATATGAAATACCGCAATACAAAAAAAAATATGGTCATCATTGTTCTCTTTATCTTCACCATATCACCGCCAATGATACCTATGTATGAAGATCCTCGGTCTTGCTTCATCCACTATCCACTGCGACCACCACATTCCAACAATCTACCTAGAGATGAGCAAAGAGAGACCTTAAAGTACCCCGGAATATCCAGAGCCAACCTCCGGTACGCACAGGTGTAACGAACAGGTGTTGACGGCCCTCGCGGTTTCACAAAATAATACCATGAGATCCCTAATCAACTGCATACGATCAAAGACCACAACATGCAAGTTAAATCCCTTAACAAGATGCATACAAAAGTCATAACATACACTAACCTACCAAGTTCAAAACACCCATCAGTTCAGACGACCATTATCTTGGAAAAGTCCCCCACTCCTTCCCCTCAACGCCTCCAAGACTTGCGCCTCTCGCCACTAAAACAGTGCACCTGTACCATCTATGCCAACATAGCCACAAATAACATACCCGACCCCAAACTACACTCCACGCATCCAGCCACAAACCAAGCGACCCGAGCAATCCAGATCTAAATCCAACGTGGAAGAAAACCCGCAATGGCACAGACGCAGACACGTATTACGTCTCATCAGACGTGTTCTGGTGCGTCGCCACAGAAGAAAAGCAAGTCAGCCAGTTACATATACTGACCCTGTGTAGGTACTTAACAGATTTCAGCTATAAAAAGATCCAGCAAGGGCAAGGCATGGTAGTTGTGCTTGCTAGCCAATGCCCAGGGTTCTCTTATCGCGCCACCATCTGTCAATCACCCCATACCCTCCGAGTCCCAATGAAAGGGTCCGGTATGTACATAGCGAGCAGGGGGAGATCTACATGGACACGTGTATTTCGCCGGAGACAGTGGTGGTGGATGGATGGACCCTGAGGGGTTAATGGATATGTGAGGGGGCTTGATGTGGCGAAGAAGAGACAGCGCAATTTAGTTTGGGGTCCTGGCCTTATGGAAGGGAGAAGACTTTCTTTGATCATGGTGGAGTTTCGAAGGACCCGAGCCAGGCTCCTCTGGCGGAATCATAGATAGTGCTTGATGTACGCGTGTGTGTGATGTTATAAGGGCTGCTAGGCAAGTAGATGAGTTAACGGTAAGACGCGATGACGAGGGACTGATCGCACGCCACACATAAGATAGAAAACGAGCCAACAGGTTAAGTTATAGCAGAACCAACTATACATCCTTACTATATTAAGAGCTCAAATGAATCAAGCTAATACTGGTATACGAGTGGATACCATCATCACACCCGAACCAGTTGCGTACCCGTGGAGAGAAAACAAGTTCAGACCCACAATCATAGATAGCATCATAAAACTAATTGCTCTGCCTGACTAGTCATTTTACCCCAACAGACTAGCTAAATAGTCTTCTAGAATACAAACACTGACTAGCAGCCTCTTTGCCATAGCATAGTAAACTACCCCCACTCATCATGCTATGACAATCGAGTCAACACATCCATCCAACTACCAGCTAGCCAGCTAACTAGCTACTAGCTAGTGAGTTTACGCCATCACTTGCGTAAGCACTCAATTCTGAGCAAGATAACCAATCAAGATGATTACCACCACGTAGACAGTGCACTGCACTTCTCAGTGGGTGATGGTTGTCAGAAAAATGACCGGAGTGTGGAGGCCACTAATCATTAGTAGTTCCAGTGGATGGAGCGATGATGTCAATGCACTGAGCTAGCTGGTTAGCTAGGTAGGTAGGGCTTCAGGCATCAAGGTTCTAGTGCAAAATTTGGTAGTCATCACGGATGATAGCAATTCCGTGCGATCATAGATCTGATTGAGGATGACGACGGTGGTAGTGGTCATTGGGTATCGATAAAGAAGTTGTGACAATAGATGTCATGGGGATTTATGAGCGACAGTTCTAGAAGAGCTTTCGGGTATGAGACCTGGGGAGTGTAAAAGAGGAAGTAAGGATAGAAAATAATCTCAAATCCAGATCCTTTCAAATTGATTCTGCCTACTCCGTCGCTAAAGGACGAATAAAATAAACCCAACCAATTCAGTCCAGGCCAGCCCAACTCAATCATATGTTTGTAACTCTTTATCCGGATCTATCGAACTCCCGAGTCATGTCCGTGTCTTCGTATCGTTTCGTCTTGGCTTTTATCGCTTCTTTGTGTATATATCGTATCGTAGCGTAGCGTATCATCTGCGTAACTGACGGTCGCCAGGACCGTGAAATTTTGTGGCATAGAGTGGAGGAATGAGAGGAGAGGAGGAAAAGATGAAGTGTATCATGCTGAGCCTCTTCTGGCTGGGACGAGGATGGTGCTGAGTCGCTTCCAGCGCTGTGTGGGTGAAGTGGGTGAATCGCGATCTAGACGGTTGTCTAGACTCGGCTTAGAAGAGGATTGAGTGGAGGATCGGGGCCTAGTGACAAGCGCTTCATGGTCGGCTAGGACATCCTCGAGCCGGACATCGCAATCAGACATGCGCGGCCGAGTATCATTGGGGTCGAGAATCTCGATGAATTTGGACGACATATCGCGCATCTTTCGATTGGAGAATGACTTGGTAGAGGGAAGCTGGTGGTGTGCGTTGATTCTTTTTTGTTGGGCGGAATGCGGCTTTAACGTTTTCTTTTTTTTGTCTCCTTCGCGGCGGCGACGATCACGAGGGTGATTGGGGAACTTTGTTGGTGAAATAGTCGGCGGTGGAAAAAGTAAACCCAACCGGGTCGGAGAAGTAGGTTCGTGATGGAAGTTAAGGGAATAACTAGGAGCACTGTCCACCGTGAAGCGAAGAAGATCCGGATAACCGCTGGCGGATATATCTTCCGTGCGGACAGAGAGTGGACAGGGAGTTGGAGATGAGCAGAGGGGTAAACGACTGGAACATGAAGGACAAAGGAGGAGAAGGACGAGAACGAAGATGAAAAAGGCACAGACAGTGCAGTAGCGGGTGATGCCGATTCGCTGAGCACGGTTTCAAGTATGCGCCAGGCAGGGATGTTCGAGCGGTCTTCTGCGTCAGAGCGGATGAGCTGACAGAGAATGGCCCTGAAAGAAATATTCTCGTTGTTGGAGAGGGATCTAGGCGCCGTTGACGTCCGGGGAAGATGGGTAGTATTTATTATTGCACGAAGATTTTACTTTTGAGTTCCTCTATGATGAGGGTGTACCCATTGACCCGCCAGTCATAGTGCCGCGAGTTCCGCATCACAAAGCAAAAGTAAAAAAGCCAAATTATTTGCCAGAACACGCGGGGGTTGGGGGGATGTGGGAAGGGATCAACTGAGGGACTGGGACGGTGGCGCATCCGCCAGGGTACGAGTGAGCAAGGGCATCGGCGGCCATATACGCCGTGTGCCCGGGTAGAGCATGTTGTGATGGGCTACCGGACCCTCTGATTGACGGGGCTGGCGGGGGTCAATCCTCAGGAAGGAGGGAGGAGTTCCGACGATGGTTCGTCCGTCATACCGAAGGGTGTGAGTGTGATTGCCGGTGCTGATGAAGCGGATGATGCGGTGGATGCGTGGCGTTGGGTTGTGGGTTGCTGGTCGTAGCTTCGCCCGATCAGTCGTCAATCGTCAATAGTCATTGCGATCATGTCTGCAAGCGCGTTCGAATGGAGCTCCTGTTCCCTTGAATTCCTGATCCAGTAAGACGCGATATCGACTCGACTCGACTCCACTGCCCTGCGGACCCTCCCGCCCGTCCCGGAGAGTGAGACTGAGAGTGAGAGCATGACGTCGCACCGAATGAATGCGATCCATGGGTCGTGTTCTGCAGAGCTATCCGGTGGCTCTAGATGTAAGAAAGAGATACTGGTTGTGCTCAACCACTCTAACCATTGTTGTGGTGGGGTTTAAAGTCATCGCAAAGGGAGCTGATGTGTCCAGCTCCATCGTTGCAGAGGCTGTCCATACAAATCGCGGGGATGACGGCAGATCGGCTTATCAAATGGATACGGCCCTCAGACGATCCATGTGCAACGCAACGAGCCCATCGATCAGCGAGGTTATAAATAGAATGATAATGGAGAAGGATGGAGCGTGTATTGGACAAATCTAGTGGAGGATTTGAGGTTGAGCCACGAAAAACTCCACGAGAAAGTCACTCCAGAGTCACGGGATACCTCCCCAGAAGCATGTGCTCGCCGTGACGTCATGGCATCGTTTCCTCATCTGTGCTTCGCCTCCATTCTTCACCAGCCGCAATAATTACTGGCTTACTGTTGGTTGTCTGTTGCTGGCAAGATGCCACTTCATCATCGCAATGCCTACTAAACGTGCCAGGAAAAATCCATCGGTGGCACAGAAGCCGCCATCGCCTCCTCTGTCCGAGAAGAATGCCGTCATCGCGCAAGACATCCCAGAGGAAGAGGAAGCAAAGCGAGAATCAGCTCCTCGAGATGAGTCGTACACACCTGAGCTCTTCGATGAAGATGAAGAGATGCCCGAAGAAACGGAGAATACCATCGATCCCGACACTGGAAAAGCAGCCAAAAGAACGGCCGAATACGCACTAGGAGGGGGAGGGTACAACGCACTCAAGTCGTACAAAGGACAGAAGTACTCCGGAATGGCTGTTGGAGGTTCACACACCTGGACATACGACCAAGGAACGTGGAAGGAAACCAAGGAAGAACCCGATCTTTGGAGAATTGACTACCAGACAAACAAACGACGAGCGAGGAAAGCGCCTACAGGGAGTGGTGCGCCTGTGGGAACCGAGTATCACTGGCTGATTGTAGGCCATCAGGTAGGCTATGCCATCTCATGAGACGACGGCTGGCTCACCCCCCACAGCATGTCAAGAAAATCGATGCCAACACGTACGAGACGCACCTTACGGGCTCAAAGTATAAACTGGCGTACAAGTCCGCGTCATCGAACTCTTGGTCGGTGCCGACCGTCAAGAAGCAACGGGACCGGGAAGTGGAATTGCTGGATGATGCTAAACAGCGCATCCAGGGACTGCCGCCCGTGCTGGCATCAGAGAAGGTAAAGGTTGAGAAACGCGAAAAGGGTCAACAAAGCCTCGAAAGCATGTTTGGAAAGGCTGCGGGCGTGAAACGAAAAGCGAATGAAAATGACTGATGCGCGTTGCTTTGAACGAATGATATGTGGCTGGGCCATGTTGTGTCTGCTTCGGAATACAATATACAAAAGTCATTCAAATATACTTTACTGGAAATATGATAATCGATCCAAGGAGACGGGTCGGGCGCACCCAGGTCCATACTCTGCCAAAGCTTCTACTGTGAGTTTATTCAGCGGGTCAAACAACAATCTAGATCCAGCACTGATGAAACCGCAAGACCAACGATCGGTAGCAGAGCAACGAAGTCGAGCACGTAAGATAACTGGATACAACATGGCTACAGCCGTGTGCTCTACTACCCGAAAGCATAAATTCAATCCAAGGTCATAGCCAAATCTAGACTCACCCGCGAACAAACAAATCTCAACGCGCATGGCACAATCTAGAACATCAAGAAGAAGTCAATCTCCGACCCACAATCTCATCCCATCCCTTGGAACCGTGACATCATCCACCCCAAACCCAATATAAGCTTAACTTTGGCCTCATTCCAGACCTCTCCTAGACCATCCACCCGCGGTCTACCTTCCCCTTCAACATCCGCCACCCAACCACCCGCAATTTCCACCACCATCCTGGCAGCAATCCGCATCATGTCCAAACGCATCAGCACTTTCTTCCAACCTCTTCCGTCGAAGAAACTCAAACCGGATGCAACTACGACAGCAGAATCATCATCATCAATAACAACAACAGTCCCACCAAAACCATCCACATACACCCATCACCCAAGCTATCCCATCCCGATCCGCGACCCGCCCAGCACCATCACCACACCTCTCCTCTCTAATCCAGCACCTCGACCCCTCAAATCCATAACCAACCACCCGCACCTGGATCTCCTCTACTTCCAACCCTTTCTCCCCGCCCCACTGGCCCGAGATTTATTCGAGTTCCTGCGGAATGAACTCCCTTTTTACCGCGTCCAATATAAGATCCGGCGCGGCGGAACAGAAACATCCATCAACACGCCAAGATACACGACTGTCTTCGGTGTAGACGATACATCTACATTCACTACTGCAAACTCGGAATCCGTTCCTACTAATTCCAATTTTGACACGAAAGTCCAAGAAGACACAGACACAGCAAACCATAATCTACTAGATTCCCCTCAGCAACTACCACCAGCCAACTCATCAATATTGGTCGACAGTAAAACACACACCGAAACCAAATCCAGATATCGATGCAGGCCTCGACCCATCCCGCCGTGTCTGGACATTTTGCGCCGAGCAGTGGAGAAGGCCACGGACGATGGGACAAGATATAATTTCGTCCTGGTGAATTACTACGCCACAGGGGATGATAGTATCTCGTACCATTCGGATGATGAGCGGTTTCTAGGCCAGAATCCTACCATTGCGTCCTTATCGCTTGGCGCGGGGAGAGATTTCCTGTTGAAGCATAAACCAGGTGGTGGTGGTGGTAGCGGTGGTGGTGGTAGTACTACTGATGCTGATCGTGCGATTGCAAATGCAGCTGCGAAACCGCTCAAGTTTCCCCTCAAGTCCGGCGATATGCTAATTATGAGGGGCGAGACTCAGGCAAATTGGTTGCACAGTGTGCCTAAGCGCAAGGGGTTGCAGGGAAGTGCTGGTGCTTTGGGCCGGATTAATATCACGTTTCGGAGGGCGGTTGTGCCTGGCGGCACGGAGAATTATTATCGATATAATGTGGGGGATGGAGTGGTGTATCGCTGGAAGGATGAGGAGGGGAAGATGGTCGCTACTACTGAATAGTTTGTAAATGTGTTGTAGCTTCATACTTATAGATTTGTATAGTTACAACCCTGTTGGAGGGATGGGAGAAGGGGAAGACTCAGTGCGAAGCAAACGGGTTGCTGTAAGCTCGGAAGCGATCAAGTGGCTGCGCACTGTTGAGGATCTTGTGCAACAATGTCCCGTAGTCCCATCCAATAGCTGCGGCCGCAAGAGTAGTTAGACTGGCCTGGTCCTCACGACCAGGTCGTCCAGGCCCGGTCATATTCTGTTCATCATTAGCTACGGTTCGGTGATTGAAGGGACATGACATACAGGTTTCATGTTGATATCGAAGATGGCAAACTGTGACCCCTCGCTAAACCGTCTAATGTCAATGCGAATGGGTGCCGTCGCCCCAATTAATTTGGCAACTTGCTCACACTGCCGCATTGCGTTTCTGTACGACTCATCCTGCATTTCGGTTTCTGTGATAGCGCGCGAGTTCGCAGTCACGGCCACTGTACCATTGTATGGCGCAATGCCATCGACATGGTTGAAGCGGGTGATCGGAGGCAGGCTCCAGTACTCTGGACTCTCTGTTGATGGCGGCATAACAGTGATCGTTGCCTCTTCGCCCGTGAGGTATTCTTCCACCATGACGATGGGAGACTCGAGCAGGAGAGCGTTGAGATGTTCCTCGAGCTCGGCTCGATTATGGCATACCTTGACACCGTGGCTGCCGCGACCACGGACGGGTTTACCAACCACAGGATACTTTGGAATGGAGTCTAGTATAGGGGAGATATTATCCGAATTGCGGATCAACCATGAGCGGGGGAGGGTAAATGAGCCATGGATACGGAGTTGGTCGTTGAGATAGGCTTTGTCATCGAAGGATTCAACCAGGGTTGGTGGTTGTCCGATAACAGAGATTGGGGCTGAAGCAAGAGACTGCGAGGCTTGCAGTGGATGTGAGGAGAAGAGGATCGTGTTGGCCCAAAGGTGCGTTGCCCCTTGGCGCACAGCAGAGAGGATCCCATTCTCTGTGTCCGGGAAGCACCAGCCTTCTTGCTCTTTGGAATTCGGGGAAGAGATCGGAGTCACGACTCGTACGCCACGGTTTTTGAGAGTGTAGGCAATGTCTGATCCCGAGTCTTGGTAACCTGGCCTCTGTGTTAGTATGAGTACTTGGGATAGCAGGAGTGGGGTGTGATACCGCCAGGCTTGCGGGGCTTGCGAGCGCCATTGATGATGGGCGGCTCGATGGCCTGGTAGAGGACTGCGACTACCGGTGAGGCAGTCGCGTTATGCAAGGATCGGGCTATCTGTGTCATGGGTAGACTCATCGTGTTGTTTAGGTGAATAGTTGACTAGGGGCTGGAAATGACGAAGTCTGTTTTATAGATGTGGAGCAACCCGAGAAAAGTGCCGGCATCGGATGAATCCAGCTGATCTTCGGATAGATCCGAAAACACGGAGTAGCCCGCTTCTGCCGATTGTACTCTTGATAGCTTCATTGTTTCATGGAATGAACGACGGTTGACTGTTTAACTGCGTTGAAAGATCCGGAGAGACTCCTCAAGGTCTTTTGACGATGTATTGTAAGTAAAGCTGCACGACAAAAAATTCTCATACCGGATCCCCAAATATCACATGCCCCGTACCAATTCGGCGACACGAGTAATAAACCGTGTAGAGTAGAAAGTATAGGCATTCCTTCTGATGTCACAGACATTGGACCGGCCCTCTGATGGCTGAGATTGTTAGGCACTTTCTCCAGTTTCTTCGGATTCTATCTGCTGGTGTACGTTCATCGTTCTGAAGGGGTGAGTGATGTGATGTCTGTAATGAAGAGCATGGATCTGTCGTCGATAAGAGTTCCGTAGTCACAGTATGGGTCTCTAACAGACAAGCTTGTTAGCTTCAGTTGTTAACAGGGAATTAGGATGTCATACTTTAAAGATCTTGCGAGAGTTGTCTGGCAATGTTGAGTGGTGCTAGATGCAGCCTTAACCTGGGATGGCTTCCAAGATTAGATGCCCTTGTATGAACAAACGAATTCAAACATCGATGATGTTGATTTCTTAAAGTCAAGGGAGCATGGAATGGCCCAGAAGACCTATGATGCTACTCTGCTGCCTGCAACAAGTGGAGAGACTTGAAATCCAACATCGAGAGAACAAAGGTCTTGTGATTTGCCCATCAACAATGTCCCAGAAGAAAACTAATAGCTTGACACAGCCTAGGAGCGACTTAGTGTGATTAGAGTCTGCTGGAGGTGGGCAGAAGTGGGACCCCAAAACAAGCAAGGACACACTAGACAAACCGAGCAAACGTCGGTGACTGGATTCAGGATCTCAGGAACACCTCCGATCCATCAATAGAAACCAGTATATGGTATACCCATGTCTCACTCATTATACTACCATATACGCTAAGAGATATCTGATGGAAGAGATACTACCTTTGTTAATGGCAGCAAGCGAGTTGTCCGTATCAAAACCTGCTAGGAAGCATTTCCACCTTGCGAAGCAGACGACCAAGTCACTCCTGGGCGAGAATCTAGCCACCCGATATTGAACTGGATTGATCGCAGGGTATGCTACGCTCGTGTGTGTCCATCGAATGGATTGGGAATTATAGCACTAACTGTTGTGCTTGGCAGAGGTCTTTCTAAAAATTGTCTTACCCCATGAGACTTCCCTGTCCAAGCGACGTACCCGAAAATTTCAATGTGACTGAATATTGACTGCATATCATCAAAAGGGTACTAGGACAGGCATGATGACATGAGCGATAATAGCGTGGTTATGAGGTATCACATAGCGGTACCAAGTGGCTGCAGTGGCTCCTATTTGTTTGACTCGAGTCCCTGTGTATATGACGATCGATGACTGATGGGGCTCAGCAGAGAAAAAAATTACCTTTGCGCTTCCTGCATAACATGAACAAAGCCGAGACCTTCCTAATAGAACCTATTGTCGAGACCCTTTGATCGTCAGACACGCGTGAAGACGGATCTCGCTTCTGCGGAATCCCGGGTAGGGAAATAACAATCTCGGTATTTGAAAAGGATTTTCTGACATATCATATCCATCGAAACACTCACAATAAATACTGCCATGACACGGGGCTTTTGTATCCACATGTCTTCCAGATAGAGCGCCATCGGTTATTTTCGACTGTATGACGGCAAATAATTGATACATCACACGGATTTGCCGATGGCAGACGTGGCTAACCTATCATGACCGCACCTCCTTCAGCCAGAAGGATAAATGAGCCGGGTGCTAATCAGGGTTTCCCTTAAAGGGTTATATTCAGATGGCGCCGATCTTTGAAGTGTTGAGGCTGATGGAACAGGGAGGCTGGAGTGAGTTGGCTCACGGATGATCCGAATCTCCCCAACATGTTAGAGATCTGACAGAGGTTACTTCAAAAATCGCAACGGAAGCAAAGATTTGGGAGCCTCAAGCCTCACTAATCTTGATGTTGCTGTTTGGCACTTTCGATGTCATGAGGCTCAGAGGGTAGCGGGCTGAGCGAGGGTCACGTTAACAGTCGGGGTAACAGGGGAAACTCGCTCCGAGCCAACCAACTAACAACACTTATTACCTTCGACAAGCAGTGATCAAGCTTGAAGTCAGGTGGAATGCGGGAATCTGGCTATCCCAGACATGACTTGCGGATTAAGACAACTGAGATTGCATATCACGCGCGAAGCTTCGGAGAAGACCGACGATCGCTAAAAGAGGCGAACGAGGTCCAGGGACTATTGAGAATGGCAGAATAGGGAGATTGAGTATGTACTGACTGCCGGTACTAGATACAAGAAGATCAAACATTCAGCAAATATAACTACAACCTCGGTCTCCATCCACTCTCCTTGATTTCCCTGCGACTCTCTTCCCGCAACACTCGCTTGAGAATCTTCCCACTTGCTGTCTTGGGTATGCTCGGTACAAACTTGACGCCCCCTGTGAGCGCTTTATATCCTGCCAGCCTCTCCAATAACCAGCTCTTTACCATATCCTCCGTCAACCTGCTCTCATCGGTCTCGGGTCGGCGGACTACATACGCTCGCGGCAATTCCGTCCCCGGGACCACATCCCGCAACCCAATCACGGCAGCATCCACAATGAGCGGATGCGCCAACAGCACGGCTTCCAGTTCCGGTGGAGCAACTTGAAATCCTCGGACCTTGATCAGCTCCTTTTTGCGATCTACTATATACCATTTCTGGGTAGCACCATCGCAATACGCGATGTCCCCCGTGTGGAACCAGCCCTGCTCATCGAAGGATTCCGCGTTGGCGGCCGGGTTGTTGAAGTACCCAGGGGTGACGGCAGGGCCGCGGACACACAGCTCGCCTCGCACGCCATAGTCGGAGATATCAGCTCCGTTGTCGTCTACTAATCTATATCATTAAGTTAGCCTCGAGCTGATGGAACGAAGGGAGAAGAACATACTTAGCCTCCATGTTCGGCACTAACCTCCCGACTGACCCTGTCTCATCCCCTTCATCCCACCGGAACATTGTCGCAATACAGCATGTCTCTGTCATACCCCAAACCTGCGTACAATTGGCCCCTGGCCCAAGCAACCTTTGGAACCGTTTCTGGGCGTCTTTGTCCATGGGTGCCGCGCCCAGATTGCTCGCCCGGATTGAGCGCAGATAGCCCCGTTCGTAAGACATCGGATGCATGATGATGGCAATGGCAATGGGCGGAACAACAGCCATCTCAGTGACTTGGTATTTTTCAACCGTCTGCAAGAAGAGGGGTAGGTCGAAACGCCGCATGACGTAGTTGATATGGCCAGCTTTTAGGCTGCCGAAATGGCTGCTGGGAGCAGCAGCGGCGTGAAAAAGGGGAACAGCGATGACTCTGCTTACCTTTATAGGTCAATTGTCAGCCAGACAGTGATTCAATCATCGATAGGATCAAAGGAAACAATTTGAAAGTGAGGTACATACTCGCCATGGTCGCGGATTAAACTCAAACACAAACTCGTGTTGAGCGACAAGATTCATATGCGTGATATCTGCCGCCTTAGGAAGTCCTGTCGTCCCACTACTGAACAGCCTGGCTGCTGTAGTACTCCTAGACATCTCCTCGTTGTCAAACCTTATCCAGTCTTGTTCACCATGTTCGAGCAACTCCGTCCAGGACATGGCTCCATCTGGTACCGACTGCCCCAAAACATCGAATACCCGGATCCGATGTGCTGGAATTGATGTTGCTTTCGCTGCCGTAGTTATCGCATCCAGATGCTCCGGCTCTGTGATGATGAAGCTTGTCGCTGAGGAGCGGAAATGATGGCTTAATTCGAATGTTGTGTAGGCTGGATTTGAGCCCGTAAAGATCCCCCCTGCGCCAACGATCGCCAGGACCAGCATGGTATAATAGATCTATCATTTGTGAGTAATCAGCTGGCAGTGAAATTGGAGGGTTTGAAAAAAGCGTACATCATTGAAAGAGTGAATGGCGACACAGTCGCCCTCTTGCACGCCCCAGGCGCGCAGCCCCGAGATCAGTTGGCGAACAATAGTCCGGGCTTGGTTGTAGGAAATGGAGCGAGAGGGATTGTGGACATCGACGTAGATCTGTACCAGTTAGAGGTGTTCTGTAGGCGAGGAGAAAAGAAATTCGAGAAGAGGAAATTGTATCCCCCATCGGAATATTACCGGTTCATTATGATCGTAGGGCGGGTCAGAAAAGACATAGGAGATCACATCGGCGCAGGGCACCGGGGCCCTGGCTGCGGGTTCAAAAATCATGCTAGATGGAAAAAAAGAAAGGACCAGGGGGGATGCGAGGATGCAAGGATGCAGGGACCAGGAAGACGCATGCTGACCGATTTATAACCTCAGCTGAGGTGAACCCAGCCGCGATGCTGAAATAGGGTTTATCGTTATGTCTGGAAGGCCAGGAAGGCACATCACCCGGAGCCGGCAATTGGCACTGACTCGAGTACTGGACACATGGCCAGCATGGTGTGACTGGGACCCCCGCCTGCGACAAAGGCATTGTTATTCAACGGCCCTTCGGTAGACCATTCATGGAACGCCAGACCTGCAGATCGGAGAATATTGAGGAATCAGCGTGCACTGGCCTGGCCGGGGGTACTCGGATTTTAGTGTTGCGTGTCGTTGGAAAATGGCCAGAGAGACCAATGGCTGCGAGGCTAGCTGATAAACAGCCCCCAGCAGGCAACCCACCGACCCGCAGCGCTGCATTTGGCAGCTGCCTTCAAGCCAATAATTAAGCTCTCCTGCGCCCGAGAAGCTCGCCAACGGCCGTGGCATGGCAGCTTGGATCCTCGGCCCATGCTTATCACCGATCACAGCCGAACCTGCGCCCTCGGATACCTTTTCATTCTCCGCACCGCTACAGTGGTGCCGAGCACAAGAACATTGTCAATGCAATGAATCCCACCCCAATTTGTCCAAGCGCAGAGTGAGAGTCTCATGATTTGCCGACGGGTTCGGTGACAGCACAAGACCTGATAGCGACCGCAGCATCGTGCTGATTGTTATCACCGAAGTCGAATCTACAAGCCCGCACATATCCGGTCTGCGTTGACCGCAATGGAACTGGCCTGACCGTGACAAATCCCATCATGCTAGGCTGCCGCAGACCGTGCCTTTGTTAGGAAAGTAGTCAGCGCGGTATGCACTGGGGTACGTTGTTGCTGTCGAGCATCAGGCCCAGATTATGACAAACAGCCACCCTTGCAGGATCTGCCCGTCAGTTGATGACCGCGAATAGCGACATTATGGGTATAATAGAAGAAAAACCAGAAATTGGAGGGACTAGATTAATTTGTGCAGGCATGCCTGCGGCTTGAGTTCTTGTCGTCTTTGCTGAAGGAGATTAAGCCTACCCTTTCTGACAACCCACGCGCATTCGGTGAAAGCATCTGGCTTTCACGTCTGCCTTGCCAATCTGACGTGCAGTTGTGACATTTGGCCGGAAAGCTTTGGCACTGTCGCCATTCAGCGATCCTAGGGGCCATCCGAGACATATTGAGGCGTGTGATGTGCCTGAATGAGAATGTACAACGACCCCCATCCGACGGGCTACATTCAGCTCCGATCTCAAGCCCCACAGAGGACACAAGCTGTAATGATGTTAAGATTTTAGCTGGGCAATACCGGAGCGAACAAAAGCGACGTGATACACATTGAGCGTTTGAATCAAACCACTTGTATCAGGAAAAAAAAATGCTCCGGACAGAGCTGGCTACAGGACCTTGGATACCTCGCGCATCCAAGCAGCCACAAAGAAAATCCGATTTCTTTGAAAGCAGCCTATTTGTGACAGCGTCTGATGCGCTCATGAGCGTACGAAGAGCTGCAGCAATCATGAAGACGCGGACAGGGCCTGCGCAGTGGCGCCGGCTTATAAAGGGAAGAATATAAATTAATACAGACCTTGAGACTTATGACCAGACCGTGTGTACATGCAAGCGGTACACAGGAGGCAGCGCTGAGGAATAGATTGGGGTGTGGTGTGGCACCCATGGTGTAGACATCGACCATGGTGTCCCTGGGTCTCGCTCATAAACTTGACAGTGCCAGAACCATGCTGGGTTAGCTGACCCATATAGCATTTGACAGGTGTTTGTGACTCACCTAACTAGTATATTCGACGGTACCGATGTTTTCTCGCAGGATGGGAGCAGTGCGAGGTTCCTCTTCGATATGACAACGCCGCACAAACCTACAGCAAAATCATCGAACGCTCTTTTGATAGGGCGGCCTGTAGGCTCGCATCGCTCTGTACCTGCCTCTTCTTTCCATACATCTTGGTGTGTTGTATTCGGATGCAAAATCATCACAGGCTATGACGCCAAGATCAAGGCTACCCTCCCAAGGCTTGGAGCCAAGGGCGAAATCTGGGGATGGAAGCCTCTGCGACCTGAGATGTTCCTGTCTAATAGAATAGGCAAACATAGCCGAGTACTACATCGGTTTTTGCAAGAGATGAGTGGCTATGTATCTGAGATCTTGTCTCGGGTGATGGTTGCTCTTCCTGGCCGTCAATGCAAGGCTGGGGTTGTAGTTACACGAAACTTTTATCCAATCCATAGAGGAAATTATGCTTCGTCTCAAAATCACGCGAAAGAGGCGTCCCCTTGGCAGGCGCATCTGCATCTCATTAACCGGCTTGGCTCGTCTGGGTTGGCACATAGCCTGGTGACAATGATGGCTTCAATCTAGACCATGTTCGGATCCGGAGATTCTGTTGTTCGACTATTCCGTTCTCCATTGTTCCGATCGAAGCATTTTCTCTACAGGTTTACTTCCCTTGCCCCGAACATCAAGGTCACAAAAATATTGACGTATTCCCTTACGGTCTACTCCGGCCCATTCGTAAACGTGCAGAGTAGAGGGCCTTGCAGCGGGGTCATGAACGAATTTCCGCGGCAGTCCCGATAAGCAATACCCAGGGTGGTACGTAGTGTTTTGCAGGGATCCCCGCAGATGAGAGGAAATGAATTGCCCAAGTCTAAGGTTCCGAGTCCCAAGGTCCTCTGGCTGAACCCTGCTCGATGCAGGGTCTTCCACACGTTCAACCTTAAGTGTCAGAGTGGTATTTGTTCTCAACCTCTGCTCGTGTGGCAGGAAAGTTCGCTTGAGCCAGGTGAGCAGTATACCAGCTTGGGAAAGAAGACATATGTAGCGAGGTAGCACAGGCCAGCAGAATGCCAAGAGTCTTCTGCGCGGGTTAGCGTTGTACATGCTTGACGTTGCGAAATTCACCGGGGTTCTTCCGAATGGCCATCTCCAGGCCGTCAAACAGGAAGCCATGCCTTTCCCGACGGTCGCGATCCAGCAACATGGCTAGACTTGTATTCAAGACGATAAGACCCATATCTTGAGCACAGGAGTATTCTGATTCGTAGTGATCTGAGGAGAGAATCTAGCGGCAATATCGATATTCCCGCCGTCAAAAGCCGCCTCGCGATGGAACCCAGACCTATAATGACTTCACAAGCAGCACGCCGAGCGCTGAATAACACATTCCTAATCGGCCATATATTTAGCGCATGTCTGGGACGTTTGCCAAAACGCCACCAACTTTTTGGCTCGGGATGACTGGCTAACGCTGCTGTGGTCATATTTTAGCCGGTGGGTCTCGATTAGGGGGAAACACGGTGCCGTAATTTGCAACAAGGTTGACGAGTTTGACAGAGAAGGCAATGCCAACTCGATTTGGATGGCTGTCTTGATGAAAGGATCATCTGTAAGCCGGATGTTAGTCTCGCTCCGTTCTTTTCATTTTGTAGCCACCCGGCGGTAATCCTTGCAGATGGCTGAGCAGTGCCTGGATACCTTTGCTGTTCCAGTCCTGTCAGGTCATTGGGAAAAATAAAACTATAAACCTAGCAAAAGGAAGGGTGCATTCGTATGACTATGTGATCTTCCTTAGGTAAGATACGACTCGGGCGCCCAGACTCCTGTTGTGGAAGTATACAGAAGGTATCAGTAGTTAGTCAGCGCCTTAACTTAACGTTAATGACGGGCATTTTACTTCGATGATCAACAGAGCTGCAATGTACCTCTGACACCACTCCCCTTTGTCACGCTCAAAGTCAGATTCTTAAGAGACAGCATATAATATGGTTAGCCCGTTGGGTGGCTCCCGGGCCGGTGGGGGACCAAAGGAAAAGTTTAGGAGAAACGTCACTAAATGAAACCAGTCAACACTATCCCTCACTTGTCCAGAACAAGTAAATCAAGCGGTAGGATTGCTCCGAGTCCCGGTTACAGAGACTTTGTGTTGCTGTCTTCCTGAGGCATGCTCCTAGGGGGCCACTTACAGCGGCGTGATAACCAGGAAATGGCTTGTGCATGTGTTAATAGGATCCAGCTGATAACCACCTATGTTTTATCTGTCCTGTCAGAGTATCCGTGTTGCAGAAAGATAGCAGATGAGTGCTTTGTGGTCGCATGAACCTTCTTCTGGGCATGGCTGCTCCACTCCCCTTCACAACGCTCGGGTAAGCCGAGCATCAAACACCTGCAGAGATCAACCTCCGTGGCGTCTCATGGTAAAGGAAGGACCGCATCTGCTTTCAGTTCTTCCTCATGTCGATTTTAATCTTAGAGACTCTAGATCTCCTCCCTGCAGCCACGCGAGACACGTATATTTTTTGTACTACTGAAGGTTGTAATAGCACAGGCTCATGATAACTCACCATAGGTCATTGATCTTGATGGCATAGTGGATCAAATTCGAAGCAGATTGGAGGAACTATTGTCTCCGATAGATCAGAAGTCGCCATCTTAACTGATAGATAACAATCCGCTGGCGGATAAGTGCATGCGGCACTACGACTGTGCTACTGCACGACACACATAGTTTTGGTTTCGCAAGCAGTTCAGGTAATCCTATTATTATTTTTCCATTTTTCGTAAATCCTCAGTGAACAGATAACGCTCTCGGCTTCTTGCGCGGTTGTTCGGATTTGACTTATGGGGAACCAAGTCATAAGGCTGAGAGGTCGGTGGCATGGACGCCCTATAACACACAAGTGAAAGATCAGCCAAAGTTCGAGAAGTCGGAAACGGAACGATCGACAGAGGTGGTACGTATAGGGACTGGAAGGCATCACAAAGGGATCTAAACCTAGAATAGAGGATTGAGTAATCTAGTCCAACGGCCACTGAAATCATAGTCAATGGTTTCGATGAGCTTCGATTCCTCCCATTCCGGGTGCCTCACATGCAAGTCGAAATGAAGGCTTGCAGGTGTGGCAGCATCTTCAGCAAGTTGCAGGAGGTTGAGGCGTTTGGCTGGTTTGCAGCAGCCAATGAGCGTGATCAGATGATCTCTTTGTAGGGAGTTGTAGGGAGTACTAGTCACTACTTAGGTGTACTTCTTACTACTAAGTACTCCTCCTCCTAGTGACTTCCGAGGGTCTTTCCAACTTCCAACTTCGCACTACTACAATCACTACATCCTCTTACATTCCATCGGAGCCAATCCCATCCCCTGCACTCCCACTTCTTCCACATTCAGTTCTTCTAGCGCTACCTTCAATTTCCTAATGTGGTAGCATTTCCAGCTCTACTATACACAGTATCTCACTCCACTCATGAACATTCCTTGTTTTCCCTCTCCTTTCCCGACCCGCTACCACATGGCGTGTCAGCTTATCCTACGGAAGCTCGTATTACCCTCCGACTCTTGAGTCTAGCTTTGGCCCCCAGAATCAGAATCAGCTGGCAATCCACTAACCAGATCGAGTCTGAAGATCGACGTCGCGTGTATGAGCGTCATATCCTATTTTTCGCTGCCGGGTTTCCGAACCTCCTAGCTGACTGTGTACATGACTCGTGATAATATTCTCCTGAGGCTCCCGGTACGAATATCGGGAGTTGGCCGCCGCTAACCCAAGATACGGAGGTTGTACAGTAGTTTAACGCGTGGAGACTCCGCCGGGGTCCCAGAACGGATGGGTGTTGGCGGGTTAGGCTGGCGGCCTCCTGTGGCCTATGCTGGCCCATGCGTCTCGGGGCTCAGCGGAGTGCGTTGCATTTCCCCATCCCCATCCCTATTCCCTTATCGGCGGGCAATTCTCCCTTTTCCTTTATCTTCCACGAGACCCCGGTCCTACAATATATCTGCAGAGGCGCCCGCCAACCAGAAAACTAGTACATATTCGCACCAAGTCCGATGCAGCTGTTCCTGCTATTGCGATGGGGGGGGGGGGGGGGGAAGATAGCAGTTGACTAGCCACTCCACGGATAACATGAGAGACCCCGGAAGAATACGTGATCAAATCAGGAAATTGGCTAATTCGTATTTAATGGTTCAGGATCTACCTCGTATCTGTGGATGACGCTGGAATCGGGTCTGACCTAGACGGAAGCATCGCGCAATATCCGCACCGTCGACTCAGAATCTATTTCCAGCAGGCCCCGGTCCACAAGCGACACTCGCGTCAATTAACCGGCCCCAGGAACCACGTTTCCTTCAGGAATTGATGGACCGTGGAGTCTGGATTCATTATTGCAGAATGTCTGAGTGGGCGGGTGGGGGAGAAGCGTTTCTTACGGCTAGCGTTGACATCCTGCGACAGCGCTAACATGCGGGCCATTCCGCTGCCAACGTGCTAGACACTCCTCACCCTCCTGCTGTGCCAATATTGTGCATAGAGGGGGCCTCCTGATACGCTGAGCTGACCAAGGACATGTGTGAAACGATGGTCGGCCTAACAGATGCCTAGAGAATTAGAGTGTGGCGAGGTATACGGGATGGCGGACATGCCAACCGTCAGACAGACAGCAGATGGGATCCGGGTGGGAGCGCTAAGCCCGTTAATAAGCGGAATGGCAATCAGGGTTGGTGGCCGTGGAATTATGCCCACTGCAAAAAAGGACGTGTGGCTTTCTGCGGTTACATCCGAATAGTAAAAAAAAAAAAAAGCATCCGCTGCAATGTGATGATCAATCCGGACTAGCTGGCGACCATTGCGGTCTCATGTATGGCTGGATTATATTTTAATTATCTTGCCTAACGCGGATGGCTTGGACTTGGGCGATCGCCGCCTGGCGTGGCGTTGCGTTCTGGGTTTTCAAACGGGAGATCGAATCCAAGACATTCATCCTATCGAAGGACTATGGAGCCGAGGGGGAGGCACGCGCTCCGTGGTTGATGGAGCAGCCTCCACGGGCTGAAAAATACCAGGGATGCAGGGCAACTTCAGATTAAGCCATGCAGGCGCCCATACATCCCCCATTCGTCGAGCAATTATCTCAGCAGGAACTAGGGTGACCTTCGTTAGGTCGGGTGAATCTTATTAAATACACCCTATGCTAATATTACGCAGACTAAGCTACAAGCTACGGTTTCGGGGGGGTTCCGCAGTCTGCAGGCCGAACGGGGGATATTCATCCACCTCGAGTCGGGTCAGATGTACGAAAAAAAAAGGATCAGAATCCTTCCATTTGCTTCCCGATCGGTCCTTAGGGTAGCTTGAGCGAGCCTTGACTAATCTGGCCTGTTATTTCCCCTCAACAATCGCCCCGGATCCGAGATGGGTAGCCCGGAGGTTGTACTTATCGACGGCGTCCCCTCGGTGCCTTTCCCTCTTCTCTGGTCCTAATATCCATAATGCGTTGACACATTTATATCTCATCCACCTTCCTCCCGGACGCGGCTCATTAATTTCTTTTTACTTCTTCTCTGTATCTTCTCCAAACAACTTAGCTGTCTGTTTTAACTGAGTGCGGCCACTAAGCTATGCCCGCTATGACCATTACGCTGAGTGACCAGACACATACCATGTCTGAGGCCTCACCGAAGAAGGATGGCATCGCCGGGACAGAAGTCAAGAAGCCAGGCGCTCGGCATGGCCATTCCCAGAGCAACTGCCATCACCTGCCGCCTCCCCCATCGCAACCCACTGCGGAAGGGGAATACCGATGCGGAATCTGCAACAAGACATATAGTCGACGTAGGCTGCCCTTTCTTATGATCGCCCAATGTTGACACATTTCTCTCCTGAGTTCCTTGATCATGCTCAGAGACACGGCCACTTATGCACAGACTTGTGGTTAACCAGATAATAGGTGATCTGCGGGACCGGCACCGTCGCCGTTGTATTAAGAACATTGGCCAGGAACGCCAGTCCAAGCGCAAATCCTGCGACGCCTGTGCGCAAAAGAAGCTGCGGTGTTCCATGGCCCGGCCCTCCTGTAGTCGGTGTCTGCAAAGCCGAAGGCCTTGCGTGTATCCGCAGTCTTCTGTTCCTGTTCAAACTCCCAGTCTTGATGATCCCCAGGATAATATTGCTTCGTCTGCCGGTTCCATACACCCTGTTCCGATCTGTGCTGGTATAATACCTGGTGGCACGACATGGGCCCTTCCAACATATCCGTTCGACACACCATCTACCGCGGATGAACTACACGATATCTCGGGCTCCTCGTGGAGCCCCGAAACTCCAACGAATGCCGAACTTGCGTTCCATGCCGTTAATGAGAGTACTATGCTTCCAATGCAAGATGCCTCGTTGATGAATTCTCCGCCCTGGCAAGACGATCTTCATGAACAGTCCGAAACATTTGGGCTGGAGGAGTTCTTTCCCGGGTCGCTTGACAGTTGTTCGCACGCTATGTATATGCCACCGACGATGAGGTCCTCTCCAGTGACCATGGTCCCTCCTACTCCGGCTACTCTCTCGGGTGACTCTTATGCCGCTGGAGGCGGACTGAATATGTCGTCGGTATCTCCTGGATATTTCGATAATATCTGGCCGGATATGGCTTCCAACGACGAAGAAAACGAAACTTGGCGGTTCAGCACGTACACACATAGCCGCACAGGATCGGGGTTCGGCCAAAGCTTCCTGCCCAAAACAAGCCATCATAGCCCAGGTGACGTTGGTGACCTCTACCAAGAGCTGTTCAGTCTGCTACGCGAGTACCCTGGGTTGGCTCTGCGGAGACAGTTCTACTCGCCCTTTCTACATCATGAGCAACAGGGGTATGCGATGCAATCAATGGGCCAGCCACTTAGCACCACTCTGAGTTCGATATCATCCTATGCTAATTATCTGGAGACCTGCGATACATTTGACCTGTCAATGCACAATGAGGAGCGCCTTGCAGCGGCAGAAGGCTGCGTAGTAGCGCTTCATGCGGTGTGTGTTCAACAGATCTTGAGCCTTTTCGGAGACAATTTCGCCACCAACGGCCTCAGCAAGCTTCCAAGCCTTACAGGCGACCAAGGGCACCCCGAGACCCCTGTTGACATTCTCTTGAGGGTATGTAACCCCCCACTCCGATTGCCCTACGCCCCACCCTATGCTCTGAGCTGACCTGGGTGGGCTTTAGATGACGCAACGGGTCTACAAACTTCACGAGGACATTCTTCGTACCCCCCATGAAGATGAAACGGATTGGCGGCGATGGAAATTCGCCGAATCCCTGCGACGTAACATTTTTTTCGCCAATATAATCCGCACATTAGCAGGACGGGCCCGCCGTTACAACGGGATCAACATTGACCCGCTAGATAGCGCGATCCTTCTTCAGCTGCCGTTGCCGGCGCCGGAGGAAATGTGGCGAGCACGCAGCGAGGGGGAGTGGATGATAGCCCGCGCACAGACGCAGCGGTCGTGGGCGCGGGGGGTGGATGGTAGCATGCTGCCAGCCCTGCGGACCCTTCAACAATTGTTGGTATTGGAAGAGGTTGGCAGTGTAAGTGTTACGTTATTGCTTCCCATCACACGCATGATTCTGGCGTGCGCCAAGCTCAATGGAGCTTCATATGGCTGAGGTGGACCGGTGGGCCCGGCGATAGGGCGATTATGATCGTCACGGTTGAAATTTTTTTGGCATGATTTCTTGTTTCTAAATACCCTGTTCTTCTCACGAAGACTACGATCATCGTGGGATGTAAAGTTCTGTGTGCCCGCTAGAGAGGTAGACTAGATTTGGATTGTGCGAGGCTTTATTATTATTATTATGATGATGATGCTCATTGTTTCTTTCCGTTTTGTCGTGGAATTGACCCCGAAATCGGAACCCAATTCCGTGGGGGATCTCGACATTGATAGATCCCATCACGTCTTTAGCCGCCACCGGGTTTTGGGAGATAGCTAGCTAACGGCAACAACAAAGCCCGTGCCAACCTGCACATATCAAAGAGCAAACAGAAAAAAAAAAAGAAAAAAAGAAAAGAAAAGAAAAGAAAAGACCAGGGCTGCTGCCGGGCGCATGTATGGACCTTGGGGCTGGGCTTGGCTGGCTGAGACGACCAAACCCGGACACACGGCGATGCCGAGGCCTCGACTCACGACGAACATGCAGGCCGTCAGGCAGGCAAGGCCGACCAGCGGGAGCAGGAGGAATCGCGACCGGACAGCGAACAGGGTCCAGGCAGGTTTGGAAGGACAGGTTCAGCGAGCGGATACGGTACCTAGTACCTAGATAGTTAGTGCTGCTTAGTTCTGACCAGCTAACTAGCTTTCCCGCGGATGGTAACCTCCGGCGGGGGTCCGGCATCCACCCGTGGGATTTACTTGGGGGTCTTTTTGTACCTCTCGTGTCGATCGCAGCTATCTCCTCCGAGGTTCAGGGCCAATCGTTTGTCTGCAGGCGATGCAGTAGTGTCGACGGACTAGGACGAGTTGGTTAACATCTCCTGGGTGGTGGATTGGTCTCGCCGAAGTAGTAGTAGTAAGTATCTAGTAGTGCTATGCTATCTATCTAGTACTAGTCGTTGTTCTCATACTAACTAGCTAATTAGTTGTTGGTGATGAGGATAGGAGTTGGGGGGGGGGGGGAGGGGATGCTATCCCACTATGTTCTATTTATTATTTTCTTTTTCATCCCAAGGTGCCACCTTGATGGTGTACACCATCGCAACGAGTCTTGTGATGGTCTTGTCTTTGGGGTGGTTATTTCCACCACCCCCACTGATACGCATACACCCATTCCATATCCACTAAAGCAAAGCATCCGCCGCGCGAAAAAAAAAAAAAGAGGATAACAGAAGACAACAACTCAAGCCAGAAGAGGGGTAAAAAGGATGAAACCTAATCTCGATAAGCGCCGCCAAGCCCTGCAGGTCAATCTAACTTGCCCTCCTCCTTCTGTGTTTTATCCCGACCAAGAAAGGAAACGAAGCAAAGCGAAGGCGAATCCGGCCCCCTCCGTGTTATTCTCTCCCAAGATGGGAATATGCTGCGCTTGGCTGCGAGTTTGCCGATGAACACCCTGACCTTTTCCCCCGCCACTCGCCTCCTGTGCCGAGTACTTGGCTATACGCTGAATGACCATTGTTTGATGGTGTACTGGCGTGCTGGGTGCTGTTCTTGGGTTACAGAGAGGAAAGTCTTGGGAGAGGTCTTGGTGAAGAGGAGATGGTCTGGGCATAGTCCGGCTACTAGGTAAGTAGCGGATTACTATAAGATCGCTAAGTTAAGAGTGGAGCAGGTGTATACGTATGTATTCCTCTTTTGAATGCTGATGCCAAGAGGTTGGCAGGAGAGGAGACACAGAGAAGGAGGGGAGGGCCTGTTTTGCCCCTTAGGCACTGACTACACTTGGCTTAATCTATATTATCTTTACTACTTCAGTAGTCTACTTGGTGAGATACTACTTCCTGTTTATGCAGCTGGGTCTCGGCGAAGTGGGGTGGGGGTGATACTAGCACTAACAGGTAGTAGGATCCAGTTCTCGTCACGGCGCACTCTCTTTCTCTCTCTCTCTCTCTGTGTGTGTGTGTGCGTTCTTGCAGGCAGCTACCTAACTAGCTAATCAACTCTCTGCCCAGCATCACTCCTACCTATCTGGTTCGGGTTCGGAATCCTCGGGGCTCCGGTGGTTAACCAGATGATGCTGACGATATTGATGATGATCATATCCGCGTCAGAAAAGACGGTTGGATGATTCCCAGCCCAACCGATCCAACCGAACTGAAATGCAATGAACCCTCCCTGAACCGGGAACGATCATTGCCGATGAAACAATGATCGCTGATGCCAAGAACTTCTGCAGTGGAAAAGGGAGATCCACACGGACGGAGGATTATGCAGTGCCAGTTACATACAACTAGTTATTAGTCCTACCTACCAACTTGCACCGTGAGTAGTAGTACTACTACTAGGAGGATGGATATAATTTCTCCGTCTTGGTGAACTTTCTTTTCTGCAGCATTCACAGTGTGCCATTGCATTGCAATCTCATTTTATCGCTATCTCGCCTAAATTTCTGCACCCATCTTATCAAATTAATTACCCATCATCGGTTTGCATGCGTCTAATAAAATAATACCGCATTTGGAGTTTTATCTATCAGTTACTGCTTATATGCCGAGAAAATTAAATAGCACACTGACAAGGACCGCGGAGCTAGGCATTCATCATCCTGGTTACAAACTTGTTACTAATTAATACTAGGTAGGGAGGTCAATGGAGACTTTTACTAGGTCCTCTTGGGGATTAATAGCTCTGCTATTGACATGCCATTGTCTTTCCTTAGGGTATAATCCGCTTCATTAACTGACTACTTACGGAAAAGATGCCTCGGCCTGTTATGTGCAGACGAGGCTGGCAAGTCAACGAGGATAGAATAAGCCGCGTGCTAAGCCAAGCCGGTAAGGTGACCGGCAAGGAGCGGGCCGGGAGGAGTGAGACATTCTTTGAAGAAGTGAAAAATAGCGAGAGGGGAGAATCATCGGAGGAATTTAGGATTTATTTTGTGTATAGCATGATCCCTTTACTTTGCACATTCTGCTGGAGCCTGGCCCACACGGAAGGTAAGAAGAACAAAGAAAAACAAAGTACGAAGTAGCGTAAGGGTCCTCATCTGTCCTGCTGATTATTGTTAGATAATTCCATTGTTTATCATGAGTAAGAGGACGGAGGAGTAAGATGAATAAGGTTTGAATGTCTCTCATGAGGCAGATTGATCGCGGCGGACTACGTTAAAGGGAATGGCGATTGTTGATCTTCATGTGGTTGGACCCTGCTTCATTCCTTTTGCTGCTGCTGCTGCTGCTGCTGCTGCTGCTGCTTGTAATTACATCCTTGACTCCTGTCTGGTGGCTAGCCTACAGACATTACCCCAACACACAGACAACAACATCCGTATAGTCCTTCCTCCCCAACCACGCCATCATTCAAACGATCTAATCACCCAGGATCAGAGATAACAGCCCCCCTCCTCATCCTTCAGCAACGACAAAAGTCCTGCATAACTCCTGATTATACCCCCAACCATCATCATAACGCCCCCCACCCCCAGTCCAATCCAGCAAAAGCACAGAGAGGATCCGATATTCCCCTAACGAGCCCAGGATATGAATCCTGTCGGCTCCAACTTCTTCCGAGGGCAAGTCGAGTTGACCCAGTCATGCAGTGAGCCAGTGACTCAAACACGAAGTACGCAATCCCCCTACTATATTACACCCCATTATTTACCATTTTGACGTTTTCTTCAATATAGCAAACAAATATCGCCACTAGACTAAGACTGCGGAGCGGCACCGGAGTCGGAATCGGAAGAATATGGTCTGCTTCACATAATCTGTTTACTACTGTACTAGATTACTAGATAGTCCGGGGATATTCCGCGTTTAGGCTACCGTGTGGATGCCTGGGAGGGTCAAGTATTAGCCTCTCCAGTTTCTAATTGCTTGATCAAGATGTTTTTTCAGTGGAGGTGGTTACCTAACTACGTTGCATCTAGCGTAACGGCTTCAGTATGGTCTCCATTCTAGACTCTTATGGGTTGTACAGGTGAGGCTATACTGATAGTCATAGTAGGTACTAGTATATCTGCACCTGCGATTACTTACCTGAAGTAGAAAGTGTTGAACATCGTTATTACCGGTTAATATTATTTTTCTGCTACTAGCCGCAGGGCGGGATATACGATACGAAGGCTGCATCTGCCTGGTGTGGTAAATCGATCCCATCCACCCGTTCGCTGTGGAGATCGATCACAACAGTCGCCGATTGTTGCCTCTATGACGAATCCTTATCCTCCGATATCCGCTGCATGTCTGCCCAGAAAGCTTCTATAATCCTTTGCTCCAATGCGGATGTGATCGACAGGGAGGGAAGAGGGGTGGTGGACAGGAACCAGATACGTGCCGTGTCTAGCTAGGGGTGTGGTGATGTCTGTGGGTATATCTCTTTTTGTTATCGTGCGACATACCATTCTCTGTGAGTGATTGTCTGTTTTTCGCCACTTGAATATTCACATTTGCAGGTGGAGTATAGGGCGGCAGGGCTACATGTTACAGCTGGGGAAGGGAAAACGGGTATTCCTCTCTCGATAGATAACTTAACTCTTTGTGATGGAGGGAATGATAGTTGATCCATTTGACCGAAAGACCTCAAGGACATTGAAGACTCCATCGGGAGTAATCAATACAATTCATTGGTATGCCCACATCTTCTTCTTACAAACTCATCATACTGTCTGACAAACTATCCGCCTCGTGAACTAACTCCCCATTGAAATGATTTAGTATAATCTTTCTAACTTAAGTTAGAATACTCACTATGGCATCTGGATCATTATAGATGCTCATATTGCCCCTCATACCGGGACCGGTGAAGGCAATACATCTCTGCAATACCAATGCCCAATGTCTGTAGCGTAATTGTTGCTTATAAACCTGCTAATCATCGCCTGGGTGCATGATCGTTGTCTCAATAGGATATAACGCAAGCTGTTTAGATTAGTATATTTTCTTCTGACTTAAGTTATGACTTATACATGTTGATTTCTTGAGTTCCTCGTCTCGCCACTGATTTTTGTGTTTCATGGTATTTCACAGATCATTAAGGAATTCCGCAGCAGCACTAGTCTTTTCAGTATCATACTTTCCAGCAAAAGGACTTGTTACTCCTTCTGCCAATGTATATTCTATTAAGATTACTCTTGATCTCATCGCTCCATCTGAATATCTTTAAGGCAGTCTCTTGTTGCTCCGGAAATATCCACATCAGTGAGTACTAGTACCACACAATAACATGTTGTAACGCTTTTACCAGAGGTTCTTGAACTTTTTTCACCTGGTTTAATACTACCATGTAGGACATATCTATTCATTCATAGTGTGTATTAATATCACACTGTCTTGTCAGACTTTCTTATAACAAGCCACTGCAGGCAAACAGGCAGATCACACTTGCTGGAAGGCTACTTGCTTCCTTTTAAGAACTATGGTCGCCATGCACCTTCCAAGATATACTCATTTCATCTAGTAAAGAGGAAGCTCTGCAAGGCCGAGTACTCCAAGTTCTTTTGTTTTGCCCAGATCTTTGTGATAATAACTACCTTATTGAGCAGGTCCATCGATGGAAGTAGATATTTGCCTAGCTCTGGGAGGGTTCCCTTTCTGGTCGCATCTGGGTAAAAGTTGAACTCGAGAGTTTAAACCAGCTCATTCTTGTTCCAGAGAAGTGATACACGTTCGTGATGCCTGTGCATTGTAGAACGTGACAGTACCTTGCTCAAGGTCTAAGTGTATATACCGGCAACAGGCAATCCAACCACATGCTGAGCATGGTTTGATTCGTGAATAAGAGCTATAGGGTAAATAAAATGCCACCGCACTTAAGCTGGTATCCCTGGAAGCTCAGCTTTCGCCTTCTGGAATGTCAAAATTATATATCGCAGCCTTTGAGGGGAGAAAAGAACGCCACCCCATGCCCTCATATAACGATATTCAGCTGGAACAGACAGCGTATTCCAGTTTAATCTATGCCGACGATGTGATAGACATGTGACTTGTCGTGTAGATCTCATTCGCGTATTGTGATGTTCTCAATATCCATGGATAGAGTGAGTCCGCTACTCTTTCTCCGGAGTCGCACAGGGAAATTATTGTTTCTTCGTCGCCGCATTAGGCTCTCAGCTAGGATGTCTTTGCGTAACCCTGTAGTTGGCATCTATTTGGTTCGATTCTTGCCTTCGGCATTCCTTGTAGTATTCTCGCTATTTTTCTTGTATCGTTCCAGCTTTGGGTGGTCTTTCGGGTTGGTTACTAGACTTATGCTTTTCCTTTGCCATCACGATAGGTTTCATATGATCATAACCGAAACACCTTCAAGGTCGTTCTCCATGATCCTCTTCTTCGTTCTTTGGTGATCTGCCAATAATATGCACGATGTGTCATGCTTGATGTTTTATTTGTGGTCAAGAAGACTGTTCCACTTGAACAAGTAACTCCGCGAAGACTAACTACCCAGCCAAACAACGCACAAGCATACAGGGAGGTCGTATATGACGCCGCACATGCATAGCACGTCAAGCCAGCTCTACGCAATGGAGCCAACGACTGCTCGACGACAACAATCAGCATTCCCAGGCACTGCTCAAGGAAGATCGATATAGTTCCTCCCTCCCGAGGGTATCTTCCTTTTCGTAGATTTATCGTTTGGGACTGTTTAACGCCAGCGCAGCTGCCGCTTCGTGCTCATAGACAAGGGAGTCATGCATGGCAACGGCATACTTTGTAATGTTTAGAAAGGTATTCCGCATTACATATGCGGTGAAGCGGCGCCTCCTGGCCCTTCTGGATAAACACCTTGTTAGTAGCCGTCGGATATGTGTCTGATAAAGAAGATGATCTAAATACATACAGTAAACCGGGTGAAGAAGATGTTGTGTTTGAGACCTTTCTCTTAAAGAAGATGCCCGTAGCACATTGAGTACTAATTCTGCATGGGATATTATGATTCACGAATATAGTCCCATAAAACCAGTTATCATGTAAAAGGCAGTATCAGTCTTTGATATAAGATCTTTGAGCTCAGAGACAGCAGCTTCAATCTTAGTATTATGCCTCTTGGTTAATTCTTTATCAGGTATAAATCTTTTCTGTTGTTCTGTATCGTGGAGTTCAGATATATTTTTTAACATCTGTCTAGTATTATCCCACGTTTCAGTCTTTATGCGACAGGCTTCTTGGTGGTCATATTCTAGTACTTGCAATCTTGCCAGTGCTTTTCATAACTTTTTCTTTCGTAGTCTCTGACCTTCTGTGAGTTCTCTTATCGGGGGTAGAACCCCCTTCGGGATGATCACGCCTGCATCCTCCAAGGCATCGATGATTTATAACCTCAGTTAATATCAGAATCTATCAATAAGATGGGTCTGCTTTTATTTCTTCATCATGCGACGCCAATGCTCTTGTTCAACGGCAGGTCGAGGCCATCACCAAGGGCATAAAACTGGAGTTCCCGTTTGCTATGAAGAACACCAATGCTTGTGTTGGTAATATTTGGTGGTTCATAAGAATTTTGGCATGGTCACTATCTTCGCATAGAATGATGTAACATGGCTCTTAAGTGAACCAGATCTTCGTGTCCGTAGAACTGGGAAGCGGCATCGTGTGTTGATATCATGTTCGAGTGTTTTCGAATATCCCGTGAGAGAGCCTTGGCTAAGGCTAAGGTTATGCTTGTGAATTGCATTTATAAGGGACCCATGACCAAGATGAATAGGTAGATGATGTATATCCTGTTTTTCCTCTATGTTGAGAAGCTGGTAATTGCTAATGATGAGCAATCGACCCAAGAGTGGGTGTCGATGTAGCTTATTACTTTAACAAGCTGGCTATCTCTTGCAGAAAGTATAAGAGTAGAAGAGTACCAGCGTACCCTCCACGGACCCTGTACGAAGCTTTCCGGAATTGTGTCGCCCAGTCGTAAATGGAACTGTTCAGATGTATTGGTTCTTTTCAAACTTGCCGCACAACGATAAGATGTGCTTGCTGTATGCTATGTCTCATAACATATAAGAATGCTGGATTGTGTCCATTCAGTATGCGCCATCAACGGGAGCCAGTCACGTCTCGAAGTTTCCCGATTCCAGCTGTATCCGATATCATTTCAGCCTGGGTAAGATGCAGCCACCGGAGCTACTCATGGTGGAGAGTAGGTTTATCCGTCTAGCAAGTAGGTGGCATCCGAAGAGTTATAGATGACCACCGTTATGCGAAGTTGAACCCAGGTGTGTCAGACCAGGGTGGGTCATTCTAGCTTTCCTGTTCACGGCTGTTTGCATTTACCTGCGCACCTGGCACTGGCCGTCATTATGACAATATGATTTCGGCGTAGATGTTTGCATTTTTACGCCGAGAACCTGAGCCCTGATTCCCGAAACTGGCAGTTCGCAGTTATCACGTAGAAGAAGTATCTTACCATGGTTTTCATTTTCTATAATTAAACCGGAATCGTGAACGGTGGTTTTCCCCTTCCTTTGCCAGAAACTGGCTCAGGGGGGCTTCGCCTCATTGCTGGCCTGGTGCCACTGATGCTGAAAAGACCGGCGGGATCTGATTGTGGTGGATGCGGATGGTTCTTAGGCCAGATCTCGAAGCGACAGACGGGTCCCTGGGACTTGAGCAGCATGTACCGAAGGCGATTTGGCGTGTTAATCAGTGTGGCGGTCGGCGGCTGATCGTCCCGCATATACACATCTTATATCAAGCTATTGTATTCACAATCCGACTTTAAAAAATCTAACCAGGCAGAGTAGGCGATATTGGCGGGCCGGATCGGCTGTCTGGGTTCAGAAGCCCTGTTTGAGTAACAAACAACATCGGTCTAACCGGCACGATAGACTTCAATCTCGACAATCGGTAGAGAGTAAGAGAGAGGCTCGTAACTTGAGCTTGGGATTGCTGGCACAGTGGGTTTGATACCGGTATGTTCGCGATGGCCGGTCACTCCACCCATTATAGTAGCCTTGTCTGATGGGCGTTACTGCCTCTGGATGTACATTGACATGCTCAACCAAGTGTAGGTCAACCCTTCATATGACAGAAGACAGCAGAACCCACTAGACCACATTCCCTGGACATCTGGTAAACCGCAATAGTTGAAGCAGCTTGTATGGCTTTTGCCCGAGCTGGTATAAAACACGACGATTTGTCTCGAAGTATATGATTGATCACGGAGAACGACGCTGGATTATCTGGTAGTCTTTCGAAGACCACAAGAAATGCGTAGCTCTTCCACCCACATGGTAGTAAAGTCTCTGAAGCATAAATTGAGCTCATATCGAACCAACCTAGCCTAACTATATGAACTAGTACTGCCAGCCCGATGAAGGAAGTTATCGACTCTGGGTTGATTTCTCCTTCCATATGTCCAAGCATTCTCTCATTGTACATCTCGACATCCGCAACCAGACGCCCGGTTACGGATATCATTGACACTCCACAGAATACGTTGATAGGTACCCAAACTTCTTTTGTGACGTTTAGATGAGTGTAGTCTTTTGCATCTTGCCAGATTTTGCTGTGAAGGTGTTATCTCATGGTCAGTGAGTCTCGGGGGTATCACCATCCCGTGGGTACATCGTTCTGATGGACCATGAACGATGCACGCCTTTCTGATCGAAACCAGCGGCTCCTGTCCAAAGCGTAATATACATATGATAAAAGCTTCTTCCGTGCGGTGGTCCATGTGCGTTTAATTCCCAGTTGCACAAGAGTCCTAGCAGTACTCAGCAACCCGAGCCACAGACACAGATGCCGGAATTTCATCATGGTTGTTATAACTCTGCAGGCTCCTGCATGCCTCATCTTCGTTGTTAAATTGGTAACCATTCCTTGTCATTTGCGATTTATATATAATCTTCGACTGTTGGCTGGATTGAAATCGGAACATGCTTTCTTTGACAAAGCTCCATTGGAGATATTCAGGTGCGTGGTACATGCTTCAGTCGAAGACATTGTTGTGTGTTATCTTCGATTGGAAGGAATATCTGAACGGTAATAGCCGCGACAAACATGGCATTTGACAGCTTCCAAAGTCTGGTAGTGCGCCTCTTTCTGGCTTTCCACACCACAATGTGCGTAAAGTGCTCTGTAGTTCGCGGTGTGGTGCTATATACGATATTGATGGTCATGGAAATATCCGCGCTAGTATCGGTATTTATCTATATGGTACTTTCTATTAGCGACTTCTCAGCATACCATGAATGAAATGATGTACTTGATGAAATCACCAGCATACAGGCATGATTTAGTAGAGAACAGCGACTTTGCGCTTCCCAGATATACCGCTATGACATCTGGCTCGACGAGGAGCACATATCCTTCTGCCCATGGAGCTTATATTTGATGGTCAGGATATGTATTTTTCTCTGCCGAGCTCGGATTATGTCCAGCGTAGTAGAGTAAAGCTGTACCGAGTGCGTAGACAATATGGCGAGAATTCTGGACAGATTCTCTGGCCAAGACGGTTTCCACAAGGCACGCAACGAAAGGTATATAGTTGATGAGTCAAGTAATGATGCTTGAGTGGGTTATTGTGCATATTTATCAGTAGTAGGTATATATAGAAAATGGAATCCTGGATGGTGGATTGGGAAGAAGGACAGGATGGGGTGGAGGAAAGTCGGATTTATATAGGGTCTGTTTCTACTGGGGTGAATTAGTTGAGGTAATGAGTATAGCGACACGATGTTAATTATCTGTGGTTGAATGAGGATTGGGCTTGAATTGGTGTCTTGGCAGGGACGAATGGGAGGGTTCAGGGGTGAATTGATCAGATCTATACGTGCACTAGGAAGATGAATAGTTAGGCTTCATAGGTTCAAGAGTATCAGTATCTTGGCAGATACTTCATCGTTGGCTGTGAAGGTGGGAAGCATTTCCATGCCAATTGACCAAATCATACATAAATAGAATCCATTAGAAAAGGAAATATTAAAGAGTGTAGTCTATCGCTAAACCGTAGTTCGGACGAAGTCATTAACCGAACACCATACCGCCATAAAACACAAAGCCGCCCACCCAGGGTATACAATCATTAGTGAAAACTGCTGTGATGGTGGCTTTCATGACTATCACCATCGGCCACCATCTCTATCGTCTGTGACACATCCACCGTCTTGTGAATGCCTCCCGCCTCATTACCTGCCATGTCGACCGTCCCTGCAAATGTAATCAGATGTGACTGGTCGGAGGCGGACTCGGTGCCATCGGCGCGGCGGGAGTTACCGAGTGAGAATCGCTTGTTGCTTCCTTTGAGTTTGCTAAGGTTGACAGAGGACTCTGGTTCGTAATAACGTTGAGAGCTGTACTCCTTCTTGCGGAGCTTGTTGATGAGGATGTTGATCGTGGGGAGACAAGCGCAAATCATGGCCACGCCTCCTTCGGCGTTTCTAGTTTGGGGTTAGTCTGCAGCATCGATTATTCTAGAATAATGACTTACCCTGAGAGAATAACGATTGTAAAGACAATAGTCTGATCCCTGGAGCTACCATCACGCAAGACCAGAACCAGCCGGTACAAACTGAAGGCCGTGGCCAGACCACCCGCCGACAGCATGCCGATGACCCGCAACTTCTTGCTCCGTGACATCTGAAGCGACCAGGTGAGTGGCAGAGGTAGAATCAGGATAATAAAGTCGGTCACCACACTGATGACAGAATCGGCGATCAGGGCGGCCCGTTGATTGAGACAGCGTGCCTTTGGATCGAGCGTCCAGTATCCCGGAACCGGGTCGCACATGCGAATCTTGACGACCTCGGCAACGATGTAGTATATGCAGAGACAGCCGAGGAGGCCGTAGATGAAGTAGATTTTGGAACGGTAAGGACTGAAGATGCGAATGAGGATAGAAAGGAGTGCGATCTTGACGAAGAGTGCCATGGGGCAGTAAAGAACGGTGGCGATGTAACAGAACTAATTTGATCCTCAATTAGCCGATGAACTTCAAGTCCTTCTGATAGCCGGGCGTTCATACCTTGCGAAAAAGAGTCTGGTGTGCTTCAGAGACATCGTCAATGTGGTAACCCCCGCCATAGTGACCCACTGGAGCCAAGTTAGTTGGAGCTGCTGGAGAGATAAGAACGATGCATACCGGCAATGGCAATGCCACAGTATCCCATGAACAGAACCTGCAATAGTCAGTGAGTCGCCCTATGGAGGCACCTGCAGTCCCAACGTACCCATGCTATGAGACATGACCCTGGGAAAGTTAGCAATGATTTTTTGAAGAGAAGTCAAGCAAACGTACAGTCTTCCACACCTACGAACTGTTTGTAGTAGATACGGATGGAAAAACGCAAGATAACAAATACGCTAATGATCGGAATACACAAACATTGTGTGACGAAATTTATGGTGTTCAAAACATCCTTGGGATGACTGACAGTCATGGCGTGCCAGTGGTCAATGCAGCCTCTTCAAACAGGAAGAAACAACATGGAGCAAGACACTGGCCCCGACGACCGCGGGGAGGCCACAAACATTTATAAATAGGTTCAAATTGCAGGCGCTTGGTCTGTCCATGCGCACAGCGTCGTCGCCCGGGGTCAAGCTGGCGCTGCGCCGTCTATGATAGGCCCATGAAGCCGCCTAGGGAGGCCCTCAACTTTGGGTCGGAAACTGGGAGGACAATCCGAGAAATGACTTCAATGGCACCGGGTCACGATCGTCCCGCCCAGGTGTAGATAGGAAAACCTTAAAGGAGGGATACAGCAGCTCCCCGATGCAGTTGGACTGGGAAGCGACCATGGAGTATCCGAGCGGATCGATCGTGATAGGCCCCGGAGGTCATAACGTCTACCTGTTTTGGGAATGATGGACAGGGAGAAGCAAAGATGCACCTTGCATGGATCGTCGTGGTTGCTTGCCACTGGGGCGTCGCACGCGATCGTGGTCTAGTCTAGATATGTATCGTGCTATGTAAATACACTCAGTGGTGCTGCGGCGGCGGCGTCCATGGACCATGGTTCTGAAAAGTTGACACCCGTAGGCGGATCCTTAGCTAAGAGTGTCTCATTTCGACGCCGAAACTGGGGTTCGAGAGGGCGCCCCTCTGCGATGCCAATATTTTTTCATAATTACTATTGGATAATCGATTCTCAAATCTCTCCTCTCCTCCGAACTAGCCGCGGAGACATGGCTGCAGGGCGTCGGAAATATCTCGAACGAACAATGGAGATAATCAGGAGTAATAACCATCCCCGATTATTGCTTCCTCCCCGGGCGCTCGTTCCAATAGCTCCTCGCGCTACCTATGCGCCAGATCCTGGCTGCATATAGGCTGTGGCGACGACGCACTATCTGTCATGGTGCTGCAGAAGAACCCGCCAAAGTCCCGACTGAGGGATTAGTGATCGTCGGTGTCCGAGCCAAACCACAATAGAGTATCCGGCATAAAGGAGAACGCTGGAAAGTGGGTTTGAAACCAGCGTCTGTGAAAGCCCGTGATGCGGCGGCCTCCGGCAAACTGTCATGGAGCCAGTCAACAATGGCAGAATCGATCCCTTTTTCACAAGCTTGCCCGGTTAATTGTTGGCCTTAACGGGGGTTCTTCTTCCGGAAGACCGACTTGCGACACCGACCCGTAGTTTAGCGTGTGCCCTAAAGCCTCTAAAGTCTCTAACGTAAACGCCAAGCGCCGCGAAGAAGAATTTTGACTTTCGCTTGCTGTGTGTCGAGTGGAGCGTCGGATGGCTTCCATCCCTATTATTTCCTGGTGAATATGATGGCTCACATTTACCTCGCACTGTTCCCCCGTGTGATCTGAAATGAAGAATTGCCCCCCAGGTTGTGTTACTTTTGACGAAGGTGGCTGCTATTGAAACTCTCCTGGGCTTCTAGAAGACGCCTTTCTGCGCCCGATCAGCAAGGCTGCATAAGGCTTAAGTCCCACGCGGTTTGCCACGCGCTGCATGTGTATAAGGGGTCAACAGGGAAAAAGGAACCCGAGGACAGACAGATGACTAAACTGGAGTCGGGTGCAATCTGTGGTTCTGTGTAGGCTTCGTGGATACGCCTCCACTTCCCAAGGTTCAGCCCGTCCCACCATCCAATTTTCTCGTGTCCTCGACACTCTGGATGGGTTCCAGTAACCTGCGAGGCTCCATCTGTCACCCTCATTTGGCAATGGGTCTGCTGCTCTCCGTTCCAGTCCACTGAGAAGGGAGAGAAGGCAATGAAGCGAACAATAGTGAGGAGTAGCTTTCAAGGTGAACGCTGGTTTGCTGTCGCACCACGGCCCGTGTCAACCCAGAAACTTCCTCCCCAATTGTCCACTTGTGGCTCCCTCGTTTGTCTTTACCTTCCCAGGTAGCTTTCCCAGATATTGCATCTTTACGAGAATTCTCACAATGACCATTGCCCAGGCCCAAGGAGCGGATTCTAAGCTCTTTCAGCCGCTCGCCATTGCCAATGGCAAGCTCACTCTGAGCCACCGGGTGGTACACGCCCCCCTGACACGCAACCGGGGCGAACCGTTGAACTCAAACAGTACTCCCGAGAATCCCAATCGGATCTGGTACCCTGGGGACCTGGTCGTCGAATATTATCGTCAACGGGCAACTCCAGGCGGGCTGATCATCTCGGAAGGCATCCCTCCATCGCTGGAGGTAAATACTCCCCAAAATCCAGCTCCGATGGGTCATTCGTCTGTTCTTTAACACGCAAGCAGAGCAATGGAATGCCAGGAGTCCCCGGTCTTTTCACGGAAGAGCAGGCCGCTGGATGGAAGCGAGTCGTTGATACTGTCCACGCCCAGGGCGGCTACATCTATTGCCAGCTGTGGCACGCCGGCCGTGCTACCGTCCCCCAGATGACCGGCTTACCCCCAGTTTCAGCCTCCGCCAGCGTTTGGGACGACCCCGAAGAGCGCTACACCCACCCCGCCGTGGGAGCGTCGGAGCCGGTTCGCTATGCAGACCACCCTCCGATTGAATTGACGGTCGCGCACATCAAGCAAACCATCCAGGACTATTGTAAAGCCGCCAAGACTGCCATGGACATTGGCTTCGATGGCGTTGAACTACACACCGGTAATGGTTATCTCCCGGAGCAGTTCTTGAGCTCAAACATCAACCGACGGACAGACGACTACGGCGGATCTCCAGAGAAGCGCTGCCGCTTCGTACTGGAGTTGATGAACGAACTGGCTCAGACGGTTGGCCAGGAGAATCTGGCGATTCGACTCACGCCGTTTGGACTGTACAACCAGGCACGTGGTGAACAGCGCGTGGAAACCTGGACTTATCTGTGCGAGTCGCTGAAACAGGCGCACCCCGGTCTATCATACGTCAGCTTTGTGGAGCCGGTAAGCATTATCTCATAGCCGATTGAGTCCCACTTACTAATGTGTTCAGCGCTACGAGCAAATTCACAGTTACGAAGAAAAGGATGCCTTCCTCCGCAGCTGGGGCCTTCCGAGTGTCGACCTCTCCTCCTTCCGCAAGATCTTCGGCTCGACCCCCTTCTTTTCGGCTGGCGGCTGGGACCAGACCAATTCTTGGGGCGTCCTGGAGGCCGGGAAGTACGATGGTCTCCTCTATGGACGGTACTTCACGAGCAACCCGGACTTGGTGGAGAGACTGCGCAGGGGCATTCCCTTTGCACCTTATGATCGCACTCGGTTCTATGGACCCTTTGAGGATAACGCATTCCACTATGTGGACTACGAGCCTGCTCCGCAGAGCTCAGCCGGATGGGATTCCACAAAGGTCCAGGTCCGACTATGATTGATGATTTGTATATACACATGACTGCGATGCTGGTTTAGTTCAATTTAGTTGCGCTTAATCCCTCCGTTGAGAAGACCGATCGGCGATGGTATTGATCCAGTGCTGTACGTAGGTAGATCAAGAAGCCTCAGTGCTCAAAGCGCTCAAGCCGTGTAACCGCCATCGACGACCAAGGCGGAGCCTACCATGTAGCTGCTCATCGGGGAGGCCAGAAACAGGAGTGCGTCGGCGATCTCCTCCGGTTGTGCCCTACGGCCAATAGCGACTCGCTGCGCGTCTGGCTCCATGAATCCCGCATCCCAATACGTGCGGATCAAATCAGTGTCCGTGTATCTGGATCGTTAGCTAGCGGATATTATACTGGCCTACGGGGCACTTACCCAGGACAGATAGCGTTGATGCGTATCTCTTGTTGAATGTACGCTTTGGCGTCCTAAACCGGTTTAGTCTGACAATCTGGGGGTGATTATCATGAACAACAGACCATTTTTGAGAAAGCAACCACAGCTGCAACCATTAGCTATCTAGGTACACTCATCCACCAATCCCAGGCATCCACTTACCATGCTTGGAAGCTGTATAGGCCGACAGTCCTGACCAACCCCCCGGAGCCACTACCCCAAACATAGAAGCCATATTCACGATCGTCCCCCGACCGAGACGCAAACCGCGCGATCTGCAAGACGCTTAGCCGGCCGTCTTCCCCTCAAGTGGACCAGTAAAACATACTCCTGTGTCAGCATCTGGCGTATCACAGCCTTTTGGCAGAGCAACACCCCGGTCTGGTTAATATCGATCACCCTCTGCCATTCTGCTGCCGTCAGCTCATGGGTCGCGCTCGGTTGCCCCACAATCCCGGCGCAGTGAACCGAGATATCAATGCGACCGAATCGCTCGACAGTGCGGCACACGGCTTCATCCACGCATGCCTCCTTGGAGACGTCTCCAACCGTAATTTCCACTGCAACATTGGGATGTGAGGTAGCGAGCTCGTTTTTAGTGCGTTGGAGGAGTGCCTCGTTCACATCCAAGAGAGATAGTGCTTCGATTCCATTCTGGGCAAGCGTGAAGGCGGTGGTCTTACCAATGCCTGAGGCAGCTTAGCACGGTTTCCCGATCGGGCTAGGTTGGTTCCTACCATTTCCACCTCCCGTGATAAACGCCGTTCCCGATACCTTGCAAGCCATGATGAACAGTTATAGTGGTTAACACTCTCTGCCGACTGGGTTGTCGAAGAAGTCAGAACACCAGCTGGCTGGTGAGTGATGGACGACGTCCATATATCTAGTTGCTGGCCACTAGCCACCACCCCTGTCAGGATTCGAGCGGGGTCAAGGCATTATTGTCTGTCTGACTGACTGCCTCGGTTATTCAACCAAGTACTAGTATATGTTGCTACTAGAAATTGCAGGTGTCTCTTTGTCTTCCTTCATGTCGTTCTCGTTGGCGTGTATGCACCTCTCTTCACCCCTGGTTGACTGTAGTCTTCCTCTTGATACATTGCCATGTGCTACTAGTATGACAACTAGCGTCTTTCACCCTTTTCCCATGGCTGGTATTGGGTAATATTCTGGTTAATTCTCAAGGTGGCTGGCGATAGTTACACTAGTCAACTTTCTTAGCATGTCAGCTTATGCATACCTCGAATGTGGTCATTGTTCTTCACGTCAGACTTACCAGTCCGCTTAAATGATAAAGGATCTGGGGATCTCAAAGCTCATTGTTTCCGCATGTGAGGGAAGGTGCATGAGAAAGCTATGCCAGCCGATCATTGGTGGAAAAAGCAGATTATATTTCATGCATACATCATAATCATAGAATAATCCATTAACAATCATATCCGAAGCCAATCAACAGAACATACTCAACAAAAACAATACAGGTATCATATCACAGAGTCATATCCAACAAACAGCCCATACAACACGTATAACACCTATAAGCCCCTAACAAACATTAGCACGCCCATTCATACACCAAGATACTGATCCCCAAAAACATAGAACTCACATCAAGCCCGATTAGATCCTAACTAAACCACCTCCGATCCCGGATGCTGCTGCTGCACCGGATACACCACCGGCTCCGGCTTCTTCATCATCGTCTCAGAATATCCATACTCCCCTTCATTCATCGCCACAGGCTGCTGTCCCGCAGCATAAGCCTGATTATAGTATGGCGGGGCCGGCGTGCCCGGCTGCTGCTGCTGCTGCTGTTGTTGTGATTGCATTTGCATATGTGGATACATGTACTGCTGCTGGTACTGTTGCCGGTAGTACTGGGCGCGGAGTTTATCTTCGCGGCGTTCGCGCTTGCGCTCGCGACGGTGCTTGATGAGGAGGTAGATGCCGACGCAGATGGCAATGATGATGATGATGGGGATAATGATGATTTTTCCGATGATCTTGCCGATACTCATTTTGAGGGGGGATCTGTGTTCTGTCTGGGTTGAGGTGAGAAAGGAGAAGGGGTGGTAAAGATTGTTTGTGTGGGAGATTAGATAGAAGTCGAAGATTGGTATGTAGGTAGTTGATTGTAGTATGTATGAGATCCTTGGAAGCTAGAATAGATACCAGTAGTAGGCAGGTAGTAGCCAAGCAGGCAATGGACAGAACTAGAAAGAATCAGAAACAAATCCAAAAAGCCAAGATCCTCCCCCACAAGCTTATATATCTCTCCGTGTCTAGCAAAGACAGCCTGGACCCTCCAGCCCTACAATAGGTTGGCACGCAGGCAGGCGCGTTAGAAAAATCAATCCTCAGCACGGGGGGTGATGAGCTACACTCCCAAAGGGAGGATGTTGCTGCTGAGCGCTTCATGGAGGATGCTGATTCGGTGGGTAGAACCAGGACGGCAGCGTGAATATGCAGGCCGGTTCACCTCTGTCACACGCAGCCTTACGCGTTAGGTTAGCTCTTGGTGCATCCTTGATAAAAGCTTGGTTGATGAGCGTAAGAGTGATGGTTGGAGGAGAGATGATGATCGGGGTTGGGGAGGGGGCCAATCATGGTGGCGGGTTTGGCGCCGCGGGTGACAGTCGCGCATCAGCCTGGTGTCTGTCAAATCCTGGTAGGGCTGGAGGGGAGGGGAAATGGTTGAGTGTAAAATGCTGCATAGATTTGCGTGATTTGAATCTATTTTTATCTAAGTTGGCATGAGGGGATTAAAATCGGAGACTATTACTAGTGATGGGTTAAAGAGGGTGGTACTACTACTGGTGATGGATGCGAACCGTCGTCGAAATATACAATGACGAACCCCCACAACTGGATGAACAGTAAAAAAAGGACAAAAGCACACAACCGTCACTACTTAGTACTGCGTACTTAGTCGACCATATGTGGTTAAGGAGATGCTCAAATAGATTTCCTTTACCGCCATGTCCCTATCTAATAGTAGTATAATCCCCTCCCCAAGACTCCTTTGCTATTCCATGCTGTTACTAGTAGGATACACCCGCACGGTCGCTCGGGCCTAGCTGACCCTTACACTAACAGCAAAGCGGAAAAGGTCTCTTACCATCACAGAAATCTTAATCTTATCTCAGCTAGTTTTCCCCTTAAAGGGCTTCGGTTAGACCAAAATGAATCGAAGTTCTCCTGAATTAGGGGTCCTCGCTACGATTATTGATTGACCTGATTGAGCCGATCCCGAGGTTTCCGGGTTCGCCGCGGAGTCCGCGGAGAGCACGGCGGGCGCGGGTTTCACGGAAACGAATAAGGTATACAAAATGAACAGCAATGAAGGACTGATAAAAATCCGCGATCGCCCGATCTGTGAAGTACTATCAATCTGTATACAAGGAGAAGGATGTCTGCTATGAGCACGGCTACAAGGTAAGACAATTGCCTACCTAGACACGCCACGCACAGAACACTGAATTCACTTAGCCACCAACCCAGCATGAAGCAATCTACGAATCCGAGCCCGGAGAAGTCTTCCAGCGCCCACGAGGATGAAAAACCGACATTCGAGTTCGGAGGTGCGCCGGGGGTAACCTTGCTGATGCTTGGATTCCCCCTCCTTATGTATTACATGTTCATAGGCGCGACCCTGTACGACGGCCACCTCCCCTTACCCGAAGCGAACCAATCAATTACCGATTTCCTCTTCCACCTCGTTGACCTCGCCCATACACATGCCTATCCCCACCGCAAGGCATGGATAATATACTGGACCTTCCTTGTCCTCGAAGGACTCGGGTACCTGTACCTCCCCGGCGTATACGGCAAGGGAAAATGCCTTCCCCATCTGAATGGAAAGCAGCTGGATTACTACTGCTCCGCGGCAGCGTCGTGGTATGTTACCATCGCTGCTGCATTGGTCCTCCACTTTTCCGGTCTCTTTCGTCTGAGTACGCTCGTCGATGAGTTCGGTCCGTTGATGTCTGTGGCTATCTGCTCTGGCTTTCTGGTCTCGATTCTCGCGTACGCGTCTGCCTTGCTACGAGGTGCTCAGCATCGGATGACGGGATCCCACGTTTATGATTTCTTTATGGGTGCAGAGCTCAACCCTCGCTTGTTCCAGTGGCTTGATATGAAGATGTTCTTCGAGGTTCGCATACCCTGGTATATTCTGTTTTTGTTGACACTTGGGACTGCGTTGAAGCAGTGGGAAGACTACGGGTTCGTCTCTGGGGAAGTTTCATTTCTGCTTTTGGCACACTTCTTGTATGCGAATGCATGTGCTAAAGGGGAAGAACTGATTATCACGAGCTGGTATGTTGCTCAATGCGGTGGCCAAATCAACAATACTGATCTTGTCGCAGGGATATGTATTATGAGAAGTGGGGATTTATGCTCATTTTCTGGAACCTTGCTGGTGTTCCCATGAGTTACTGCCATTGCACTCTATACCTGGCGAGCCACGATCCGTCAACTTATAAGTGGAACCCCATAGCACTGGGCGTGCTATTTGTGATGTATATTTTTGCATACTGGGTATGGGACACGTGCAACAGCCAGAAGAACCTCTTCCGAGCTCAGGAGAGAGGAAAGCCTGTGAATCGAAAGACCTTCCCTCAGCTACCATGGAAATCGGTGAAGAACCCTGTCTGCATAAAGACAAAAACAGGAGATTCCATCCTGTGCAGTGGGTGGTGTAAGTTGTTCATTTTTGTATCGCGAATCAGGGCTGATGAGGTATAGATGGAATGGCACGTAAGGTCCATTACAGCTGTGACTGGTTTTTCGCTTTCTCCTGGGGTCTTATTACTGGCTTTAATTCGCCATTCCCCTGGTTCTACTCGTGCTTCTTTACTGTTATGATCATCCATCGTGCGCTGCGGGATATTGAACGTTGTCGCGAGAGATATGGAGAAGCTTGGCGCGAGTATGAGCGGAGGGTCCCGTACCTGTTCATTCCGGTAAGTCTCATCGAGTTGCTGTTGTGATCAAGCTAACATCAGAAAAGTATGTCTTCTAGGTCATTGGAGTCAAGAGATGGGCCTTTCGGTAGGGCATCTTAGTTTAGTTTGTTTAGGCCAAACCGTGCCTCACTTTTATTGGCTCATTCTGTTGACCTGCGTTTGCCATGCGTCTCCCAGCTATATATAGGAAGGAAAGGGAAATAATATTTTGAATCATTATAAGTCGTCACGCGTCTCGATGTAGTGAGTTGCCTTATTATCCAACATTAGCGAGGTAGGGTACAAGCCGCCATACATGATGTTCTGGAAGAAAGCCTCAAGGCAGGAGTAAAGCAATTGGATGTTGGGTATGCATTTCGCACGCACTGAGTAGAGTGTCCAGACAAATTTCCCATCTACTAGGCGTAATTAAGAGACTGAGAGAGATGGGTTCTCAAATCCACGGTCAACAATTAGCAGTGAGAGGAATGAAAGGTTTATTCATTGGATTGAATCGCTATTAAGGTCGAAACTCAAAATATCCATGACCGATCGGTTAGTGCCAATGAAGCCATTCAGAAACATGGATATGTCTGCTTGGTTCATGGTGGAGTCAAATGTATCTTCTGGCCATGAAACATCTGGCAGGGCAATATTCCCGGGCCCATCAGTTGTTGGAATAACAAGGGATCCATCTTGATGTTGCTCCAACCCGGTTAGTGTCTGTTGTGAGTTCACAAGTATCTGAGCAGCCCGGACAAAAGCGTCACAGATAGTGTATAAATGCATTGACCCTCGTGAAAGGCCTTTGATTAACTCTAGGGAGCTGGCGGTATCCTGTAGCAGAGCAAGATCTGCTGTACTGGCGGTCGTGATGGCGTGGGTAAAGACAATGACGAAGGGTGTGAATGAAGGATAGAGAAGTATCCTGTCCATTTAGTTCACTATGTTAATGCAGATTGAAGGGTGTCTTACCAGTTTACGTATTCTGTTTGCTTATGTGTCTGGCGACCGCGGAAGTAGGTGAAGCACTTCAGATGACTCTGTAAAGCAGCAGTCGCAGATGCATAGCATTGGGAAGAAACTGCCATCACGTCGCGTGGATGGGTCTGTGCACGATAGATGACAGTCAACACAGAGTAAGCTATGAAGTCTGCACAGGCTGCCATCCCATGTAGGGAGTCGGCATAAAGACCCCGACTAACATCAATCTTGTAAAACCGTCAGCCAACTTGACTACCTCAACAGGAAGAAGGCGTACCGCAAGGAGCTTGTCCCGTACTGTCATCAGGTCGGAGGACAGCCGCTCAATCGATGCTGATCGTTGCTCGTCACCTGCTCGACAAGCCGAGGTAGAGTACAGCTGGTCATAAACTCTACCTTGAACATTCGCGAACTCGACGATCACAAGCCCCATTAGGTCCCACGGACGATGCTTGGGATCATTTGAGGGAGTATAAAGGTCTGCATCAATATCGTGATCTTGAAAGTGTGATGTCACGCCAATATTGAGAGAGATATTCTTGTCAATGGTGTAAAGTGCCCAGAACGCATGGCGTTTTGCCTCGGCAATAGCATACTCATCCTTTTCTAAAGTAGAACGTCGGTGTAACCCGATGCTCTGGCACATATTGAATGCCAGCGAAAGGAAGATCCAGCACCGCTGGACGTCGGTTTCCTCTTGTGCTTTCAGAACCTGCATTCGTTAGGATTTGTAGTTCCTGAAGGCAATCAAACATACCCCAAGCAACAGTGCCTGTATCTTCTCCAAAGTTGGTTCAGATATAACCTCAGGCCCGCTCAAGCCAGCGGCAAATTGTCGTTCACAGAGCGCAAGGCTTGATTGAAGATCAAAGTGTGCCAGATCGGGATCTCCCGCATGAAGATAATCGCGGATCACATAGAACAGTATACCATAGAAGAGTGTGAGCGAGCCCGGTGGCACAGGGTTCAACGGGAAATATATTGACTGGCATAGATGTGCCACACGGGTTGAGTCTATCCAAGATTGACTGACCAGGAAGAAGGGTGGTTGAGCTATATTGCGTAAGTGATAGCATCTAAGGGGGGTGGAGATGTATACATTTGACCTTCTTCACCACTGCTATGACCAGATTTACAGGAAGCAATGTCTGGTTTAGTTGCATAGGTGATAGTGCTCCATTTCGATTCACGGCGTGATTGTGCCTATCGAGGCTGCTTTTTAGAGAGGAGAGCGCAGCAGAAACATAATCTCCAATCTGTCCATCACGGGCAGTATTTGCTGCGGAATAAGCTGCGTCCCTGGCTACAAGGGTCTCATGATGAAAAGATGACTGTCCCTCGAAGGGAGGAGCTGTTGGGCCGGTGCCTATTGGGTGAGAAGCCGGCTGTACTGAAGTTGGTGGTTTTGTTATCTGATGGAGTGCTTGCTGAATAGTTGATAATTGTTCTTGGATTACCGAAAACCTTTGCTCACTAACCTCAGTTAGCCCTGCAAGCACTTATAGTCTAGCTTAACCTACTAATCGTCGGACTCGGCTCTGCGTGTCTCCGAAGACGTGACAGGCGTACCTGTTGGACCACAGGGGACTCCAAGAGCGCTGCAGCTGGAACAAGGAACTACTTTATCACACTTGATCTAAAGAGATTTGCATGAACATAGATAGGGTACTGATTTGGTCACAGGGTACGATACCTTCCGAAGCCGACAGTTGTCGCACTAATTGGAGTTAGTACTTGTTATAGATTAGATGGTGGCGGACGAGGAAGCCGTACCGCGCGGGCCCGGAACGAGTTGCGGGCGATGGGAGTTCGGGCAGCCATTGTAGGTAAAGCCGCTAATTATGAACGATAAATCGCATGATATATCGGCACTCCTCTTCTGGGTGATGACAACAGTAGCTGCACCTCAAGACAAAGGTCTGTGAGTAGTAAAGTGTCGAATGACAGGTAAGAGTGCGAGTAAGACCTCCAGTCATCTTGTGAAGGCGCCATTCCCGTTCAGGCTAGATTGAACCCAACTGAGTTTAGCGAGTCTCGTGACGTCCACTTGTCTGCCACGACGGGGCCTTTCCCAATCGGGAGGGTCTTGACGCTTCAATAACAAACCTGAATTCGATGGTAACAGAGATTCTCCGAGGCTAAACTGCTAACTCAGCGAGTCCCAAGAGAAGAACAGGGCCAGTTCTTGTCGGCAAAAGTCGCCTTTGCCATGATGCCACCAAACCATACGATTTACCCAGAGCAGCAACAATAGCCTGAATACAAAGTTTAGCATGAAGTCCTTCCCCATGTTCGTGGCCCGACAATGCGGGGAGATCCTGCAAACAGGTCATGACGTGGGTATATATGATGAAGAAGAGGGCTGGTACTCCATAGTTCTTTGCGATGGCATAGCTGGAAAGAATCGGCAATAATGAGAGGTTCGGATCTCTTTCAATTGACCCTGGCTCTTTTACTGTCCTTGGTCGCAGCCGAGGATGGGTACGATGGTTGGCTCCGATATGCTCCCGTGTCCTGCGATCTGCATTGTCGACAGGCTTTGCCGTCTCATATTTTGTTGTTGAACAGCACCAAAGGAAGCCCGATCGAGACTGCAGGACGAGAATTGAAAGCAGGATTCCAATCGATTCTTTCGACTAACTTGACATCTCATCCATTTCAATGCGATAGCTCCGCATCAATTCTGGTGGCTACCCTGGATGAGTACCGTCAAAAATGCCGGGACATCAACGTGCCCGAGCTTGATCCCGATGGCTTCTGGTTACAATCCGAAGGGGACACAGTTCGCATCTTAGGCAACAATGCCAGAGGAGCCTTGTACGGAGCATACGAATACCTCGCTATGGTGGCACAACGAAACTTCTCTCGTGTCGCGTACACCACCAACCCACATGCGCCGATCCGTTGGGTAAATCAATGGGACAACATGGACGGAAGCATTGAACGAGGCTACGGTGGCGCGTCGATATTCTTCAAAGATGGGACGGTGGTGGAAGACATGGCTCCTGTTGAGCAATATGCTAGACTGCTCGCATCTATCCGGATAAACGCAATTGTCGTTAATAATGTCAATGCGAACGCAACACTACTGCTACCCGAAAATATGAAAGGCCTGGGTCGCATAGCAGATGCCTGTCGACCATACGGCGTTCAAATTGGCATATCGCTGAACTTTGCTTCACCAGAAGACTTGGGCGGCCTAGAAACTTATGATCCGCTCGATCCTGGTGTCATTACATGGTGGCAGAATATCACCGATAGCCTCTATACCTATGTACCAGACATGGCTGGGTACCTCGTCAAAGCAGACTCAGAGGGCCAGCCAGGTCCAGATACATATAATCGTACACTCTCACAAGGGGCGAATCTTTTCGCCCGTGCCCTGCAACCTCATGGGGGTGTGCTTATGTACCGCGCCTTCGTCTACAACGACAACTTGAACGAATCGGACTGGAAGGCTGATCGTGCGAAGGCAGCAGTGGAATACTTCAAGGACCTGGACGGTCAGTTCGACGAGAACGTCGTGGTACAGATAAAGTACGGCCCAATCGACTTTCAAGTACGCGAGCCTACCTCACCCCTTTTCGCCAACCTCTACCAAACCAACACAGCCATAGAGTTGGAGGTTAGTCAGGAGTACCTGGGGCAGCAATGTCATTTGGTGTACCTACCTCCGCTCTGGAAGACGGTCCTGGATTTCGACTTACGCGTAGATCACAAGCCTTCGATAGTCCGTGATATCATATCCGGACAGCGCTTCAACAGAACGCTCGGGGGCTGGGCAGCTGTCGTTAATGTGGGCACTAACAGAACATGGCTGGGTAGCCACCTTGCTATGTCCAATCTGTACGCTTATGGTCGTTTGGCCTGGAGTCCGACAGACGATTCTGAACAGATCCTCAAAGACTGGACTCGCCTCACTTTTGGACATAATCACCATGTCATCGACACTATTGCTGATATGTCCATGACCTCCTGGCCTGCCTATGAAAACTATACAGGAAACCTGGGCATACAGACCCTGACAGATATTTTGTATACTCACTACGGCCCAAACCCGGCTACACAGGATAACAATGGCTGGGGTCAATGGACACGTGCTGATCACAATTCAGTTGGAATGGACCGAACAATATCGAATGGCACTGGGTATACCGGCCAATATCCGGAGGAGGTTGCTCGTTTATACGAGTCACTAGAAACTACGCCAGATGATCTCGTCTTGTGGTTTCACCATGTACCATGGACTCATCGTTTGCATTCCGGGTTGACAGTTATTCAGCATTTCTACAACGCTCACTATGCTGGCTCAGAAGCTGCACACGGATTTATAAGACAATGGGAGTCTTTAAAAGGGTTAATTGATCGGGAGCGATACGAGGCCATGCGGTCACGCCTTGTCTACCAGGCGGGACACTCCATTGTCTGGCGCGATGCTATCAACAACTTCTACTACAACATGACCGGAATTCCAGATGTGGCTGGCCGTGTGGGTCATCATCCGTGGCGCATTGAAGCTGAGAGTATGAGATTGGACGGATACCAGACGTACACTGTCAGTCCGTTCGAGGCCGCTTCTAACACTACGGCAATTATTACCACTTCTAATTCAACGACTGGGACAGCAAAAACTACCATCAAAGCCCCTTCGGGAGTATATGATATACGGGTGAACTACTACGATCTCTATGGCGGTCAATCCAAGTGGACATTATCTGTGGGTGACAAGGTAGTGGGTCAATGGCTTGGGGATATGGAGCATCAATCCCTAGGCCATACACCATCTATATACTTGGACGGCCACTCGGCCACCCGGATAACGTTTCATGGGGTCTTCGTCCGGCAGGGTGATCAGCTGAAAATTGTTGGTGAGGCGAATGGGATCGAGCCTGCTCCAGTGGATTATGTAGTTCTGCTACCGCCAGGGGTGGTTGACTGATATCTACAAGGTCTTATGCGCTATGTAATTGCCGAATGTATATACGGATGAAACTTTTAGTGACGTTCTATATCATTGGCGTTCCAGACAAGATTTATACACTTGGTTCTCCCGCTGCAAGCTATCAGACGTGGCCTAAACAAAAAAGAAAAGTTCATTTGAATTGTATTAGAGATCGCCTAAAATGCGATATTGGCCTTCATTTCAATTTGCATCGCGGTAGATTTGGTCAGAATACACCATTTACCGCCTTTATCCCTGGCACACCCCATGTCAAGTACTATCCGCGCCCCACGGTCCTAGTACTCGGTCATCTATTATACCGACGTGATCATGAGGTTTCCCCGCATCAAGCATTAGCCCAGTTTGATGTCGACATACCGGTTAAACTGACGTCTGATCGCAGGTCCTCCGCATTCCCCGCCCTGGGGATTGCTGATCAACAATGTGGCCAGAAGCCGACCTCATAGCCGACCGCCCGTTTTACTTCCGATCAGAGGTGTCAAGGACAGCCAGGTATAAAGATGCGCGAAGGTGGATTGGCTTTGAGGGTAATGTGAAGCTGTACCGAGCCACTAGGCTGCATCTCAAACTACGATGAAGGCCTCCTTTTTGCTTTCTGTCGGTCTGGCTGCGAAGGCTTGCTTGGGCCTTGTTACCGCCCCAAAATATGTTCGCCAGGACAATACCACAGCTTCTTCTCTGCAAGACATTGTGACGTGGGATGAGTACTCCATTCGGGTTCACGGAGAGCGCGTTCTTCTCTTATCGGGAGAGTTCCACCCCTTCCGTCTCCCATCCCCAGGACTCTGGCTTGATGTCTTCCAGAAAGTCCGCGCGCTTGGGTTCTCAGCTGTGTCCTTCTACGTCGATTGGGCCCTCCTTGAAGGTGACCGAGGGTCTATCCGGGCGGATGGAGTTTTCGCGCTCGAAGAATTCTTTCAGGCGGCTACAGAAGCCGGTTTGTATCTAACTGCTCGTCCTGGTCCTTATATCAACGCCGAACTTTCTGGGGGTGGATTTCCTGGCTGGTTGGAAAGGGTGCAAGGCCGTCTCAAGACTACAGATCAAGGCTACTTGGATGCCATCACTCCATATATGCAGGCCATAGGACGCATAATCGCGAAGGCGCAGATCACAAATGGTGGCCCGGTGATTCTATTTCAACCCGAAAACGAGTATACGGCTTGCGTGCAGGACGTAGGCTACACGCAAATCAACAACTAATCTATGCCCGACTATAACAGTTCCTGTCTTCAGAAAGATTACATGGCCTACGTGGAAGATCAGTATCGAAAGGCTGGAGTAGTTGTGCCGTTCATCGTCAATGATGCCGAACCTATGGGCAACTTCGCTCCTGGCACGGGAGTCGGCGCTGTGGATATTTACAGCTTCGATGATTATCCCATGCATTGGAGTACAGCGCGTATGTATTAGATTATTTTTATTGAGCTTTTGCTGAATATATACTTCTAGCATCCAATCCGTCGAACTGGTCATCTGTGGTGAACCCACTGCTCTCCTACAATGAAACAGTTCATGAGAAGCAGAGCCCGACCACGCCGTTTTCCATCTCAGAATTCCAAGGTGGGGTGCCTGACGGTTGGTATGATAACCTTGGGGTATATGTATCGTGCAAAGCACTCTAAGCTTATACTGTACTCTAGGGGTGGTGTTGGTGTCGACACCTCGGCCGCATACATCGGTCCTGAATTCGCACGCATCTTCTACAAGATAAATTACGGCTTTCGCACTGCTATCCAAAATCTCTACATGGTGAGTTGACTACTAGATACGCATATAGACCATCTTACTTCTTTGCTAATGAAAGATTTGTGCTTCTAGATCTTTGGGGGGACAAATTGGGGCAACCTGGGCCACCCTGGTGGTTACACCTCGTACGATGTGGGTGCTGCTATCGCCGAAGATCGCGAAGTCATCCGCGAGAAATACAGTGAATTGAAGCTACAGTTCAACTTTCTACAGGCATCTCCTGCATACCTCGAGTCACACCCCGAAAACGGGAGCTATGGAATCTACACGGACACCACATCCCTCGCAGTAACCCGGTTAGCCGGGACTCCCACCAACTTCTACGTGGTACGCCATGGAGAGTTAACATCGCAAGAGTCGACTTCATATAAGCTGCGCGTGAACACTACCGCCGGTAGCTTGACAATTCCTCAGCTGGGTGGAACACTAAGTTTGAATGGCCGAGATTCAAAAATTCATTTAGTCGACTACAACGTCGGCAACGAAAATCTGATTTATTCCTCGGCTGAGCTATTCACCTGGAAGCAGACAGGCCCCAAGTCAGTGGTTGTTCTCTATGGAGGTGAAGATGAGCTTCATGAATTTGCCGTCCCTGCAAATATAGGAAAACCAACTTTCATTGAAGGCGACGATTTGCAGATTCAGCAGATCAACTCGACCACCGTGATACAATGGGCAGTCCAACCCTCACGCCGAGTTGTGCATTTCGGCAACACCCTCGAGGTGCATCTCCTCTGGCGCAACGAGGCATACAACTACTGGGTCCTCGACCTACCCGTCCCAGGGGCCATAGGCCGACACGTCTCTCAGTCTCACGCCAACCGATCTGTCATCGTCAAGGCCGGGTATCTTCTACGAACTGCCGAACTCACTGGCAAGTCCCTCTATTTGACAGGCGATATCAACACCACCACTACCCTCGAGCTCATTTCCGCCCCTCAGCCAGTGACCAGAATTTTCTTCAACAACCAAAGCGTCCAAACCAGCGTCACATCTGGCCGTCTCACCGGCACCCTCACCTACCAAAAGCCCAACATCAGCCTACCAGACCTCACAACCCTCGACTGGCACTACCTCAACACCCTCCCAGAGGTCGACGATTCCACATACAACGACGATCTCTGGACCCCATGCACGCACACCACGACCGCAAACCCACGCAACCTAACCACCCCAACATCCCTCTACGCCAGCGACTACGGCTACAACGGTGGTTCCCTCCTCCACAGAGGCACCTTCACGGCCACCGGCAATGAGACCTCCCTCTACCTCCTCACCGAAGGAGGCTACGCCTACGGCTACTCCATCTGGCTCAACAACACATTCCTCGCCTCCTGGCCAGGAGACCCGTTGTATATGTTCTCCAACCAAAGTCACATTCCCATTCTCTCTCACTCCCGGGACCACCTACACGTTAACGATCCTAATCGATCATCTTGGCAACGACGAGAACTTCCCCGCGAACGGCGAATTCATGAAAGATCCACGTGGAATCCTAGATTACACTCTCCACGGCCGCGACGACAAATCTGCCATATCGTGGAAAATAACGGGTAACTTCGGCGGAGAGCATTATGCTGATCTAACTCGAGGTCCACTCAATGAGGGTGCCTTCTTCGCTGAGCGAAAGGGGTATCACCTCCCCGGTGCGCCGGTGGAGACGTGGACGAAGAGGTCACCGTTTGATGGACTTCCGGAGGATGAGGCGCCCGGGGTAGGATTCTTCGCGACGACATTCGACCTGAATGTTCCTGATGGGTATGATGTGCCTATTAGTGTTGTGTTTGAGAATAGTACTACAGTTGGTGATGGATCGGAGCCTGCGAGGTTTCGGTCGGAGTTGTTTGTGAATGGGTGGCAGTTTGGGAAGTATGGTATGTTAGGCATCCCCTCTTTTCTTCTTTCTTCTCTTTTCGCTGTGATTTTTATTTGAGTGGGCTAATGGATTATGTTGGTAGTCAATCACATCGGCCCGCAACTTAGCTTTCCCGTCCCAGAGGGTATCTTGAACTATAATGGGAGCAATTATCTTGCTCATACCATCTGGGCTATGGATGAGAACTCGTACAAGTTGGATGGGTTGCGGTTGCAGGCTAATGCGGTGGTGCAGAGTGGGTATCGCAAGCCAAGTCTTGTGAAGGGAGAGGTGTACAAGAAGAGAGCTGGTAGCTATTGATACTGTGGGCTGCTTCGATGTTGGTAGCGAGGGGAGGGAATTTGTGACTGCCTTTGAGATACGCACTACAAAGATTGAAAGTTCTAGCGAATTACTGGAAGTCATCTCAAGCAGACACTAACTAAATACATAAGCGCCTGACCGAACCTCTTTGTATAACCGGGTCTCAGAGATCCTCCTCTGGCTAATCTGTAGACACGCTTGTTCGCAGATCCTTCTCCTTTGAAACTGTTTCTGCAGTTTTCGGGGGTTTCGGGGTCGCGCCAAAGACACATCGCAACGTGCAAGGCGAATACAGATCAGCCACAGTCACGTTCATGAGCGTCTCTGAGCCATTCCCACTGACTACAGTGTTGGTCGCAACCATGCTATGTCTTCGGCCTAAGGCAAGGGTATAGGATCCATGGTTCCCGTATTCATAAGCTGAAGCCGAGGCGCAGCCGCGAATGACCTGATCGACTACATGCGAGAGGGTCATTTCGGGCCTCATAGTCTGCATGTAGATCCAGCCATGTAAATTGAAGGTCGCAGTGCTCTCTGGCCTTCTTTGTGGTGACACGTGAAACACGACTCCTATGGCTCTTTCGGAGGAGTCTTGTAACCTAACAGCAGCCCATGTTTCCAGGGAAGTCGAGTCGTTGGAGGTAAGTCGTAGTCTGTGATTTTCAGCGTCCCAGATACGCGATGGATAGTATTCCGTTATGCGCAGACTCATTGTTCTGAAATCATCTTGATTGATGTTGAATTGACATGTCAATTGTGGTCCTCGGTCGGGAACATTGGACTGTGATCGGATATAGAGGTCTCGAGTTATGGCTGTTGTTTCTAGTCCCAAGTCAACTCTCACTACCCGCCCCCGCGAGATATCATAATCCATATCAAAGGTGCCGTCGGATCGAGGAGTGAGAGGAAGGGCCAAGGCGCCTGTGACATCATCCTCATAATGGCAGTCCAAGAGCGCGAGGCAGCCATCCTTAGACCTGTTTTGATATATGACGGGAAGCGGGATGCGGAGGCCTCGGTTGGTCATTGTGTATGGCCCACTGTTACGCGGACGTGACCACTGGACGACATTCTTGAGGAAGCAGGATGAGGACGGAGCAAGGACGGTATACTGGCTCTCCTGCTCAATATCGCAATAGTTCCATGCGAAAATGGTGTGATCATCGGAACTCTTGATGATTTCCTCCTGAAGTCTAATAAATGCACCTTTGCCTTCGCCATAGAGGATAGGCATATGAACATCAAACAGACCGAGGAGACAATATGCTTCATCCTCTATCTTGGAAGTCCGCCTCTTAGCTGCCCATGACATCTTCTGTGCGACACATACTGATCTCAGTGAATCTTTTGTGTCTGTCGAATCTCTAAGAACGCGCTGGTCGATTCCAGTGACGGTAGAGAGGAGGGCTGTCATTGATGCTTTTGTACCAAGGAAGTTCCAACCAGACCCATAAAAGGTCAAATCCTTAGGCGCAATCAACTCCTGCAATGTCCACCCTCGGGTGAGCCAGCGGCATTTTGCAAAGGGCCCATTGATCATCGCATCGTATTTACTAGGCCTGCGTCTTCTGGCGGGTTCGACAGAGCTTCCGGCTTGCTCATTGAGCGGAATCTCACCGTAGTCGCTGGGGATGTCAGACAAGTAAACGTAGCACTTGCTTGATCGCATGTACCATTGGAACATGGAGTTGATAGTTTCAGAGATTTCCGCACTACTGCTTTTGTTGATACAGCATGTATCAACCCAAGCGTAATCCAGACCATCCCTGATCGCTTGCTGGCAGGTATACTTGATCTTGAGAAATCCTTCCTTGCCTACCACACGATCCCAGTACCTGGAGCCTGTTGACAGTGCTTGAAGATCTTGAAAGAAAATCTCATTCTTTCCCCACGTATGTGATAGAATTGCATATTCGGGGATATCACTGTCGAGGTATTCTTCCAACTGGTAAGTTCTGGCGTTGATCAGTCTCATCTTTGCGCTCAGATTTAGACCAAGGAAGATACATACAAATCTGGGATTGCACGGTCTGTTCTTCGCTATTTAGGTGGCGTGGTGATGTGTTCTAAATCTTCCAATTGGCTGCTACGTGGCAGGCAACACATCCGGGTAGGATTGTCCTGCGGAGTACATCGAGGCCCAACTGCACTGTACGTTTAGCTATGTTCCGACACTTCTCCAAGTTCCAGATGCTGTATCCTTATCTCATGATATGACACAATACAACTCGCTCTAGGGCTGTGTCATTGAGTGGACAATGAAAGACCATATTGTTGCTGGGAAGGTGCCCTTATCGTTTCTGCGTTGTCCATGGACGCCCTGGATTCGGAGAAGCCTCATCAGTGCTGAGGGATATTTCATACGTGTAGGGTCTTCCAGGACCTGGGGTTAGTTTCCCCTGGCAATTGAGGACAGGGGTACTTTGTATCGTTGACAGTCAGCAGATCTCAGGCATAGTGGCTGTAACAAGTAGACCATTTCACAACTTATCGCAACCATAGTAATAGCGAGTCTCGGAGCAGGGGTGGGGACTAACTTTGTGGAAGCATTCAAAGACAGCTCACTGATGCATATGCTCTGTCTTTCAGATACAGGCACCGAGCGCCCACTCACCATAACTATGTTCGATGAACTGGTCAGTTAATGATATCTGAGTTGGTGATGATGAGAAGACGGGAGTGGGTCAGCTGACTGACGCGTGGTAGTAGTTTCCACTGGACCACGTGTTTCCCTTTCTCCAGAGAGACCTATGAGTTCAGCATCCTATTTATCTACTTCATCTCCCAGCTCATCTCTGCGCTGGCACTGGCTACCTAGGTCTACCAAGTAAGTCTCTGTTACGGTGCCAAAATAGAGGGGGAAAGATCGTCGAATTGAAGCTAATGGCCATGAGCCCGAGAATCTAGGGTATTCTAATCCTACAACTTTATCAGCTTCTCGGTTATATATGGCTTGACCGTGCTGATTTCATGTCTTCAGCAGATTCTTTTAACTCCGCCTCGATGATGCTCTGTCCGTCACCGGGGGGTGCCCAAAACTTCACAATCCTGAAGCCAGCCGAATCCAGCACTTTCGTCCATTGACTAGCCGTTCGCTCCATGCTGTTACAGAAAATCAACATCTCCCAGTCCCACATGGCTGGCAGCATCGCACATTCCTTGTCTGCCAATACGAATTCCTCGATTATCAGTTTGGAATATCCCTTTTTCATTGCTGCTCCAAGATGGCTCAGGATCAGGCGACTTTCCTCGTCTGACCAGTCGTGAAGGATGAATTTCATGTAATAGGTGCGGGCACCTGCGGAGGCATACAGTCAGACTAGGGACAAGAAGCGTTTCAAGTGTTAACCAGCGAGTATACCTTGTATTGGCTGTGCCTGGAACAGGTCAAACGATACATGCTCAATTTTGGGGTGCTGAGTAGCCTCAGCCACGACATGAGGCAGATCTTCCAAGATGAGCCGTCCCTGCACTCCAGAGAATTTGGATTGAAAAGCAACCAAATCATGGCCGCGCCCACCGGCTACGTCTACCAAGAGGACATTACTTTCGTCCTCTTTGAATCCGTCAATAATCCTCTCCTTGACAGGAAACCATTCGAGCCAGCTAGGCCGGCTCCCGCGGTCCGCTTCCATGAAAGTATTGCAAACGTCCAAGAAACCTGGTTTGGTCGGCACCCAGTCCCACAGCGACATTTCTGTCTTCTCTGCGTACTGTAATGCACCATTCAGAGCACCAGATGGGTTTCGGAAGTTTGTCATACGCAAAAACTCGGGTACTTTAGCCAAGGTAGGCATACCTATATCGAAGCTAACGTTCTGTCAGTTTGGCCATGCCACCTATGTGACTAACTTACATGAATCTCACTACGGCCCCACTAAGCCTGTCTGTCATCTGCCTGGTCATCTTTGTGGGGATGTAGACCCGTACATCATGTTCTGCAACGTATCCAATCCCTGCAAGGATACGCAGCACCCTTTCTGTGCTCAGAATATCTTAGCAGCTGACTCATAGACGTGATTGGGATAACAGTACCAGTCAGGACTAGATCTGCCCCTTTGGTAGCTGCCAGGTCCTCCAGCGTAACTGGACCATTCCGCTCACTGAGCGTGGAGAAAATACCAAGATCCATGGCGATGCGCACACACATCACTTGAGTGGACTGGTACGGGTCAGTACTTCGTGCTCATCTTTTCTTAGAGGATATTAGTACCGAGTAAGCTAGATTATACACTGCATCTTGCGGCTTCTGAAACACCTCCACCAGCCTCTGCGCCGCATGGAGGGCAGCCAAGCGATCCGCTTCGTTGTGACTATCTTGAAAAGCATCTGCAGCCTGCGCGACCTGCCGAATCAGATCGTTGAATGGCTTTTGAGAGACGCCATTGGCGTGACAACTATTGCTAGACATGATGAAGATATGCACGGGAAGCAGCACTACAGGGAACAGGGGAGAAGGGAAGGCCTGTCCTTTTACAATGGTCGGGAGCCTTATTGTTCCGATTTAGCCAGGTACAGCTTTACGACGGCCTTTTACTCGTTATGGCAGGAGGCGCAGGACGGGGTGCACCGGGTGGACCTGTCACCTCAATCAGAGTTGGGGGTAAGCGCCCAGCTAGGCCAACATGTAGTACTTTTGGTGATCAACAGAGGCCCGCAAGACCAGACTAGAACAGCTAGCAGCGCCATCATGAAAAGAGGGTTGGATAGGACTGTAAAGGGCCGCCACCGGCTGTCAGTTCCGTCACCTAGGTGCCGTCCTCCCACGCGCCACACGCTCTGGCTGCATTAGCGCCGCGCCGGTGCCTCGCGGAAGCGCTATGGATATTCCGAGCCTTGACTTGAGCTCTGCTTCCAATCCTTCAAGATACTTGAAAGGGACAGTACGCCGTGACAGAAGTTCTGAATGCTTTCGGAGGTTCCCGGAGGTCATTGCGCATATTGGTGCTATGTTACAGGCTGCCCAAAAATTGGTCCGCACACACTGGGCTCGTCTATCTGATGCCCGGACGAAAGGCGCCTGCTGTGAAAAATGCTTTAAAAATTGAAAGTAGACAAGTTTATAATTTTAATTATAAATCTTGAAGTGGTTATTCATTAATTTATAATTGAATACTGCGAGCTATGTTACCTAGCAAAAGCACAGGCCGAAGGGAATCCCCTACAAGTGGGTCTTTTGGCATCTGGCAGTCGATCCCTTCGTATGCCCCGACGACCAAATCACGGCAAATCCCGAGACATGGCCATACCGCACGCCATGTGTTGATAGTCGATGTATCGCTCGACGGCTGAACAAAGAACCTCTTTGTGTCCGTCTAATAGTCTCGTAAATAATCAAGTATCGACTATATCGCTCGATCGGGAACACGCCTGCTCGGTACAGCTTTATATTTCAAGGACCTCCAAAGACCCCCCCCCTTGCTGGAGCAACAATGATATATTGTTAAGTCCGGCCACAATGCCTGACGACAAAGGCCCACAGATCACTGCCGTGTCCTGGAGCTTTGGAAGCGTGGCGATCATAGTCGTCGCCATTCGGTTGTACACCCGGCTAATACTGACTCGCAAAGCAGGCTGGGACGACTTCTTTATTGTTCTTTCCTTGGTAAGTTAACCCTGCAAGATCCCACCGCAAAAAATAGCGGCTAACCCAGGCGCCGCATGGATGCAGTTGAGCGCTGTTGTATGTTCAGGGTTAGCGCAAACCGGCGTGCATTATGGGCTGGGGAAACACATGGCCGATATTTCCAATGGGGAATGGAAAATCGAGGCCTTCAAATATACCGTCATCGCACCCAACTTCTCCATGGTCAGCACCACAACAGGCAAGCTATCGGTGGCCGTCTTCCTGCTGCGCTTAATGGGCCAGACAGCGTCCCTGGCAAAACGATGGTTCCTGTATATCTTCAGTGTAATATCCATTGCTTGGAATGTGCTGGCCATCATTGCCATTATGGGGTACTGCCGGCCTGCGGAGAAGATCTGGCGGCCAGAGGTTCCCGGCTCCTGCTTTAGCTTGAAGTTTCAGCTGATTGCTGGGATATCGCAAGCCTGTGAGTGCCAACACTGCCTGGTAGCTATGCGTCGAGACAATAACATCATACAGCATTCAACGCTTTCGCCGACCTTACCTTGGCCTTGTTTCCAGTCATCATTTTCTGGTCCGTCCAGCTGCCCTGGAAAATGAAGCTAGGGGTTATAGCTGTCATGGGCGCGGGAATCCTGTAAGTACCTCCAATCCAACCAAATAAACTCAACTGATCCCAGAAGGGCGGCGGCAGCAACCTTGGTCAAGGCTATTCTTCTAAAAAGCCTCCCGGTCCATTCAGACATAACCTGTAAGCACCGATGTTCCGGGCAGGCCCAGACACTCGAAGACGAAGCTTAACACGTTAAACTCCAGGGTCATGGGCCGATATTACAACATGGTACTCGTACGCCACTCACCCCTCCATGGTTCATAGTTACTAAACCACAACAAATCAAGCTAACACTATGTTTTCCGAACCACTAGGATTGAGGTAAGCAGGAACCTTCCTCTCAGCACAGCCAAGCTATCTATATACTTTTATCATGCGCTAAGTGGCGCCCATGCAATCCATCAACAGATGTACGTTATCATAATCTGCGCCACTCTCCCTACCCTCCGACAATCATACAACTTTGCCTTGCATCGAACACGCTACGCAGGTTCATACTACAAACGCTCCCACTCCGAAGCAGCAGCAGCAAGACAGAAACCAATTCCTCTCGCTCGTCGTCAACCCGATCAGTCACTTTTCGATACATTCGCTGATGAGACCGGCTTGGTGAATGTAGCTTCCAACGAAGATAGTTTTGTCTCCCCCGGAAGATGTTCGGACCATACGATCATCACTAAGACTACCGAGATTGAGGTCCACGAGGAAAATAAGTCCAGACGGGATATCGAGAATCCTCATTTCCCGCGTACGAATCCGTTTAGGACGCATCAGTAGCATAGGACGGAGGGATGATCCGACGATGACGGTTTGTATGTTAGCTAGGTTAATGAGATCGAGGTATCGCATGTACGATAGCAGTAGTGATGAAACTATTGCTCGTTTCTACTGTGTTCAGGAATAAAATTCTAACGAGAGACAAGGATATAAAAAGAGGATATTAATGCGACCGCAAATTTGAAGGATAATCACTGATTGATCACCATTCCAACGCCCAACCCAATCTTATCAACGAAAATCGATTCTCTTCGTTTTATCTACGTCAAAGTCAGCCGACATCGGCTATTCGTCTTCTATTTTCACTCCTCCCAACACAGTCAGCCTGCCTTCACAATCATTATCACAAACCTTACAGCAAACTACAAAGGCAAAACCTCCTACTTAAGTCCCAGGCCCATGGCATGTGCCCCTACGGCAACCTGTCCAATAATATCTTCATCCCTCGTTACCAAGCCCACATTCAAGTCGAAGGGAAAACGTGAAAGTGTCAGCGAAAGCGAAAGCGAACGCAACGGTCAGAATGTCGTTACAGCCACCGACGCGAACGTCGAGCCGCAAGAGATGAGAAACGAGAAAGAGCCTCCTCAGGAGTACGCTCATAGTCGATCTCTAAAGTCTATCCCAGGTGGTGGGGCTTATGTGCCGATGAGTGGCTATTTCATGCCGGGCAACTTGCTCGGGGATCAGAATGGGTTGAGAGCACCAGAAATAATTGCTGAAGGGCCAGCGGTGCCGGCTGGGAAAATGGGAGAAGGAGATGATACCGGGGCCGTATCATCGGCTGTGGATACTTCGACGTTGAAGTTGAATCAAGTGCCTGGGAATAGACGGAAAATTGGTTGGGCATTGTCGCTTCCTGTTGGGACGGCCGCGCATACTGCTGAACATGGTCTCCTTACTGAACGGTCTTCTGGGGTTAGTGTGTCCTTCGGAGCTAAGGAGGATTTCGCTTTTCAGGGTACATTTGGAGATCATGCAGGTGGCGGTCATGCTGTGAGTGATGGTAATCATGAAGATGGAGAACCGTTGGAAAATGATAGCATGGCTGACCAATATGGGGAGTCCGAAGGTCCCAGGTTTAGTCAAGTTGACTATTTCACCCAACACAAAAGCTTAGAAATCCGGACAGATGGGCTTCCCAGGAGACCACGGTATTGTGCGGCCACTGTTGGAATTCCGTGTCGGGATACCGTATGGGCCTTTATTAATAGGGTTGATTCCGATCATGGATTGCCAACGGCAACAGACTTACCTTGGGAGATCCGAACACTCCATAAGACAGACGAGTTGAACACAATAGCGGCCTATCTTGCTAGCATGCGACGAAACCTGAAAGACCTAGACGTCAACTTTACTTTTCACTATCGCCCGGTGTCTTTCATTGACAAGGCAGATCGTGATAAGAAAATTGGGGGTTACACCTCCTCCGACAAGCACAACGCACACACCGTCGCAGACCTGTATATGCATACAAAGGACGATAAGAGTTGGGGCACGCTCTGTGTTACGAGAGAGCACCATGTCCAAGGACTAGCCTGGCATTATTGGGCAGTTGCTGCTATCTCGCCACCCAAGTCGCCGTTCCAGTCAGTAGATGAGAGAGGGATATATCTTCTCATGTATGATTCAAGGCCGCTCAAGGAACCGACCAAAAAGCGCGATCGGGATTTTTGGAGGAACTATATGCGCCGTGATCAGTACAAACTACTAGTTGAGATAGGGAAGACTTTCAAGATCCTTGATCTCGCAATCAATCGGAAACAGCTCTCGGTGGAGGGTGAAGACGATCCCCTGCGTCTGACCCTGTGGTGGCTTTGGAACATTGCTCGATACGGCGGGGGCTTTTATGAGAGAGACGGCGAGCTGGAAGACCCACGCTGGAGGTTGACAGATGCCAGATGGCTCCATTTCGATCAAGATTGGTCAAGCAATGTGCGAACAACACTGCGGTGGAAGAATGTTAAAGAATGGTTCTCAGAGCAACGACTGGATGAGCACATAATCCACGAACAGCAAGTCCAAGGACACAGGATAGCTGCATAGGAGCATAGACTCGGTAATGAGACATAGCAAGAATGCAAATGGTCCTTTTCTGTTACGCTGCAAATCTCACATTGAGCATTGGCAACGTGGTGATGTAGGCGGCTCAGTTTGACGAGCCTCGTGACCCAACAAGGCCGTCAATACGCAAGACAGAGATGGAGGAATCTAAGAGTGTCAGACACTTACGGCCGAAATAGTCTGGTTCCGGACCCGGCCGTCTGGTTACGCCAGATGTAGTAGCGGAGCCGAGATGAAGCGGAGTCGTTTGAGTCGTCCCTGGGGTACCGGGGGATATACTGGAAGAGGAACAGGATGACCTACAACGGATCAGAGATCGAAGTAAAAGACCAATCATGATACTTCTCATCGGCGGCAATCCGCGATATGGCCGAGTCAATCTGGCCTCCGGTCTTTCAACTTCAGCGGAAGATGCCCGGGTGTTCGTTTTTGACTTTCGGAGTGCGGCAAATTGTTGATTGGGGTAGTCGCCACTGCCGCGGACACGTTGACATCACTGCAAATTCGGCCGAAGAGGGTTCCTGCGTTCCTACAGCGGGCCGATTAAATAGATTTACCCGACCGTGATTGTTAGGAGACGCCGCGAGAATGAAGAAGAAAGTATATAGTCCTGTATACAGGACGTTAAGCCCCGTTACATTGCTAGAATAAAACTCATACCAACCCAGATGAATGTGTCGATGCAAGCACAGCTTTCTGCATCCCATCAGCCTCCATGACACCACTCAATCATTGGGGCATCACCCTCGTTGTTGTCCCCATTGTGGCATGTGTTGTGACAACCCTCTTCTTCATTCTCCGGTTGTATTCTCGGCGACTTGTCCGTCAGAAATTTGACCTCGGTGATATGTTGATGGGCATAGGGCTTGTCTTCTCATACGGGCTAACCCTCTGTACTGTGATATGTTAGTTACATCATAACCCCAGTTCCATTGTAAATTAGCTTACATGTAATCTAGCGGCATTCAACGGCGTTGGCCACGATTTCTGGTCCCTCTCCAGGCCTACCAGAGGAACAGTCACCTTGGTGAGTATACCCACCTCCCGCTTTACGGTCAAGTTCTAACCAAATGAACTAGCTCTTCTGGTGCTCAACGAAATTCTGGGTATTAGGCCACGTCTTCGTGAAGATTTCCTATCTCGTTCTGCTCCGCAAGCTTTTCGGAGCCATCACATATTGGCGGAAGCTTACCACTGCATTGATCGTGTTCACGCTTGCCTGGGGCATTGCTTCCCTGCTTGTCAGCATCTTCCAATGCTGGCCTGTGCGTTATTTCTGGATCAAACATATTGATGGCAGCTGCATGCGTGGGCGAAATACATTTTACATCATAGCTGGGTCAATTGCGCTGGCTGAGAACTTCGTATTGATCTTGGTGCCCTTGATTGTGGTTTGGGGAATGAAACTGACGCCCCGACAGAAGGTGGAATTAAGTCTTCTTTTTGGCTTTGGTGGATTGTATGTTTCCTGCTACGCAAATTGTTAAACTGGTTGACTGTAATACTGACAATGACAAAAGGGTCTGTGCCGTCGGGTTTCTGCGTATGATCACGTTCAAGAGATACGTGACGGCAGATGCTACCAGTATGCCAACCCATCGACCCCCTGGGTCAAACGATGAAAATTGCTAATGCCTCCCAGCAAACGGATACCTCCAGTCCATATGGTCCATTGTCGAACTTGATTTGGGAATCATATGTGCTTCGGTGATATTGATGCGCCCGATATTCCACCGCGTCACAAAGACATTCAAGATAAAATGTTGCGCCATGCGGGCCCAGACATCCGATTCCAGCGCCTCTTCAAAACGCGCGCAGATGATGAGGTCATTGTCATGGCCGAGGCCGCTGTCCTTTGCAGAAACGGGATCAGTGGATGAGTGGTCGCAAGTGCGAGCTTCAGCATACAGTACGCGTGTGCGTGGTAGTGTGGATGAAACTCCCAGCTTAGCTGGGGTCCGGGACATAATGGTTGAAGTGTCGATTGATCGCGAGATGAGAGCGAAAGAGGAGATGGTGTAGCACATGGCTTACACCGTGTCAGCTGATCCCTGGCAGACCCCATGCAGTCATTACCTTCTAGTATACTACTTAGTACTTAATCATTCTACTATATTTTCTATAGGGATTCAAATGGGCAGGAGTCCGCCCTACACCCTGCCCAAGATGAGACTGACTTCGGCAAGTGAAAGACTGATTGGTATATAATAGTATGACTGGCAGTACTGAAGGAAGGTATCCGGTTGATTGAGAAGTTGTGCTACCACTCCTCATTCAACCCCGCGGTTACGTGCATTTTCTTCCGTGGACAACCACCACATCAGCTCCACACCATCCGAGGTTATTCAGCACATGTCATTTGTGTTCCTTGATCACTGACGTATTATCCTTTTTCATCTAGGAATACGCTGAATACGATATCTGCCCTTCCAAGATGCGGCGTCTCATAGGCCACCGCGGTTTCAACCAGCGTATTGCGGATAGACAAGATGCTCGTATGATCTCGGATTTATCTCTCCGGCAAGGGTTATCGGACTTGCTGCACATAATCCCCATTTGTTCCACCCTGACTAGCTCATCAATTCGAGTGATCGACCTTAGTGATCGGCACCCCGCGCTCCCCATCCTCGGTCCGCGTTACCGTTCAAGATAGTGGCATATGAACTCGTTACGACGGGTGCAACTATAGAGGATGTATACCACAGGCATTGAGCTGCTGACCATAGGAAAGAATGTATGGGACAATGATGATACACAGGGATGTGATTTCTGTCTTCGTGCGGTTGTAGTATATAATGGGCACCACAGACCGACGGACCTTCCTAGTGGAGCATCTCAACTTCATCATAGATCTATTCAACCATCCCAGGATTTTGAATCCATCATCAAGTCTCCGCACCAGTGATCATCATCATCATCATCATCATGCCCCTTACAACCGCCTTTTCCCTTACCACTCTCACATCTTCAATCCATCAACTACCAGTCTCGCTTCCCATCACCCTCACACTCGCCTTCCTCGCCTACCTTCTCCTCGTCTCCACTCTTCGCTTCCAGCGCGTTCGCAATCTCTACCGCGACTACCCACAGTATGCAAACCGTGCGTCTATGTCTCAAATGACCGTCCATGATGCGTGGGCCATACAAAAGAACATAATGCAACTCGAGTTCCCTACAACTGCAGTGAAAGCCCTTCAGTTTGCACTCTTTCGGGTAACTGTTCCTCCTTACCTCCCCTCGTCATGGAATCCTACTAATCACATGTGATCTCCCATCCCAGACATACGGCATCCCGACCATCTCTTCCCTCCTTCTGCATACTTCCCAGCTTTCAGACCCTGCCACATCCTTCAAGCGCTATGCAGATACGGGTGCCCTTATCGGTCAGTTCGTGACATGCCCTCCTACTTCCTCTCGTGCGCGCACTGCCATTGCCCGAACCAAATTCCTACACTCCGGATACCGTGCCAGCGGTAGAATCCTCGAGTCTGACATGCTCTATACTCTGAGCCTATTCGCCACAGAACCCATCCGCTTTGTGGAGCGGTTCGAGTGGAGGACAATGACGGAGTTGGAACAGTATGCTATTGGAACTTACTGGAAGAGCCTGGGAGATGCGGTGGATATCAGCTATCATGCGTTACCGTCGGGAAAAAGCGGGTTCAGAGATGGCCTGCATTTCTTGGAAGAGCTCCGGCAGTGGAGTGACCATTATGAAGAAGAGAACATGAGACCCGACCACCGGAACAGACTGGTCGCGAACAAGACGATGGATGTCATTGTTTACGGATTTCCCGAGTGGGTGAGAGGCGTCGCTGTCGGCTTTGCCACCTGTGTGATGGACAATAGATTGCGGGAAGCAATGATGTGAGCTTTTCTTGCATAACACATTCTTTATGATGGCTTATGCCGAGAACCATGTGCTGATAAATTAGGTACGAGGCGCCACCTATGCGGTATCGGAGGATTTTTACGGGGCTAGTAGCCCTACGGAAGTATTTTCTGCGATACCTTGGGCTTCCTCGGCCGATGGTTCTCCGACAAGAAGTTTTCAGCGATACTTCTAATGAAGACGGTCGGTATTATGTTCGAGTTTGGAAAGGAATGCCGTACTACGTGCAGCCAACCGTTTGGAACCGCTGGGGTCCAGCGGCGTGGTTGACGTGGGCCCTAGGCCTTCCACTTCCCGGCGATGATGGCGAAACTTACTACCCCGGGGGCTTTGATGTAGCCAATTTGGGACCGAGGTACTTCGAAGGAAAGGGACGAAAGTCCGTGGGTGAGTTTGTAGAAGTATTGGAAAAGGAACACAGGGGACAGTGTCCCTTTGGCAGTAACAAGTAACCAGCCAGAGGTATATTTTCGTGGGCCAGTTCTAGAATGAACACGGCCTAAGATGACTTTGCTAGAACGAATATTATCTGGATCGAATACACTGCCTATCTCGCGCAAGCAAATCATTGTGTCGTCAGCGTGGGTCTAACCGTTGCGAACCATGGTTCTCCCAGAGTGTCAGGATATCGGCGAGCCTTGACATCAGAAACCTTCCCGCCACACCCGTGAAGTCCAGAACGCCGTGGGCGTCGCTTTATATACTGGTTGGCTGTCCTCGTGGCTGTCTCGATTAAGCAGTAACAACCATTGTCCGTCATGTCTTCCATTTCGGCACCGCCAACTCCTCCGCCTGAGCGCCGGTCGCCAGAGGGGATGGATGCGTGGATTCTAGGGGCTGGCATTTCTTCTCTGACTGCAGCTGTACACCTCATTCAGGAAGCGCATGTGCCTCCATCTCGTGTTCACATCCTTGAAACCCTCAGTCAAGCTGGCGGCGGGACTATCAGTACGGGCGACCCGATCAATGGATATGATTGCCGGGCAGGAGGGGTGCCTCCATTCAACGACGCCTGTATGGAAGAACTTCTCTCCCTGGTTCCCTCTAGGACAAAGTCAAACCAGACCGTCCTCGAAGACCTTGACGAGTTCTGGGCCACCGAAGCCATTAAAGATCGTCCTCATACTCGCTTCCTCACCCGTCATAAACATAGTCTTGAACGCATTGACGCCAAACGAGCGAGTTTGGGACTGCGCGACCGCGTGGACCTCTTTATGCTGGTTTCAAAATCGGACAAGTCCCTGGGCCGCTCGCGCATCTGCGACCATTTCAGCAATAGCTTCTTCAAAAGCTGCTACTGGATGCTACTTTCCACGACGTGAGTCGTACCTCTGTATCATCTATTGCTCATCCCTAACAACCTCCTAGCTTTGGCATAAAGCCTGTCCATAGTGCAGCCGAGTTCCGGCGCTACCTTCAACACTACATGCACAGCATTCACGAGATCCACCTTCGCCGGAAGCTAGATGGTGGCCGTTTCAACCGGCACGAGTCTATCGTCGCACCGGTCGCTCAATTCCTGCGGTCCCGGGGCGTAGACTTCCGCTTTCACACGACAGTCACTGATATCATCACTACCCCTTCAAGCAGCGATCCACACCGGGTATCAGCCATCAAAGCCATACATGAAGATAAGCCCGAGCAGACGATAAACCTGGGGCCGCGGGACATCGTGCTGGTGTCACTAGGCTCGGTTATGTCCGGCTCCACAACGGGCACCAATACGTCCCCACCATCCCTGGAACTAATGGAGATCGAGAAAGACTTGGACGAGAACTGGCTTCTGTGGCTGGAGCTATCCACTAAGAACCCTATCTTCGGGAACGCATACAACTTCTGCACACGCATGGGAGAGTCCCGCCTGGAATCCTTTACCGTCACCTTTTCCTCCCCCGAGTTCTTCAACCGTTTTACCGCCCTCACCGGCGACAAAGTAGGAAGCGGCACTTTCGTCACCCTCAAAGACACTCCCTGGCTCCTCAGCATCAATCTCCCCCAGCAGCCTCTATTCCCCGATCAACCTGCGCACGTGCAGGTGCTCTGGGGCTACGCAATGTACCCCGAGCGGGAGGGCGACTACGTCAAGAAACCCATGCTTGAATGCTCGGGACAAGAAATCATGGAAGAGATATTAAATCAACTGAATTTCCCTGTGCAGGGGATCCTAGGCCACTCGATTACCCTACCCTGCGTGGTTCCACGAGCAGCGGCAACCCTGTTGCCCCGCTTGCGCGGCGATCGACCACAAGTGATACCCCCGGGGATCGACAATCTCGGACTCATTGGCCAATTCGTGGACATCCCGGGAGAGGTGGCCGTGACGATGGATTACAGTGTGCGGTCAGCACAGACGGCGGTCCGCCAGCTAATGGGGCTGGAAACGCACAAGACAGTATCCAAGCGAAGTTCCGCGATCAATCTGCGGGCTTTGTAGATTGTCTACTAACTGACGTACTTCTCGTTGGTTCTTACTTGTTTCAACACCTCGCAAATGGGCCTGGGTTTATGATTCATGCATTGTTTATACCATTTTGTCATGCGCTGAAACTACTACAGCTCTACGTTCAGTCAGTTTACCAGAACTCCCTCCGTTGGATTCAACAGTCTCTTCGCGGGGATATATCAGGGCGCCTAAACCATTTTCTGATGCAGCTCTGAACCAGACAAAAAGCACTATTACCTTTTCTGTACAGCATGTTTGGAAGTTAGCCTGTTCCTTGTTTACGATGTTTCAAATTAGCCTTTATTATCAATCAATTTAGATTGTGCGTTTCGAATTTTTCAGGCCATTGTTCAGGACGGCGGATTCAGTAACGGGTAGGAGTAGTTGTTCCGGGAATCTAGGATAGCGTCGCCACCCTGCGTACACCTTCTCCTTTTACATGAGTGAAAACATGGAGGTGGGTTTGGTGTTAAGGTGGTGATGAGGAAGGTACGTGTCCAGGGATAGCTTTCATAGTCTGTTCCACCCATAAAGGAACGGGAAACGATGACGGATAATAAGTAGCTTTGATAGTGAGGACTTTATCTTTCTGACTCAATTTTGAATGCATCTATCTAGGATACCAACCAGAGACTATTTGATGGGTAGTTAGATGGGTCTTTCAAGAATTATGTAGTGGTAGAAGTTATACAAATTTCCTTCCGATACAGAAGTCAAATCGATATGAAAACCAAGATAAGCTGATACCAACAATGATGTAGGGCGCAATATAATGCCAATTCGTGATAATAAAAAGTGGTGAGTATACCGGTAAAAGTCGTATCTACCGTGCCAATAACAAACCCAGAATATATGCTCCAATACCGCTGCAAGTATAACTCCAATAAAAAGAGACGGACAATGTTCGCCGATCGAAAGATGTGCTCATATATCAGTCGACGTCGGATCCATTCCCATAAAGACTTTATACAATCGTCTACTCACGGCCGGACCAATGCGTGAGTCGGTGAGGGCGCCGTTTTTGTTTGCTGATTTCTGAAGGTATAACCGTCAGTATGTAGTTGAAGAGGTAATCAAACATTTTGGGATACAGCGATATCATACCTTGACATCTTCTAGTAGTCCCGGACCGTGTTTCCTCATCGCATTCACCAAATCCATCGCACTTGGGTATTGTGTCGCAACGCCATATGCCATTGACGCCGTGACTCGGTTTACCTCCTGGAGCATTTTGACGAATGCGTCAGACCGGTTCTCGCCGGGCTTGACTTGGCCCACGTCCATACAGAATGCGGAGTCATTTAGGTCCATCCGCTCACGACGATAGGGTACAGTGGAGATATACTCGGTGAAGTTCTTGATCCATTCTGCGGATTCTGCGGGGGAGCTTGTGTGATGTATTAGACACGAGTGAGTCACCTGTAGATCGAGCAGAGCGTCTTCGACCGTGTCGCTGTCTATAGGTGTGATAGTTTCGGCTTGCTGTTGTTTTCTCCGACCTGATGGACGAGCAGAGGTGTCTTCAAATTGTCGTCGCACAGCAGCTTGGTAGGCTCTGTTTTGCGCATTGTTATTCTTCCGCATCAGACTCGTTAGACCCTCAATCAAGTAGATCGGCCGAGACTTTGGGTAGGCAGACTTTAAGCGTTGAACGTGTTCGCTGACAGTGTTTCTTGGCTCGCCTGATGGAGGAGGCACGATCATATCGATAATGTCCTGAGCCGCTATTAAGCACAACACATGCTCCTCTTCCTCACGGATGTGAAGTGCACACGGTTCCCAGTGTCCCAGGGAGTCATTGTATGTAGCTCGGACCTTGCGACGCCACTTGACGATATTTGGAATGGCACTGGGAAAGAACGTGAGATCAACTTTGAGAAGACGCATGAGCTCTGATGTTTGGTTGCCGAGACTTGTGTCGGTAAAAGTAGAGGCCAGGTCAATTAACATCTCATGCGTGGAATCCTTCTTGTCCACCTTGAGTTTGTTGACCTCAGCAATGTCCGCTGCTAGTTGCTTTTCGCGGGCTTTATCCTCCTTGGCTTTCTGCTTGCGCTCCTTTTCGAGCTGTTTATCTCGTTCTCGTTGCACCTTGGCCGCCTCCCGCTCTCTGGCTTTGGCCTCCTTCTCTTCGCTTGTAACCTTGGTGGTTTTGCGCTGGGGCTTCCGCGGTGGCGGCATCTCTTCGACCTCTATATCATCGCTCTGGTCGTACTGCTTGCGGCCTCTCGTCGATCGGCGCACCGAATCGTCATTGCTGCCGTGAGAACGGTCTTCCAGTGTTGCTAGTAGGTTCGCTGTCCGGCTTGAGAATGCATTTGCTTCCACTCGCTGAGCTACATCAAGTAAATCGTTGACGTCTGGGAAATCAAGTTGGTCGCTGGACACCTGGATCTCCTCCCTCCGTAGTCGGTTGTTGCGGGTGCCAATGGGAATGTTATCATCTTCATCGTCGATCGAGATAGGATTGATATCACGCGATGATATGGCTGGTCTGACTGGTAGATTGTGTCTTGTTTCAGGCGCCGACGAGGTAAAGACGATCGGGTCGGATTCTCCATTCCAGGCCGGAGGTTTCGCAGGGGCGGGACCGTCCGAGGATAAGACTATGTCGTCATCGGAGAACAGGAAGAGCGAGTTCTTTGCTGGTGGCAGCGGCACTTCTTTAGCGGGTGTAATTTCATGACTCAAGCGTCGTCGTTTGGCAGGCTGCTCAATGGGATTATCGTAGGTAAATGCGGAGAGATCGATCTCGTCGGAAAAGATGGAGTCCGAGGCGGGCACGACAGGCGGGTGCGAATGAGCCCGACGGATGGACAGCTGCTCGCGTCTTTCTATCGGGGGCGGAGGAGTGGAGGAGAGGAGGTCGATGACCTCTGGCATCTTGCCCAAAACACCAAAAGGCCCAACTTTGTGAAGGCAATGGCGGGAATGAAGAACAACTGCTAAGTTGGAGATAACGGCACGTGTCGCGGGGATCACGTCGGTGGCGCGGTGTCACGTGAAGCCATTCAATATCTACTGGATATCAAAGTGGATGAACTGAGCATCACGAATTGATTATTGTACACGCAAGTCAAGGGTATTATTCTAACAAACAATCAAAGCAGCTTCACGAGAAATGCAGCAGCGAGGGCAAGCACCACTCCCACCAATGCAAGCAACGCAAGAACCTGTTGGAAGCCATGGAACGGCCGCTGCTCCTGGCCGAGCATCTCCTCGATTTCCTGCTCGAGTTTCTCGCCCATAGCCGTCAGTGAGAACTCCTTCTCGACACGCTCCTTCGCAGCCACGGACATCCTGTCCAGCTCCTCCTGCTTCATGCCATAGAGCACCTTGTCCATCACCGCAGTCCAATCGGCATCCACCTTGGCGTCCCGGAGCCAGCCCGTTTCGCCCTCCACAATGGTCTCCAACGGCCCTCCAGTATTCGAGGCAAGCACCGGCACGCCAGCCCGCATCGCCTCCACCGGCACAATCCCGAAGTGTTCGTTGATTGGCGTATACAGGAGCAACTTCGCCTGCAGCAAAAGGGTATCCCGGAACGCCGTCGGCACGGACAATAGGAAAAGGACATCGATAGAATCGGGGATTGAAAGCGCCGAGATAACCGTCTTAGATGTCGCCGTCTGCAAGCCCAACCCAGTCGCCAATTCATCGAGCTCCCGATGATACTGCACATTCTCCTGGACGCGATTGTCGTAACCACCTGCACCACGCACACAACCAGTTAGCGCACTCCTCTCAACCAACAAACAACGAGCGCATCCGCAGCACCCATAAAAGGGCAATACTCACCAGCAACAACCAACCTCGTCCCCTTCCTCTTCTCCGCCCCAAGACCATGATAGGCACGAATCGCCAGCGCCAGGTCCTTCTTCCTCTCAAACCGATTAACACTAAGCAAGATCTTCTTCCCACCCCACAACTGCTCCCCATCCTTGACCACCCCCTCCACCCCATCCCCAGCCTTAGTATCAACACACGGATAAACAACACTCAACTCCCCAATTTTCTCCCTCCCAAACACCCCACTAACCACCCCTCTCGTAAACCTCGAATTGGCAACCACCTTATCCGACGCACTCACAGCCCACCCCTCAAACCAATCAAACGGCACACGATACAACCCCTTAAGCACCTGCAACACAGAACCCCCCTCATCCCTCCTCGCAAGCAACTGATCCGGAAAATGACAATAGAACAAAATCCTCTGCCGCTTCCTGCTATTCTTCTTCCCCCCAAACACCTTCAAAAACGGCACACACGCCGGCATCTGATCCACAATAAACACCTCTTCCTCACCCTCCCCTTCCTCCCCATTTGTAGCACCCTCCCCAACCAACAACTCCCACGTCAAATGCAACTGTCTCAATATAGCCATAAGCACAAACAACCGTCCGCCCACATGCGCCGGGAAGATCGTATTCCCGCGCACCTGCACATCAAGCGTCCCATCGCGCGCCTCCTCAAAACAATGCGATTTATCCCGGTGCGAGGTGTAGATTGTAACGGGGTGGCCGCGCGATTGTAATGCTAGAGCCACGTCAATGATTAGACGTTCTGCGCCGCCGATGCCGAGGTCGGGGTGGATGATGGTGATTTTGGCGGGGGGCATGGTTGTTGTTCCCTTTTCTTTTTATATATTTTTTCGTTAAGGCTTTTGTGGGTGAGAGGGTAATTGAGTCGAGGGGATATTTTTTATGTGGACATTGGCATTGCAAATTGGGAATTGAGTGAGTTGTAGGTGGTTTCGTAGCTGGTGGTTTTTGTAGTTGATTTAATTAGTTGCGGAGGTGGTAGCCTGCTGAACGGAAAGAGACACGCGGCCGATTGGGAGATTGCGTCATGTGATGATCTATCTATCTCTCTTATCGCCGTTCGGGGATGGGGGGGTATATTTAGATCGCTAAAGTATTGAACAGGGTACTGGGATTTTTGTATTATGCTATTCTGTAATTATATCTGTCACTTTGAGTTTAAGATTGTTCTAAATCGAGCCACCGTCTTGACTTATCAATGAAGAATGAAGAAACTGACATCAGGCAGATCAATCTACGTCCCGGCAACTAACAGCTTCCTACCGATGACAATTCTAACTAGAAAGAAGAGCAGAAGCAGCTATTCTAGCTGCGCATGCTGGACAACTGGGAATCAAAACATTCTTAAAGAACACATGTATCAATGTATGGTCAGGGTAGTCGGAGAATGTACAATCACGGGCCATACTTATAAGTCATAAAGTCAGGATTCATCAAAATAGGCGGAGCAGAAGTGAAGGGGATCAGTCAGGCGCACGAGGCAGAAGAGAAGCCGTGAAAGGAAAATACACAGAAGAGAAATAAGGGGAGGTATCAACGAGGCGAAGAAAGGGGGAATCGACGTTGAGTTAGTTCATAATACAGAGAAGACTGAACATCGTGGCGCCAAAAGGGACGTGAAAAACAAAGGCGGGCAGGACAAGGCAAGGCAAAGCAAAGCAAATGATATCCGCTAATGTAGATCGATCAAATCTAGAAGCAGTTGAGAGTGCTCTTCTTTTTCTTCTTGTTGAGCGCATTCATCCGCTCCTCGAGCTGCGCCCGGGCGGCTTCGGCCTCCCGGCGAGCGTTGCGTTCCTCCTCGACGGCCTGCAGTGAGAGGCGCTGGGAGGCGCGCTCCTTGCGGAGCGTGGTCAGTTCTTCTTCTAGCTCCCGAGCCTTCTTCTTCCAAGCGTCGCAATCCGACTTGACCTTGTTGCTTTGCGCTTCAAGGTCGCCCAGCGCTTCTTCCAAGGTGGCGGTGAGCTGCTTCTCGGCGTTCAGGTGCTTCTCGATGGTGCGAATGCGAGCCTCCTGGTCATCGACGATCTGTGGGTTCACCAGCTCTTTGCTAGTATGACGGGAGCTGGGGGGAGAGATACTGCCAGTGCCGTTTGTGGCCGAGGCAATGTTCGGTAGAGGAGGCAGGGGAATGGCGGGAGGCGGCGAAGGGAGAGAGGTTGCAGATGAGCTCTTGCGGAGATTGGACGTGATCGAGCTGCTGCGGTCATGAGAGCTGTCTTGGTTCTTGATTTGGAGCTAGATGAATGTTAGTCATTGCCATATGTAATTCTTGATATCAAAACACTTACCTCAAGCTGCTCGATCCGTACCCGGTATGTCTCAATATCTTTCTCATAGGCTGCAATCTTCACCTTGGCATCTTCCAGAGCCTGGTCACGCTCCTGTTGAATGACGGAGAGACGGTTGTGGTGCTGGTCGAAGCTATTGGTGATCTGTTCCTCCAGCTCCTCCACCAAGCGGACACTCTTCTCCTTTTCGGCCTTGACTTCGGCAATGATCGCCTCCTTCTTCTTGACCTGCTCTTCCTTCTGGCGCAGAGTATCCTCGAGGGTGGCAACCAGAAGAGCCAGCTCGTTGACCTTCGCTTCCTTCGTGGAGTTGCTCTGCATGAGCTCCTCCAGCCGGCCATCATCCGACCCCTTGGTCTCAAGTTGCTTACGCAGATCCTCGTTGGTATCCAGCATCTCGGCGTACTTGTCGGAGAAGTGCTGCTTCTGAGCCATGATCTCCTGAATTTGCTCCGCCATGGTCTCTGCGGTAACATCAGCGTTGAGGAGGTTCGAAACCATGTTGAGCAATTTCGTCAACTCTTCCCGCGACTCTAGGATCTCAGACTTCAAAGTCTTCATTGTCTCCTCATGCTCGGCGCTCATCGTGGCGAAACGCGACTCATAGTCAACTTGCGCGGCCGCTGTAACCCGAGCTTCAAGTTCCGCCACCTCCTGCTTGTGGGACTCTTGTAGGGACTCCAGTTCCCTCTTGTACGAGTCAGCAAGTGACTTGTGGGAGTCAATCTCCTTCTCCAGCTCTGACACACGAGACTGATGTACTTGGACCTCGCTGCTATCGTTGTCCTTTGCTGTGCGAAGCTCTGACAGCTGCAGCTGAGCTTCGCTGTGAGACTTTTCGAGGGAGGCGATCTTCTCAAGGTGGGCATCAGTGGTGGCCTTGTGTTCGTCAATGACATGCTTCAATTTTGCAACGAGTTCTTCTTGTTGCTCCCTCTCGGACTCCAATTCTCTAGCGGCAGCATCCTTCGAGGCAGACGCTTCACCGGCGGCTGCCTGTTCGGTACGCATCGCGTCGATGGACGCCAAAGCCTTGTCGAGCTCTGCCAATGTCGCGCTCAATTCCTGTTCAGACGATTGCAACGATTCAACGGCGTTCTGGTGTTTGCTCTTCAACTCCGTGACCTCGCCTTCGAGAGAAATGATCTTCCTATCTTGCTCTTCAGCGCACACATCCTGGGCTTTAGCGGCTTCTTCCTGCGTCTTCAGGAGGCTCTTCAATTCTTCGATCTCGGCGAGAAGCTGCTTCTCTCTGGTGTCGTGTGATTCTTTCATCTCGTTGATGAGATTCTCTTGCTGCACCACTTGATCACGCAGTTGATTGACGAGGCCCATGTCGACCGAGGACCCACCGCCTCCCTGCAAACTCGACCTCTCACGGGTGAGCCCGGAGATGATGGTTGATTTGGTCTCCATTTCCTTCTTGACGCTCTGGTTTTCGGCCTCCAGCGCCTGGATACGTTCCATGCGATTGTGTAGTTCGTGCATAGCCGAGTCGAGGTGGACTTCGAAGTTCTGCATCGTATCAGGGCGGGCCTCGAATTCCTCAACTGCAATATTACGCAAGGCGGCAAGGGAGCGGTGAGCCCGATCGACAGTACCAATCAGACTCTGGCTTGTCTTTCTCCGAATTACAGGGGACTTGAAGCCTGGCGTGGTCGGCGGTGAAGAATTCTTTCGCTGCAGTTCGGCCTTCAGCGTTTCAATGAGGCTGAGGGTTCCTTCATGCTCCGACTGCAACTGGGCATACTTCTGCGTCATAATCGAAACACCCTCCTGATGCTCCACGAGCAAGCGACGCATCTGCTCCAGTTCTTGGGCCTTCGCTTCATCTATCTCTCGAGTGTCGACGTGATTTTCCTGTGGGACTTCACCATTACTCAAGGTAGATTGCTCGTGCGAAGAAGCAGGCTCCCCGGCCAAGGATAACTCCGAAGAGAGTGATGGCGAGGACGACGGTTGTTTTCCATCGTTCGAGCCGGGGGCCTTGCCTTCCTCTAAAAAAGACACCGGACGGGATTCAACATTAGTGGAGAGAAGTTCTTGAACCTTTTCGTCGGGATGGCGAGCTTCGTCGGCGGCGTCCCGTTGGAACTCCGCCAGGGCTTTCATTGCTTCCGCATACTTCGCCTCCAGCGTCTCGTACTCACTCACAGTAGACTCGTGCTGCATACGCAAGTCAAACAACTCCTGGGTGACTGTCTCCAGCTTGTCCGCAACCACCTTGGTTTGGGTGGGAGTAGAGGCTCGACTCACACGGGCACCGTTCTCCTGGGCCTCCAGGCGGTCAGTAGCCGATTCTAGGACCTTCAAGTTGGTCTCGTCTGTCTCAGCAGTCGCCTCAGTTTCCATGGAGGCTTCGCGTACGGCTTCTGGGGTGGGCTCTGTCAAGCCTTCGTCTGATTCGGGTATGGCGGTCTCCACTGCCTCGGTCAGGACATCAAGGGAAAGGGATGTTGCTCGAGTGCGAGGTTTGTAGGCGCCCTTGACGGGAACTGGAGTATGAGTCTCAAGCTCGTCCTCGGACAGATCCTTCTGGTTGCCGTTCTGCTGGACATGATCAAGTTCATACAAAAGGTTATCCAGTTTGCCCAGGCTGCGCTGGCGCTCAATAACATGCTCCAGGCGCTCCATTTCCCTTTGCATGAGCTCCATATCTTGGTCGGCTTCAGCCAAACGCTCCTCGAGCGTGGAAATATAGTCTTCGCAATTGGCTTCACTTTCGCGGGCCCGACTGAGTTCCTTCCGAAGTTCGGCCACGATAGCCGCTTGCTTCTCTTCGCCAGTGGACTGCCCATCAAGCCGCGCTTCCAACTCATGCAGATAAGTCTCTGTGCTGTTCTCACGATCAAGCAGCTTCTGAATCCGTGCCTGCAATTGGGAGTTGACGGTCTCGACGTATGCGCACTTCGTCTCGCGTTCAAGAAGCGTGCTCTCCGTTACTGAGAGGGAGGACCTAGTGTTAGAAAGAGACGACTCAAGGCTCTGAATAGTCTTCTCGTACTCCAGGACAACCTGCTCGATCGACTCTGCAAAAGACTGTGATCGCTTCAGGCGCTCAACAGAAGTTTTCCCGACCAAGCTGACCACATCATTGGGGTCTGTCTCGCCAGCATGTTCGGAGTCCCTAGCGATCTCCGAGATTAATTTCGCATGCCGCTGGCTGAGAGCGTTGTAACTCTCTTGCGTATCGAGAAGCTGGTTCTGGAGCTCGACCTCCCTCTCGTTCTGTCGCTCGGCTCGATCCTGTGGGGCAGCGCTCCGACGGCCGTTCTCTTCCGCATTACGGAGCTGCTGGCGCAAAAAAGCAACCTCCGCCTTCAGTCGTTCGATAACTGCGTGCTTATCGCTTTCGTCGGCAATCTGCTGGATGCGTGGCTTGCTCTGGATTGCTCTAGCTCTTTGCGCATACTGAACCGTGTTCACGGTTTCGCTAAGATGGAACTCCGCAGGGTTGACACATGCAATCATGTATGTATAAGCGTTACCACCCAGGGAGTCCTGAAGCAGACGTGTGAGCTTCGAGTCACGATAGGAGACGTGAGCGCCGGCTTGGCGAGAGGAGAGCTGCGAAATGACCTTGCCCAAAGCAGCAAGACCCGCATTGATCGAGATACCCTCCTTCGCCCGTTCACCAGAGGCTCCAGTGTTCTTCAATCTCTCACTTCCTGCTAAATCCACGAAATGAAGCTTGCTATCCACCATGACGGAGGCATCGGACCCAGACATCATCTCCACTGGCATCGACATGCGCTTTTCCTTGGGTGTCGGGGACATGACACCGTTGGATGCCTTTCGCTGAACAAGATTTAGACTGAACACTGCGTGTGATCGGGAAGACTTGGCGTTAATGGCGGTAGAGTCGGTCTGTCGGATGGAAGAACCGAAGCTAAGAGCACCCATCAGATCTTCGTATGAATTGATATTCACCTGATGTAGACCGGTGAGAATGATACGTCCTTTTGCATCCTCGCGGATGGTGACTGTGCCCCGCTCGCCCTGATGTGTTGATTCGGGCACAAGGAGATCTCGCAATTGTTCGTTGTAAATCTGCACCCGTTAGTATTTTCTACTCGCGAAGCAGTATCCGATGTGGGGACCCATACTTCAACGTAGGTGGCCTTCAGCTGCCAGTTCTTCTCGACGCTAGCCTTCCCAAAGCTGGAGGCGGAGCCGACAGAATAGCGGGACGGAGGACGAAGGCCTGTGCCGCTGTTGCGATTGGGTTTGGTAGGGCCCTCTAGTTTTTCGAAGAGAAGCTGGGCAGCTCGGGGAATTATTCCTATTTTCGTCAGCCGAATGCGCCGCACATCGCGCGCTTCTCGGGGAGCAGAACGAACCCATCGATTTCGGGTCACTTTGTTCACTGGGGCCCGAAGTTCCCATGGTGTAGGACTTTCCCGCGCCGGACTGGCCATAGGCCAGGATCGAAACGTTGTAGCCCTGTAGAAACGAGCCGACACTATCGCTGAGATAGTCCCAGACACCATCCTGGTCGACCGTCTCAGCGAACACCCGGTCAAAAACAAACAACTTTCGGCCCTGAGGAACATCGATGGCAACACTGGTGGGATTTGTGACATGGACCATGGGACGCTGGAAGCGCTGGGGAACCAATTCATATCCGGGATCGGTTGGCTTCAGGGGCGGTCGCACTCGAACAGCTAGAAACGTAATCAGTATGCAGAGCTATAATCATGAAGCCGCGCACGTGGGGCGTTGGAGGCGCCGAGGCGAGCGGTATCCGCAATACCGCATCTGAACCGGCTCAGTCCCAACGGGCGCACGCACTGAATGAAATAACGCACCGACTTTGACCGCAGTTTTCCCATCCTCATCCGATGCTCGACTTCCTCCACCATGTCTACTGCTCATACTCAAGCGACTGGTGCTCCGGGGGGTCCGCATGATGCCGCTGAAAGGACGCTGGGGCGCATCCGCTGGCGATTCAGGCTGAGAGCCCGTCATGGCCCTTTATACGGTTGCAGGCCAGGAAGAGGGGGGGAGGAACAGGTTGGGCAGAGATAGATCGGCGAATGGTGGACAGAAATGTGGTGATTGGTCATGAAATAGAGGCGGGAGTCATCAGTCGCGAATCGGTGCGCCAGAAGTGCGAATGTTCACTCTTGGTGTCCTTTTATTAGGATTATGATTTATGTGGGCGGTTCCGTCGCGTGAGATGGCGGCCTGCGGCACTCTGCGACGTCAAGCGGTCTCTAACCTGCAGGTACAATAAAAGCGGGAAGGTTCCTATCGAAGCAGTGAAAGCTGGTTAGAAGGGTGACCGGAAAGGCGGGAGATGGACCGGAACAAGTGAATCCAAGGTAAGGGGAAAGGGGACAATTACAGGAGTATCCCGACCACAGTGCGAACAAAGGGAGGGAGCAAACAGTTGGACACTGACAGAGAGGCCAACTGAGAAAGAGAAGAGAGAGCGAAGCTGCACCACTGGCGGTCACCGCAGAGGGGCTTAAGGCAAGAATGGCAGAAAGGGAGTGACAGGGAATGGACAGGAAGAGTTCCCCGGGTCTAGGCAGTACCAGCCAGATAGAAAGGTATCTCTACACACCCCGACTGGAAATCCGAGAGAGAAAAAAAACACCCAAGCGGGAGAAGCTGTCGCAGAGAGGAGAGGAGATGGAAGAACTCCTGAGCGGCAAGCAAAGTTAATTGGTGGCATCAAGGTTGAAGCGAACCGGGATGGGGCTGGGCTGGGGCGTTGGCCCAAGTCGGCCGCTTTACTATGTTGAGCTGAACTGGAGTGGAAACAAGTGGACGGTGCGAAGTGGAAAAGGAGCCGGCCAGCAACGGCGCTGCGGTGAATAATCATGCTAATAATGAAGAGACTAACTAGGCAGAGGGAGAGAGAGAGAGAGAGAGGGAAGGAGGAGAGGGGTCCAATTTGATGCCACGCGGAATTGTTTCCTCCAAAATTCTTGTCGGTACTCCGTCTTTTCTCTTTTTCTCTATTAATTCCTAAGATCTGCCTTTCCAATCTGCTTGAAAGTTGAAACAAGTCATAAAAAGCAGCCAGGTAGTAAAAATAGTACCGCAGCTGAGACCGTGGTTCCTGGCCATCTCTCACAGACGATCCAGCAATCAAGGGCCAGACTGCATGACACCCACAGCCAAAGCTGAAGAAAGCAACAGATTGTCAGTCAGTCAGTCAGTCAGGCACCGTCCATGCAATTGGGGATGACCCTCTCAGGAACCAAGTCCCGTACGACTTCCGGTATGGCGGTTACGACGCCAGGGGCAGAAACCCACTCTCCAAAAACCCACCCACCAGCCCAGCTGTCGGGGTCCAGAACACACCTCATGATCCCTACGTGATGACTATCCTACCGTCGCTCTGGGTCCCTTGATCGTATTCTATGGTCTATTCAGGTTATACACTTGATGCGATCGGTGGTGGCTTGCGGGTCTACAAAAGAAAGCATACTGATATTCCACATCATCCCCATCCGTTCGCCTGAAAAAAAGCATTACGACTCACGGACGGTTCCCGTATTGCCGACAGAAGTTGTTCCACGGTTCGCGGCGGATGGATTGCAATTCAGGAACCGAAACGGAGTCCGGAGTGCCACCTTTCCCAACCACATGGGGGTAATGAACTCCATTCTTGTCACTTTTAGACGTTTCAGATTGCAATGCTGCTGGACCTTCGCAGCTGAGGGCACCAGCACCAGCACCAGCATCACTTTTTGCCATCCAGCACTTGCTTCTTTACATTGGTTGGACAACAGCATCGAATCTAGTAACTAGTAGATAGTCATGCAGCCCGATCGCGAAAATTGTCATCCACAGGGCAGGGGGAATCAAAGCAGGGGAAGCCAAACCGAAATAGCAGAAACCCCCCAAAAAAAAAGAAACGACAGGGAAAAGCACCCCATAGAGCAAAGTGCCACACCAGGCGACCAGGATGAAAACTTAACTTTAACTCACCATCTCCTTGACATCACATGCCATCCAAGCGGGAAGAGACATTCTGAGGTGGACGAGGGGATGTCTCTCCCTTCCCCATTCCACGTCTACCTCCGACACCAGTGTCAGTCATTTTAATTTAGTGATTAAACTACTGGAGACGGTCAAAGTGATTGTCAAACTCAGGAACCATCTGCATCGGGACGGCGCATCGCATGCGCATCTCCCTCCCAAGCCGGTAAGGTTAGTCAAAGCAAGCGAAATGACGACCGACCAGTCTAACCCTCCAAGCCTGCACGGGTTGGACAGGGACATGGGCGTCCAGTGCGTACCCTTTAGTTAGAGTCAGTCTGCTCGAATTGGAGAAGCTTGACTCGCGGGTGTTACAGTCTGTTGCTTGAGTGCGGGTCGACATGGTGCCATGGAGGGCGTGTGCGACAATCCATACCCATTTGGAGAGTGGGTTAATTGCTGTCGAGTGGACACTAGGCCGGCCACTTGGCCAGTTAGCCTCCACTGGCAATTGATTAAAGGCTATGCTCCATCACTAACGGTCGTGCGATCGCAGTGGAAGGGGAAGAGATTGGCATCTGTCTTTAGCTAGCCGGCTATTGCTCGATGAGTGATAAAATGATAGCGTCTGGCATCCTTCATCTCGGTCGGGATACGTAAGTTCCCCCGACCGCCTATCAGCATCACTCTACGAAATTAATCCGGTTCCCCTATATTAGGCACTTTCAGTATCCCCGACCGGAACGTGGGAGCTGACCCCAAGCATGGATCATGGATCATGGACGCCTTGGAGTTCCCTGGATGATCTATCAACCAACAGCCTACCTACTAAGCTCACACCCGGCATACTTCATATCTGTCGGTCATTGGACGACATGTGCAGATGAAAAAGAAAGTAAGTTTTATAAATATACTCCGTAGGGACATTAGAAATCAAACTGCGAGATCGCTCCATTTTCGCGTCTACCTAGCCTATGGAGAAGGTCGCTTTTGTCGATTACTCGGTAGAGTATAGTTCATGCTAATCCGGGCCGGGGATGCATTGAGACTATTTGAGATGAAGCTGAGTGGTGATTTGGTTGTCTAAGGCTATCTACTTTGTACTCCGGAGTACAACCATCTACGAGGATACGTGCACTAACCCATATTAGGCACGAGAGGCTGTAATCTTATCGAACAACCAATACTGATGACTTATCGCCTTTACTGGGTCTATGTCTTGACTCTCATCTTGTGATACACTATGTGCATACAGGTCAGGAACCGGACTTCTCATCCATAGAGGCATCCAACACTTATTATGCCACTCTCCGAGGTCTTCAAACTATTCACTAGACGTTGGAAGGAGTTAGCAATCTTTAAATAAAATGGCAGACTTAGATACTTATCGCATACTATTCTCATTGCATGCGAATTCGCACAAGCCCGACAAAATATATTTCATAGACAACGTCCTAACTAATCCCTACCGCACTCAACTAAGTACCACTGAGTTGAATCAATACTCATACCATAATACCTCCAATCGTTCCAATTTCTATATAGGGATCCACATAACATCTAACTTCGTTGTACATGTATACAACGCTGTGAAACTGCATTACCCACATCGGCATAAAAGCAGCATAATCCGACCGCCCTCTTCATAACAGAGAAGTGGATGCTCCTATATCTCGAGCCAAGCCGATTGACCGATCTATCAATCAATAACACTATAACCCACAAAATAGGATTCAACGGCTCTGTTATTGCCAATGGGATAGGGGGAAGGGATATCCGACCGAAAGTTATTCTTCTGAGCGAGATACTGCATCATTTCTGGTGGCTCGTGGATGAGGATTAGCCGTAGGCTCGTTATTTCTTCGATTACTGTTCCGATGGGCAGAGAACTATGTGTTCATAAATTCCTTCCCTATAAATCACTCATATGCTCGACTGAGCTCATGAGCACGGGCAACTGCTCCTTCGGTATATATAAAACCGGGATCCATATCGACCGGTATCCCCACCCAACCATGAGTATACACCCAACATTATCCCACAAAACCACCCATGAAGATGCAACCAAGTAATAACCTAAATAACCGTTCAGCCAAAAAATAACCCAAACAGCGCTCCCAACCCGCCTATCCCAATGATACCTACTACCTTCTAATTGGCCTCCCCCTGAAATTTCCAACGGCCGATCCTCACCCGAGAATCGGCACGCAACCGGTTATATCTCCAGCAAAGTAACGATCGTCGGACTACCATACTCTTCACTCCACCGACCCAAAGCATTCTATTGCTTTTTGTATCGTTCATTCCACGGCACCATTCCAATACTCTTATACACTATTAGATGATATTCTTACATCGAGACATGGTGGAAAGGAAAGGGTGAATTGAAGGGATTCAGTTGATATCCAACCATACAAAAACCACAGCATATAACTAATAACTACGGATACGTACCTGCCTATCCATATTAAACTCCCAAACTCAAAACCGAATCCTGCATAATCACCATGCACGATTTTGTGAACTTGTCACACACACCAACACCAACACCCACATCCACACTCAGTGGGGTCCCTGTTCATGTTCAACTATTTCCAATCCTACTTACTTATCTTGACAGTACACAGCTAGAAACTTAGGACCTAAGTCCTAAGGAAACTCAATTCCTACTGATCAGCATTGTCACGTCGCATTTAATGTGGCAGGCCTCGTATCGAGTGTTCGTATTAGTAATACTACGATGAATTGTACGCTTCGCATAATGACATAGCTTTTTCATTTCACTCTTCAACTGCACTATTCCTGTGGATGGTACCTGCGTTTCTGCACCAGAGGATGGCCTACGGAAGAACCCAAGCAAGGATGCATCTGCATAAGAGGGTGTGTGGGTGTGTACCTTGCTGCCTACTTGAGTAATAATAAGGTTTATGCAAGTAAGGGGGAGGGGGTGCAGTGAGTTCATGTTTGGTAACGCTCGGGCAGATGATAGGACATATTCTTGATAGATAAATGAATGGATGGAAGATAGATAGGATGTATCGAGTATTATACTTGGTAGTGAGGAGATAGATCTATTTGAGGGGGCATTAGGTTCGTGCTTACGTGCATAGGCCATAGGTATCGGAGGGATGAAGTGATGAAGGACCGTTGGAATGGGTGGATAGATCTATCGGAGAATATACGAGTGATGAGTGATGAGTGATGCAACGAGGCATATTATTTCCAGGTAAGGCAACTATCTAACTAGCTAGTAGTCAGTAGGAGCCTAGGCAATAATCCATCCCTGGCGGATGATTACTTGTGAAACGATGGGACTGATCGCATCTTATCTAGATCAGTCTCATCGTTTCATAAGTGGCGTTGCCTTATGCAAGGGGATCGCTAGATCGAGATCGAGATCGAACGGTGGATGACAACACGGTGGATATTTAGATAAGACACTGTAAGTACGCTTTGGCATCTTGCTACTGAAATTTACACTATCCAATAATCTTGATACGAAGTATGCGCTATGACATTCTCATTCCTGTTCCTCAGTGACAACCTCCAACGGTATTCGTGTTTCTCTGTTAGCCTTCCATTTCAATCATGGCATCTGGAACTTGCTCCTCCTCCGCTTGGGCCTCTGATGCGTTGGCAAGCACCCATGGTAGCTCGATATCCGTAGGCGATATGCAGACAGGGTAGCCCTTAACTTGATCTTGGGTATACAGAAGACCATTCACACACAGACATCCAATGAACTGCCATAGTCTATGACACATGTTGTATGTAGAACCCCGCGGTAATCTCAGCTGCATATCGTTGAGGACCAAACGTATATGCTGATAATAACCCAGCGAGTTCATGTTGCGCCCATTTAGACCGGTAATGTTATTCACCGTGTCTGTAAACTGTCGGAGCAGGAAGTTCGGTATTCGCCGCGGCTTCTGCGTTGCTAGAGTCCGAATGAACGTGTGGAGAGCGACATCCGCTTTCTCGATAAGTTGCCGTTGTGTTCCGACGTGACGAATTAATGAAGCGTATGCACTGGGAGTGAGTATATTCTCAGCGTTATGAAATTCGTTCCGTCCCCAGTATTGCGCCATTCCGACGAGATGGATGAGGCATTCGCGGTAGAGCTGGGTACACTGGATGTCTTGTGCCATCTTAGTATAGGCGAGGATATCCTCAGTGAGACCAAGGAGGGGCTTAGACGTAAGCGTCCAGGGAAGTATAATCTTCTCAATATATTCTCGCACTCGAGGCACTGCCTGGAAGCGTATTCCCAGTAGCACCATCCTCCGCCATCCTTTGATGCCAACGTATGGTACAGGCTTGAGGTATAGCGCTTGTAGGAAGCAATGGAAAGACTCAATGGCGCTCGGGATGCGTTCATCTGGCATTTCGGGATAATCACGGTAGTATTTCTGTGGAGTTAATGCCACTTTGTCAGCAAATATTAGACTCCATGTACAAAGCAACTCAGCATACCGCTCCCTTCCGATATATCCCCCAACCACCATCTTTCTCAGTCCTCGCCTCGAAGTAGTGTCCGCGGCGCTCAGCATATTCGCCGCGCTGCCGTTCCTTCCAGATTACAGTGTGTTCTTTGATTAAGCTGGAATGCGTTCGGAACTCCTGCCCAAAGATGTTGATGCTGGTGTCGGTAGGACCTTGCTCATGCGGACCGCAGAGAACAGGGACGCTGATTTTCTGTTCTCTCAATGACTTGAACGGGTTATCATTGAATATCTGGGCTAGATCTGGGACAATATCGTCTGCAACTGCAGGACTCAGGCAAGGAATCTCCATAAGCGACTCTTTGATGTAAAGAACGGAGGGTGTAGTCTATAGAACTGTAATGATAGTAATCAAGGAATGACAGATCGAGGTGTGCTTAATCCGGTAGATGCCAGCAATTTCAAGGATGGGCAGCTAGACATCCTGGGGTTCGAAGAACCGTGGTCCATAACTGCACAGGGCTGATGTTTATTGCCTATTCAAGCAGGCGGCGCCCTTAAGCTTTCCCCTCGCTCCTGTCATGATATCAAATCTGGAAGTATGCTTGTCTCGCATACGTCAGTGCGATTAGCGCCGAACGTTGTTTTTATAAGCGTGACTTCAATGCAGGCGACGTCTGCTACATGTGGAAATGATTCACATCCTGTTTCGTAGGTAGTGCCTGAGGGTTGTTTCCCGGAATGTTAATGATATACCTGGCCACCGGACGAGCTCAGATTCTGTAGAGGTGGCCGAACCAATGGCTCTGATGCGCAGATCCTTCTATGTGTTATAAATTGACCTCAGCAGCCCAGTCGATGGATCAGCCATCGGACTCTATCTGCTTGATGAATTACATCACGTTCTAACTGCTAAGTCAGACTGATCCATTTCATGATTCGTCTGGGTTCGTTTTCCGGTGATTACCATCAGGTAAATCCCTTCTTGCTTTTTTAAGTTGATGGAATTGTCCAATAGCTTGTGCGTTTCAATATCTGCCCATGTTTCCGAATATGTTGCTGAAACCCCTCAGATGCACGCGGTCAACTCGACACATGCACGTGTTTTAACCTAAACATTCACACGTAATTATGTTTGGCCTCCTGGCTTGATACCCCTATCCTGTTTCGCATTGCGGTATTTATTGATCATTTAATTTGTGGCCAGACGTGTGACAGTATTACTATGAAGGCTTCCAGGAGATATAACATGGATGGACAATTGTTGTAATTTCCCTCGAATTCTACATCTGGACATGTACTTCCTCTGATACATCCTCCAATCCATACAAAAACTGTAAAGCAAGGCCATCAAGCGCCCAATTCTGGGGTCATGGATATAATAAATGCAGGGGCTCAATCAGGCAATTTCCCAACGCGGCGTCCATCGACTAGAGCTCATCAGAACGGCCAACGGACAATGGACCCTTCTTCACCATGATGGTAAGAACCTCATAGAGGACGTCAGCGGCAGCCCTGTTATCACATGCATCAGTTAATATGTCATGAATAGCGTCGTGCAAGGTTGCCATACATAGTAGAAAGCTCAGCATTCGTATCATAAGCCGGAGCAACCTCAACAATGTCTGCACCGATGAAGTTCAATCCATCCAATCCCCGAATGATAGTGCGGAGCTCACGCGTCGACCAACCTCCCGTTTCGGGCGTTCCGGTTGCCGGTGCGTCTAGATACCATTGTCAAAAAAGCTATGAAAATAAATTGCTGGAGATGACCTACAGGCAGGATCAAGGGTATCGATATCAATGGAGAGGTAGACAGGGTTCTCAGTACCCACCCTCTCCCTTATCTTCTTGATGATGCCATCCGTTCCTGCGACACCATACATTAGCAAAGTACATAGGAGATATTTGTGCAGGCGTACCGATAGTATCAATCTCTCTTGCCTCAACAATTTCGAATCCGCAGTACCCGTCGTTCTCATAATCAGACGGACCAGAAAGTGTAGTACGAATACCGGCGTGAATGTTGGTATCGTTCTTCAACAGGCCTTCCATCGCAGCGTGGTAGAAGTAGGTGCCGTGATTAATGGCTGCAACCTGACTAGGTGAGCCGCCGAAGACCTTTGGCTTCCAAGAATCCCTGAAGGTAGTGAGCATTGGCTCTTCCGACTACAGAAGACAAACCTACAGATGACTGTCAAAGTGTATAACAGTAACAGGTCCGTAGGCCCTGTTTATACTGCGGAGCAAGGGCAGGGTAATAGTATGGTCTCCTCCTAAGGTAATGATGCGCGGAAGGGTCTTTCCGGCCTTGGAGAGTCCGTACTTCTCAGCATCGGTGAACGGTTTGCGCATTAGGACACTGTTGTGGCCCTCTTCAATTTGTTGGATAGCCCAGGCGTTATCATAACTGTTTGCATCAGAACCTTGCCAATTCTCCCGTAGTGTGGGTGCCATACGACGTAACAGGGATGTCTCCGCAATCCAGGATTCTCATGTCGCTGACAAAAGGGTTCGCTTGCAGAGGAACATTATATCCGCCACTAAGGTGAAGTAATGATGAGCGTCATCGCCGTTGGGTATAGTCATGGAAGGGTATAGCATACTAGAGATTAAGACGGCGAGATCCTTGCCGGATGCCACTAGGTCCGAACCGAGCTCCCGGTCTGTATGAGGTACCAGTGTCGAAAGGAGCACCTACTCAGTTATCAGGGATTGTTACTGGCATGTCGTCCTGTTGAGATGGTGACTAACCTATGAATGCAATATCATACCTCTCGGCTTCGCTGGAGAGACAAGGAAAGTACGGCAAACGGCCGAAAGTAGAGATACCAGAAAAGACAGAGTCGGCCTGGATTGTCAGCCAATGGATAAGTACAAACTAGGGTTAGATTCACTGACCTGTGTGCCACCATCTCCAGGGAGCGTGTTATACCACAACCTCTGGTGCGGACCAGCCAGAGGAGTTTGGTCATGGCCGCCATGGGCAGTTGCGATGCCTAAGAAAGCAAGTAAGCCCACAATTGAAAGATACATGTTGGAATATCTGGTGGAAAAAGGCACAAATTAAATTGCCTTGAAAGCGATAATGTTCCAGGCAGGCTCTGCAGGGAGGGGATGATTATATGCTCCCACCTGCGGCTTAGCTACTTGGCTTCCCCAACCATCTCTCCTTCCAATCCCCGCATGCCCTTTTACTTTCAACGATCCTTGGTTACACCGAGATTTACAGCATGCATGCTAACGCGCAGTGTAGGTGCATAGAATGACAAAACCTACGGCACGGTCGCTGTTGATGATGTGACTATCCGATGTCTATACTCGGGAACTGAATCTCTGACTAGGTCCACTAACTGTACGGAATCTCACACTCTATTGCTTCCTTCTCCCACGACTTTCCAAAATTGGGGAATAATTCGAGAACCTGAGAAGTTGAGTGGGGTACGACATCATCAGATGTGCATTATCTCTTGTGAGGTCCCTGGTGTGGATATTACGCGGAGGCGAGATCTGTTCCACGGGCCAACGTCAAATGCTTGGCTAGTAGTATAAATTTAAAACGCATGAGCGATCGAAACAGGAAGGCCGGAGGAGAATACAGTGGATGCTTCAGGACAGCACGATTCCACAGAAGCCAGAGACTAGTCTCATGCATTAGTCTAATCTACCTACCAAGGCTTATCGTGCTGATGTTCCACGGAGATAGCGGCCGGCATTTCTTATCAGCAACGCTGATCTTCATTCTGTGACGTGGGGACGGCCGACCTCGAAACACTGAATCGACAGACAATAAACCCAACACGATAAGCATCCGACATCGTTCTCATTTGAGAATTGAACAAAGGGCTGACAACTTTAAGGTTAACCAAGCAAACTCTGTCCACCTTCCTTTTGGAGATACTAGATAGAGACCCTGTGTGGGCTTTGGAAGGCTTCATATTCGATCTAACCTACATCTATCTGCACTACACGACTGTCGTGGCACCATTGGTGGTGTGTCCAACCTCTAACCGGTCTTCGATATCCATTCGCTGAAACGCCTTATCGACCTCGCATTCCCAGTTACTGAAGGCCACGATTGCCCACTCCAGTGCCCCCACAAGATACAGTGCGATGCATTGTCCCACCCAAAGTCCTTTCAATGCCCAGCCATGGAAAGCCAACCAAATACCGAGAGGCAATGCACCGCAATAATAGCTGACCAGGTTGACTAGCGCGCCGACATGCTGTCTTCCCATACCCCTAAGGCATCCTCCACAGCTACCGTTCAGTCCATCGGCGATCTGGAACAACGCCACCCACGGTAGAACCTCCGCAGTGAGCTGTACAACTCTTTCATCGGAGTTGAACATCTTTGCGAAGTCGTACCGAGTCCCCATAAGCACAGCCAACACGGCACCCCCCAGCACCATGCTCAACCAGGCCGCGGTATTGGCCGCTCTCGATGCACCAGCTGCATCCCGGGACCCCAGCAGGCTCCCCACTCGCGCAGACGTAGCAACTCCTACACCAAATGGAATTGTGTTGAGCACTTGGTCTGCGGTCATGATGACGCTCTGTGCCGCCAGCGGAATTGTTCCCAGCCTTCCGGCTGCAAGAGCTACGATTTCGAAGGCCCACCACTCGGTGCCTACATGCACCACGCCCAGAAAGGCCAATCGGGCAAAAGTTCCGAGATTCTCGAATGCTTTGCGCGACCAGCCGCCCCAGCATTCGGAGCCAGAGATGAACCGGGCATATAATACGAGCAGCACAAAGGACAGCCAGTAGGAAATGCCTGTTGCAAATGGGGCACCGAGCAACCCCATGTGAAAGGTGTAGCAGAACAGGTAATTGAGAAAGGCATTGAATGGTACCGTTATCAGCAAGACATACGTCCCAGGTCGCATAATACCTGCATATTCTGATTAACAGGGATTCCTGGGAAAATGATATCTGTGCAGCACGTCGGGAACGACTTACCCTGAGCTTGCAAATACTTTTTCATGGCCTCAAAGTAGATATATCCCAGACCGCCAGGGATCAGGCAAGTTAAGAAACGCGCACTATCTCTCGAGAGCTGGGGATCCTGGCCAAGCAAGAGAAACACCGGCTCCGAGAATGCCCAAAGCATGGCGACGGGGACATAGAACAGCCCGAGGACGAAAAAGGCCCGCTGCAACAGGATGCCGAGATCATGCTTGTTCGAGCTGCCTGTGAAGGTTGACGAGGCTAGTGTGTCTAGTGCGGTTGTCCCGCCCAAGGCGATCATCCAAGCTGTGACCATGGCAAACATGAGTGAAAAAGCTGTGGTGGCGAGATCCTCAGGAGAGACCCGTCCCACAATCAACACAGAGGTGGTTTGCAGACTGTTTTGCAGCGTGTATGCCAGAATGACCGGGATGGAGTCTTTCAACAGCCGGACAAATTCGACCGGACAGGGAATCAATAACTTTGAAATCTTGGAGTCATGGTTGGCGTCGACTTGCTTGGGAAGTAATGGCGTATGTTCCTCCCCGTGAGAGTGCGCGGAAGTAGTCTCTCGGTAGCTAGGAAGGGAGTCGTACATCTTGCAATGATAGTAGACACACTGGGCTCAGGCTTTGGAGAAGAAAGAAAAAGGAATTGGTGTCAACCCGAGAGACCAACATGGGTTACAATGACAATAAAAACGCTGGAGCTTGTTTAACAGCATGGCTGAACACATTGTACAGCAAGCACAGTATAGCCCCTTGCCTCGATCGATAGAAGCGGTCTGTTACTCAACTGGCAACCGCGCAGACCACCGACATAATCCACCACGAGCTTATCCAGATGAGGATCACTGACCCACCAGGAGACATTAGTCGAGCTGCATGTCAGCGCAGACTGATTCAGAGGCGGGGCTGCCTCCTTCTCAAGATATTCACCTTTTTGGGACGAGCGTGGGGGATACCTAACATTGGATGTCTGCTTCTACTGTATGATCCGATATCGAACCGAGATTTCGAGACTGACATCACGCTGTCTGGCCTTTGATGCCCAAATGTACAGATCAAGATATCTATCCCTTACGCAAATGAGTTTCTTATCTTGTCTGCTCACAGAGGCTATCAAGTGCGCGCCACACACGATACTGTCTTGTAATCCGATCTACTTGTGCCCCGCCAAGTATAGTTCCAATGATGAGGTCTGGCTGGCGCAGCCTGATGTTTGTATCTGATATGAAGGGAATCTTCAATTACCAAGGTAGGAGGTAGAAACTAAGAAAGACGACGGGTTACTAGAGAGACTTCTATGACTTCAAATGTCTGGATTGTATGGAGTCAAAATGAAATACATCATAGATTTGTGGTGGTCATGGTTGATAGCAGGCATAATTAGGGCATCAAACCGATCTCACGGTTGTCAGCTTAGGGCAACTAGATAGCACACAGTATCAAAGATGTCTGGAGGGTATATAGACATCTTGTAAAAAGAATAGCAAGGCAGCACATACTTTGTTGCCGCAACCGGTTAATGTGATTCGCTTCCAATTTAGCCAGATCCAGGCCGAGAAGGCTATAATGCGGCCATTAAGACCAGGGTTTGATTCGATCCGCTCTTCCATCCCAGTACATCCCGGTGATGATAAGCAGCAGAGATATCCTTCAGGCTGGTGATTCGATGTTCGCCTGAGGCTGTTACTGATAAGCATCGTTCCGTACAGCAATGGCGTTGCTCGACTTCACCTGTCAACCCCCCTCTCATCATGGACTATATATGCACCTTAGTCAAAAGGACCATGCATTGGATTCATTGCCTCAGGGCTACACCAATGTTACCCATGATCGATCATAGCTACACACAATGAATCTCAAATATACCCAGACAGACCTTGCCCAAATCTCTGAGAAGCAATCCGCCAGCGACATCAACAGCCTCCCCGTTGAGCAACATGGCACGCACGTCCATCCCACCCCTACTCCTGATCCTTTGGATCCGCTCAACTGGCCCCGTTGGCAAAAGCATGTGATTCTAGGGATTGTCATGCTCAAGTGCGTTTTGCTCCAGTCTAGATAACCTCAGACACTAAACTTGAACAGGTACTTCCTTTTCACCTACATCACGACCACCACCGTCCCCTCCTTCGCCGAAATACAATCACAGTATGACATCAGCTACTCGCAAGTCAACTGGACCGTCGCAATCCCGGCGCTGGGCTTGTCGCTTGGACCACTATTCTGGTCTTCCATTGGCGACATCTACGGCCGTCGCATTGTCTTCATCGTGGGAACTGTCATCGCCCTCGTTGCGACAGTTGGCGCTGCTGTGGCAGATACATATGGGGGGTACATGGCTGCTCGGTTCTTTCAAGGATTCGGAGTCAGCCCTTCATCAACAGTGGGAATGGCAGTTGGTATGCTACCTCTCATCAACAGGAATTGAAGTGAACAGAGCAGCTAACAATATAGTCACCGATCTCTTCTACGACTACGAACGCGGCCAGAAACTCGGATTATGGGTACTTGCTCTAGATTCAGGTTTACTTCTAGGCCCAACCTGTACGTGTTCCCATGTCCACCTCAACACGATGGTCTTATTTATTGACATAAACCAAGTCGGCGGGATTCTCAACCTCGTCAGCGCACAATGGATCAACTGGTTCAACGCAATTCTCTTCGCCGCGCTTCTACTCCTCGAACTTACTCTCATGCCTGAGACCCTCTACCCGCGCGCGTTGATGCTCCAACGCATGGCAACCACCGAGAAGCCAGCAGAGTCGAATGCAGGTATAGAAGAAGCAGAGATAAAACGCACCAAATCACTGCCATTTCTGAACGTCCGTCCCGTTCCAGGTCTCTCCCATCCGCCTATCTATGCCTCTTTCACCCGGTTCCTCCTCACGTTCCGCTTCCCAGTAATCCCCGTGGCGGTCCTCGGATACTCTTTCACATGGTACTGGTGGATTCTATCCGTGATTACCATGGTCCCGTCTGCATATGCATCAGATTCGCCTCTGATTCAGGGCTTACTATTCCTGGGCCTATTGATCGGGACCTTAGTAGCGGAGGTAAGCTGCTCGGGACGATTGAGCGATGCCATCGTAGGGAGATTAGCAAAGAGAAACAGTGGGATTCGAGTCCCAGAGATGCGCTTATGGCTGGCATATCCAGCTATCATCCTGACTGCCGGTGAGTACTTCCCATAGCTCGTATTGTACATTACTAACATATCTATACCACAGTCGGTTTAATCCTCTGGGGCATCAGCATAGACAAAGCCTACCATTGGATGGTAGGACAAGTCGCGTTCTTCCTATGTGAGTATCCCCCTACCCACCACTCCCACCACTCACACTCCTATCTCGCCCATCATCCATCACATCTCACCAATACCATACCTCCTCTAAACCCCCTCTAACCCCATTCACTAAATGAATGAACAGTCTCCGCCGGAATCCAAATCGGCAACACCGTAACAAGCAGCTACATAATCGACGCCTACCCACTCCAATCCACCAGCGTGGTGATTTTCTACGCTGTATTCCTGAACCTCAGTGCGTTTGCTAATCCAGTACGTTCCTTCCTCCCCTTCCCATCAACTACCCCCAATTATTATCCCTCTATCACTAAGATTGACTTATTGATAAATGACTGAATGAATAAACAGTTCTTCATCGCCCAATGGCAAGCCGCAATCGGCTGGACCTGGACATTCACCACCCAGGCTCTCATCATTGTTGCTGGTGGAAGTGCTGTGTTCATTTCGCTGCATGTGTTTGGGGCGGCGTGGAGAGCGAGGGGTGTGCCCGGGTGGGTGAATCCGGAGTTTGATTCTTAAGTTTGATTAATTTATGCTAGCTACTACAAAACCTAATCAAGGGAGTCTATGGTCCGGAGGTAGTATTTTCTTTACATGTCGTGCTGCTGAGTAAGAAGTTAGTACGCTCTCGATCGAAGGTTCGGCATGTAGAGGCCCGGGCTTCAATGTCTATAACCTTCAAGGAATATTATCACCCAGCGTAGATAGTATGCGGAGTAGAAAGGAATGCACCTTTCACCTTAAAGTTCAGTACTAAAGAAAGTCATTCAGCATGCGCAGAGGTATGCATTCAATAATCGCTAAATACGAACGATTGCATGCAAGTACCAAGCAAAGTCACGAGTCGTCCAAAACGTCTGCTCCACGAAATTAATAACACAACAGACCGTCTATCACGATTGCCATTGCCTGGTATCTTCCCGTTCCTACCAAACGCCGCCCAAAGAGAAACATTTTGAAACGCAATACGCCGCCGCCGATGATATCAACAACGCCGGAGGGAGGGAAAAAAAACATGCTATACATGACCGAATAGCTTCAGTCGATAGATACACGTGTGATTGCCGCCCCAGTTCGACGTAGCCCGGAAGACGACCCTGTCTACCCGGAGTTCTGGAGAATCAATCACCGCGTCTAGTTGAAATAGCTGCACGTGATGCGAGCCGTGGATATCGTAGGTAAATTTCCCGACTCGGTAATATGACGGTCCTAGGAGTGGATCATCGGAGTAGGCAGTCGGATCCTCGGTAGGCCATGCTGATCGGAGGGCGTTCATGATCGGCTTGTGGATTGACGCATGCGTCCTTGCATGTCGACTGGCTCCCTTCTGGACGAGTACGTATTGAGCCCAGAGCTCCATCTCCCGGGGGGCATTTTCAGGCTTCAATGTAGCCGTCTTCGGCATGTGTTCGACGGCCACTTCCTCTGGCACGATTTTTTGGCCTAGGTCAATGCCGATCTGTGACATACCATCCCGGGGTGTGCTGCACCAGCAATCTCCATAGTCTTCCCAGGGAGCTAAAGCCGCGAGCGGCGGTGATGCGGGACGATAATAACTACCCCTCCATAGTTTGACATAGGCCCACTGTAAAGGATTGAGCTTGTGTCCGACAGTTGGGCTTGTGAGACCCGGAATAACAAGCACTCCTAGTCCAATGCTCAGGAAGTTGGTCTTTTGTTCTGTGGGAGGACCAAAATCGGTGCCTCTGCTTGGTGGCATGATTGGGGTAGGTGACGAGCGGACCTCCGACTGCACCGCGTTCACGTCCCATTTGACGGTGCGCATATCCTTCGCCAATGAGGATACCTGTGCTCCAATTCGAGACATCTGATCTGTAAGGCTGCTGACTGCTAGCATATTGCTCTCATCCATCGGGATATATTGTGTGGGTCGAGAAAGGGAGGGAAGTCCGCCAAAGGCAACCAGGTAGACTGTTGCCGCTGCCAAGGCTATTCCAGCGAGTATGCGACCGACCGTAGATACGCTGGGCAACTGTGCTGATAGGCTTCCTACCCAGGACCAGGACTGGCCTCTCTGAGTGATATTATGTTGGTTGCCATCGACTGATGGTTCTCGTGATGGACTCCGCGCATATGTATCAGGAATGAGTGTCTTTGTGGGCGCGGTAAACTGTGCTGCAGGAGACTTTTCTCTGATGACCTCCGGCTCCGGTGTGGGCTCCGGCATATGCTCCAGCTCTGGCATAGGCTCTGGCTCGGGCGTAGGCGTAGGCTCTGGGGAAGGCTCATGCACAGACTCGAGTTCCAACTGTGGCTCCGGCTCTGGGGAAGGCTCTATCGTGAATTCCTCAAGACTAGGTTGCAGGGAGGGCGACCTCGATTTCGTTTTCAGAAGCCTCGAGTCCGGTTCCTCTTCTTCGTGGATAGGCTCGTTGAAAGCCAGCCCGGAAAATCGACGAGGGGGTGCCTTGATATTCTTTCCGTCGGAAAGCGTCCGTGTCAGTTCATCGGAGTTGATTGCTCGCTCAACGGTGAAGGAGTATAATGAGGAGTTGTCTGGTAGTGGGGAGCTTCCTAACGGAGGGCCATCGTGCAATTGCGGGCCAAACCGCCCCATAGGAGACGGATACAGATTGTCGGCTGGGACGTGGGGATATCTGGGTACAGGTAGAGGCTGCGTAGGACTTGAGGCGGTAGAAAGAGTGTGTGGGATAGGAGGTGTGGGGGTGGCGGTGGATTGGTCGTTGTTGCTGTAGTTTCCCCGTATAGGCGTGGGAGACTTAGTTGCCTCGCGCAGGTTGTCGAGAAGCTGCAACTCATCCGGAGTCGGCTCCCGGCGACTTCGCCGAACCGGGGAACGACTGATAGAAGGCGACTTCTGTCGACGAGACTTGTTCTGAGTGGTTTCTTTCTCTTTCAACTGCCGATCCTTCGCATCCTCAATTCCCTTGTCGATTGCGTCGGCCATCTCAGTCAGATCCATATGAGGCTGGATCTTGAGCTCCCGCGGGAGAATTGGCGTCTCAGCAGATCCATAAGCGAATGACTGCTTGGTTGGAAGATTTGGCAGAGCCTGTGTCCTGGCTTCCGGACCCAGCTTGGACTGAAAATACGTCGAGGCACTCCCTATATCGGAGCGTGGAGTAGACCCCGCGCGCCTGGTGGCGCCGCGTCTAGTAGGCATTGGAACTTCAATGCTGAGAATCGGCTTTATGGTTGCGTTAGCTAGAGCGCATAAAGTGCAGGCGTTCCCACTGAGGGATGAGGGAAGAGAAAGTCCTATAACAGTGGGACTCGAAGCTCTCTACTCACTGTGAAAGATGGAAATGTTTAAGTTACTTGCAGCCTCAGGCATAAATAGGAGGCCAGAGATGCCAAAACACGGTGAAGAGATAGGAGGATTCAGCTCGGAGAGAGTGATCAGGAGTAATCTTGAACAGTCAGGCTGCAATCAGGTTTGTGCTACACTATGACTGCGACCAGGATGACCAACTTAGATGTAGCCTACACGAGGTTTGTTAGAGCTGGAGCTGAAATGAAGAACAAGTGAAAGAAAGCTACCTTGTTAAGTCTTTGTTTTCAGATGACCATTGAGAGAGGTCAAAGACCTTGAGGTACCCAGATGAGCTAAGGTGAGCAGAGGGTATAGACTGACGATGGCAATCCGGGGTAATTGTCGACCTTCATGCGCGAAAGCGACACGGCGCGAAAAGACGCGGGTGGAATGCCGATCCACGGCGTCGCAGGGGCGGTCGAGGGATTCAGACACTTGAGATTTGAGATGAACTAGGTCGCGCATGTAAAAATGCGCGTCGCTGCAGAAATTCCTGAGTGAAATCTGAAGAAGAGAGAGAATGCCGAAGCTGCAGAACAATGCTAGACGAGGGGATGAGGCTGGCTTGCTTGTTAGACTGAATGATGATTGATGGATGGCCCGAACCTCCACTCACTGCGGGTAATATTCGTATCCCCTGTTACCCGCCTCAATACAAGACTGCCCAATTTGGCAGGGCGGCTCGGCGGCCTCCTTTATAGATCGCCCGTTGGTTTACGATGTTATTCCCTCTCCCAACGCAGTGTGTATAGAGTTTACATGACAGGTTTGTTGCATTATTGCACTATCGGTTCTTCGTTTCAGTCCACGTTTGGTTACAGTCCAGCCATGCCTTTATTTCTTCGCTATTTTTATGCATGTTTCATCGTAACAAAGAAAAGTACAGGTCCTCGAATGCTTCATTTACACGGCTGCCCTCCCAGGACGGCCATCCTTCTATATTGCCAAAGTAAGAATAATATACAGTCGCTGAGGCAGTCAAGCAGTCACAAATACAAAAACATGATGATGATAGTTAGCATGTACGTTGCGAGTCTTGCAGGTCGTATAGGCTTCATTTAACAAGTCCACGCCGCGACGATACCGTCCTTGCGGCCCTCAACAAGGAATCCATCCTTGAGCCGAACACGCTCGACCGTGGCCGGCTGCGGCCCACTGTCGTCAACGCCAACTCCGGCACCACAGTCCCAGTGGTGTCCATCCGCCTTGTCGTATACCTTGACAACGTTCTCTCCGGCTGCCGCGACGATGCGCTTGGTGTCGAACATCATGCTGGTGATGGGCTTGTCGTACGCGTAGGCATCGAAGATAGATCCAGTTCGGAGATCCCAAATCTGGTTGATGTTAGCGGTGCCGTTACGTCTGTATATGAACAAAACTTACTCTGATGCTGCGGTCCTGACTACCAGTCACCAAGTGCACATCGTCGAACTGTAGGCATGTAATAGGACCGGTATGGCCCACCAAGCTCCGGTGGACTTGGCCGCTGCGAAGATCCCACAGGCGCACCATACCGTCCGCCGTTCCGCAGGCCAGCGCCGCATCGAAACACTGAACTGCGCCGACAAAGTCCGCAGAAGCGTCTGGCAGGCGTCCTGACGGGCGCCATGTCGTCTCACTTCCTAGAGTAGACGCCTGGGCCGCTGCCCACAAGACATCCAGCGTCTGCACGCAGCGCCCTTTGACCAGATCCCACTGTCGCAACGTCTTGTCGGCAGATCCGGAAATCAGGGTGTCTCCCTTGAAGTGCAGGGCGGTTACTTCATCGACGTGCGCATCAAGCGAGTACACATAGCAGTCTTCCAGGGTGGTCGAGTGAGATGCCATGGAGGCGTCATCAGCATGCGCAGATTCCTCATCGTCCTCGCGCCGGGTGACGCGGTTGTCGCGAGTTGTGGTCCGGGCCCGGCTCAGATCCCAGAGCTTCACAGATGCGTCCATAGATCCAGTGGCGACAATGTTGTCCTCAATCTGTAGGCAGCGGACAGATGCGTTGTGTCCCTCCAGGAAGCCCACGCAGCGGCCGACGTTGAGATCCCATACCCGCACCGTATCATCCAGGGCAGCACTGATCATGGTGCCAAACGGATAGTCGAAATCAATAGCAGTAACCATGTCCGAGTGTGCCGGCATCTCTTTGATTTCAGAACCGGGAGCGAAGTGTTCGTGCAAAACTGGCATCGATCGTTTCCCTTGGACCATTAGTACTGGGTGCTGAACGGAGAATGATTTGACATACTTATAGATCGCTGCTTCACGCTCTTCGGCGAAGGGATCTTCTGGTAGATGGATTCAGACATAAAGGAAGCACCCATGGCTGGGTCTTCAGAAACAATCGAGTCATCGTTGGCCTCGGAAGACTTGGGAGTTGCGGGAGGGGGCACCTCGGCCTCTTGCTCTTCTTGGATATCCTCCAATTTGTTCTCAATCTCGTTCACTGGTTCCATGTTAGGACGTTTCTGCCAAGTATCCAAGTTTCCAGGTCACCCACGCTCATGTTCTAGATCCGCCTCCTCCATCTCAAGGCCTGCCAATCGGTCTAGCACAATCTTCCGCATGTTGTGTAGGTTTGCGATCTTGTTATCTATGTCGTGTATCTCCGAGCTGCACATGTTCTTGCGAACGCCCATAAGTTCCATCCGGCGGCTCAGCAAGTCCCGTTCCTTCTTCAAATCCGACGGAGCGGACGGCAAAGCGCCGCGCGTCTCCCCATCCTTCAACAACTTCTTGCTCTTGGAAGAGCGCCGGCGATGGGCGCGGCGATACTCAATGTCATCCTGCGACGCCTGGAAGCCCTGGAAGAGAGAATACGAGCTGGAGTCGTCGGGGATATTGGCGAGAAGTTCGTCAGGAAGGGAGGAGATGGCCCGCGACTGAATTTCGGTGGTGGAGAGCTTGGAGCGGACCAGATCGGTAGGGGTGGTCTGGGTGAGAGAAAAGACTTTGCGCTGGGTGTTGGGATGGCGTAATTCGCGCTGGATGTCGGCCATAGCAGTGTGGTAGTGGCCGCCGCTGGAGGAGTCGGGAGCCGGTCCCATCAAATGGCCAGCAGTCGATGTGACTTTGCGCCCGAAGGCCTCGATATGACGCGACTGGAGAGGGAGAAGGTCAGCAAAGAGGGATTTTAGGCAGGAAAGACCGCCCAAGGGCAGGTGTCAAGGCCGCAAGAGCATACCGTGATGCCGGTCCCTAAGAGACCGTCCGGCTCGACAATATCTGATAGACCGGAGGGAGACTCATCACGGCGGCGGTGTTTGTCCATGACACCGGCGGAGGAGCGAAGAGTGAGCTAAGCACAAACTCCCATCCGGGAATTCACAGATCAAGGACAAGGATGGCGGAGAAAGAGGAGCTGTTGTGCCCAGTCGGCAGTTGGTCGGCTTCAGGCTGGGATTGGAAAAAGAAAGGCGGATGGAGTTGCACGCGATGAATTACCGTGTTTCGGCTGTATTTTTACAGCTTGCCTCTTGCTGCGCCCGGGCTACCCTAAGTACCACGGTCACTCTTCCCTCAGTTCTGGCTGATCTGCCTTCAATGTCGGAGAAAGCATAATTATTCCCCTGGAAAGAGACTGCTCCATTGGATATGAGTGGCTTAAGTATCCAATGTCCCTGTTCTTTGCCCCCCCAACCCCTCCAGCTTTCCACCTGATGAGGCTCTCCCTCCTGCACATGACAGCATCACCAGCCACGGATCTCGCCGCGGATTCTGTACGAAGCCGTAATGTTACCTGCGGGCAACCGGCCAGAGTCATGAATCACCATCCAACATTACTATGGGTTGCAGATGATGGCTGAGCCCAGCATTCCATGACAGTCTGGATGTCGTGAGATTTCCTTGCATGTTTCTAGACTCAGCAATTGGTCTTCCTTGAAACATCACCCAGTCTGTGCCGATCAGCAAATCGTTAGCGCTGATTCCCCAGCCTACTTAAGTTGCTCTATGATTCCCCCGAAAGCGGAGCGTAATCATCTCGCTTTCCCAGTCCCTCCATCTACTCCTACGCTTGCTGCACTTTTGCCCGCTTCGCACCCTCCAGCTCTGTCTCAATCTCCAACCAGCCTCGCCATGGATACAGCCATTGATCTGTCCGATGCCTCTAAGGCATTGGACCTCGCCAACATCCGCTTCCAGCTAATGTAAGTTCCTTCGGAGGGATTTCGTTAGTTAGTTAGCCTACTCTAGATCGACCGAAGATCGGGGACCTACTCGCATACAATGATTCACATCCCTGCGCGCAAACTTCAACCCCGCATCCCCTCCATTACTGCCAGAGTTTCAACATCGTTGTCCACCAACACAGATGCCAAAACTGAGAAATCATGTCAGTCGCTAATCATGCTTCGATACAATTAGCCGTCTTGAAGACACAATCACCTTCCATCTCATTGAACGGGCGCAATTCCCTCTCAACAAGCCCGTCTACCTACCCGGCGGGGTAAAAATCCCTGGCACCGAGCTCAGTCTCCTCGACTACTTCCTTCGCGAACGAGAACGTCTGGAGTCCCGTGTTCGTCGGTACCAGTCTCCCGATGAATACCCTTTCTTCCCGGACGCGCTGGAAGAGCCCATCCTCGCCCCGATCCAGTACCCTAAGATCCTGCATGACAACGACGTCAACGTCAATAGCATCCTGAAACAGCGCTACATTGAGGATATCCTTCCCGCTGTGTGCGCGCAGTTCGGACGTGAAGATCGCGGCGAAACGCAGGAGAACTACGGATCCGCGGCGACATGCGATGTGCATTGCTTGCAGGCGCTGTCGCGGAGAATCCACTTCGGAAAGTTCGTCGCGGAGGCTAAGTTCCAGCAGGAGACCGAGCGCTTTGTTATGTTGATCAAGGCGAATGATCGGAAGGGCATTGATGAGGCTATTACCAAACCTGAGGTAGAGCTGAAGGTGTTGGAGCGGTTGGCGCTCAAGGCGAAGACGTATGGTACCGATCCGGGTTTCCAACCTGAGAACGGACCCAAGATCAATGTTGATGCTGTGGTGGCCATGTACAAGGTGAGTTAACTCATCCCTCGGTTTATGATCAGGAATATGCTGACATGCGTAGGAATATGTCATCCCGCTCACCAAGGTCGTTGAGGTAGACTACCTCATGCAGCGACTCAAGGGCACGCAATGGGAGTAATGTAACACCACCTAGAAATTCCCGTTCTGCCATTATGTACACGGAATATTACACGAAACGCCGTGACGAAACTTCTATAGAAATAACCAAGATGGAATAATAGAAACGGACAAATGACCAAAAAACAAACCAACTTTTTCGGGTGTCTATAACATATAATCATCGTAATCACAAGCAAATTATATCTATGGCTTAAAATACTCCGCCATATCCTTGACCGCCCCATCCAACTTGTTCGCCTCCAACAGAATGAGGCTACCCTTCGTCACGATACCCAGATCCTGGAACGCGCGCTTCGAATCCGACAACCCCTCCTCCGCCTTATGCGTATACTCCACAGGCCCAACACACACAGCGTGTCTTTCCAGAACCTCATCCTCAGGATGGAAGAAAAACCGCTCGGCCTTCTCCCCACCCGCAGCCTTCTTCTTCTTCTTCTGCGGCCGCGACTCCTCCGCGTCTAGCTTCGACTCCACCTCTTCGTACGTCTTCGACACAACCAAGTAATGCGTGAAACTGTACGGCTCTTTATCCTTGATCGCCCAATCAATCTCCTCTTGCAACATCGTGTACATGGGCGGTACGACCTCCGCGGGCATGTTGATGAGACGTTCCGTCAGGATCAGGCCAATGGGCGGGATGGGCGTTTGGGAGAGAAGTTGGGCCAAGGGCGCGAGTGTCGGTGTGGCGTTTGCTTTGCGCTGGAGGTAGGCTGTGAGGTCTTTGATGACGGGTTTATCCTGTTCTTCGTTAGACTCCCCTCCTCCTTGTTCTTTATGTCGAGGCGGGGGCGGGGCGGAGAAGACGCACCTTGTGCTCCTGAAGATTCAGCACAGTCAAGAACGCATACGGATCCGACTCATTCCCATCAACTTTAACAGTCGAACCGAGCAGAGGTTGCGAGAGGATCAAATCGGCCAAAGCGGACATGTCGAAGATCTGGGCGTCGGTGTCGAAGAGCTGACGGAGGAGGTTCTTCAGACCGTGGAAATCGACGGCTGGTTGAGGGTCGAACCATTCGAAGTCGACGTTGACCATGTCCATGTCCTGATTTTAGTACTATTGTCAATATTTATATTGAGTTGTTGCTTGACTTGGCTGGGCTTGTATATGCCCGTTGGAGGGGGTATTGGTTTGTATGGATGTACCTCGTCGGAGTCGTCGCCGTCGACGCGGGGATCCGTCCCCGACATCTCGACATCATTGTCTTTGAGTTCCTTGCGCTTGACCATTGTGTATATTGGGGTATATGCGTGGTGTGGGTTTGACGGGGTTGTGCTGGGAGTCAGTTAAAGTGGGATTTCCGTTCGCGGAGGTTCGTCGGGCGGCGCGGCCGACAAAAGTTGATCTTCCGCTAACCGCTTTTGATTATCGATAGCTTATCGATAGCGCTATAGTAGTAGTGCAATGCAATTATCATTGAATTCATTTCATATTCATACTCTGAAGAGAGTTGTGTAGACACTTCACTGTTGGAAGAATATTCCCCAGTGTGCCCTATCATTACTCAATGTCCCATACATTGAAGTATTCAATAGACCAGCAAGTGCACATTAGAGGGAACATTACTAATGAATACTGCAATGTAGACAGCCACTTCACCAACCCTTGCCTACTATATAAACTCGGCCTGCGACCTTGCTTGATCATTCTAATCTTCCCAACTCCAACTATCTACATGATACTATCACAAAGGAACTATTAAGTTATAATTTGGAATATTCAAATATCTTCAGGATATATAGTATATCGAATTAGTATCGAAGCTACTACCACTAAATAGGCATTTACTTATGGGCAACCATGGCAAACATATCCGGGTTAATATATCACTATATATAATATACCAATGGATCAAGTTCACATACCATGAAAACTCCCGCACAGTTACAAACGTGGACTACAGATTGGAAGGTGCTTGAGAAAATCCAGCACCTGCAAGTGAAACAGCGATGTTGGACATCCCGTACCGAGGGGTAGCATAAATGACATATTCGAATTGGACAAACATTGTCATTGTATCCGCGAGTTGTTAAGAAGACTTTGAAAATGCAGATGGCGCTGGGTTTGATTATGAAAAAACAAGGTTATGGATATAGATACCGCACATATCTACAGTATCCATTTAGCGAAGCCATTCAGATGATATGGTGGGACCTAATCATACATTTTCAGCACCCTCCCCATAATTACCCTTCTCGCACTCGCTCTACGACAAGACATCTTCTCTATTCACAATCCTCGTAAGGCATAATATTCAATAGCTTTTCAAAATGGCACTCAGAGCATCGAAACGAGCGCCGTCGACAGAAACCGGAAACAACGGGAAGAAAAAGAGAAAGAGCTCTCACAAGACAGAAGAAGACACTTCTATACTTTCTTTAACCCAGATACGTGAGTAATTAGTGCACAATGGCCAGCTGTTGACAGAGGTTGCAGCTGCCACAATTATTGATCCCTTGATAGAAAGGGCCGAAAAGTTCTCGAGCGAGTAAGAATCCGCGAACAAAGGTGAGCGGTTAGTACTCTGCATCGGGTTTTTCAAATCAGAAAACTGGTTTAATCATATCAATAATGGGGCAAGCGCAATCGCTGTTTCGACACTGGCCAGCAAGACAGAATTCCTGCGATACTGCCAAGAAAACCATGTCGCTGAATGGAATGAAATGCAGACAAGGGCCAAGAGTTTCTACGACACGGCCAGAGTAGCTGCGAACAATTGGCGCAGGATCGAGGAAAAGCTTGGAAAAGTATTCTCAACAGATTTAATACGGCCTATGGCCTAATCTAACAAAAGGACCTGAGCTCAAGATTGATAAATACCTCACTAACAAAACGCCAGAAGGTAGACGAAGGTCACATGATACTTTGCTTGAAGCATCTTCAGACTATCCTGAGCACAGCTAATATTTGCACTGACAAATCTATGGCAGTGTTATTTAACCGCTTCTATTAAATGATAAGACGCGGTAAAGGCTACCATGATTTCCTGAGGGAACTATCATTGGACTTGGTTTGAAGTATTTAAGATGTCCGATGATAGTCTACATCAACCAGATGAGAGACCACTATTTCGATGTACATAGAGGTAGATCAAATGGAAGTTAAAAGTAAGAACTTCATCCAAAATGGAGAAACAAATGGGATGCGTTGTCTTTATCATAATCATCATTATTGTGGTCATTCTCCTCACTGCCGCCGGGATTATTTACATGAAGCGGCCTGGTCTTTTTCACTACGAACAATTTCTCACAGTTATAGATTTCCTCAGAAAAGTCATGAAGAAAATTGTGGTTATCCTAGAAGTAGTCAGAAAGCGGCGGTCATTCTGTCATATGGCTCTATAGTGCATGATAATCCTGAATGATCATATTGGAATTTTGACTGTCTTCATGGAACACTCTTGAACTCTCGGATGTTTTCTTTTGACCGTGGTCAAGAAACGTCATCAACATAGCTTGCAAAAAACTGTGATATGTATGAAGGAGAAATAAACAAGATTGCTGTCGTTATAGTATTTCAGATTCATGTCATTCGATATTTCTACGGGAGTAAATCACGTACGTATGAATATTGCAACATAAGAGAGAGCCCTTTCACTAGTAGTTTAGCACGTCATTTCCTTTCTATATATGTAGTATGACCACTTTTCTAATCCCGGCCACTATACTCCATCTACCACAGTAGCAATATATAACCCCCCCGGCCCCCCCATTAAGTCTATCCCAACCCATAAACTATATACAACCAACCCTCAAACCTCCCCCTCAAACATCCCCCTCCACCTCCTCCACACCAGGCACCTTATCCAAAACCCTCCCATAGAACCCAGCAACATGCTTAACACCCTCACACAAAACCCTCACATCCTCCAAACTGACCCCCAACCGTCTCGTGCCCCTAATATGCCAATGCGTCTCAATTCTCAAATTCTGACTCATAATCGCCGGCAACACCACCAACTGGGTATCCAAATCATCCAACACCCCGCGATCACTCAAAAACAACCCGTAGGTAATCTCCTTCGACAACCAGGCGAAATCCTTATGCGCCGCAAACAAATCCAACGTGCCCGATGTGTTCCGCGCATACAGCTTCTCCAACCACGCCACGCCGCGCTCGTGATTCGCCTCGTCGCATTGCCAGCCCTCCCGGGTGAACGTGTAGTCTTTGTCTTCGGGCGCTTCGAGCTTGCTGATGGCGAGGATGGCTTCGATGGGTTTGCACACTCCGACTATTATCACGCTTTTGATGAGGGCTTCGCGGATGCGCCGGATCAGGTGTTGGCGGGATGATGGGGTCGAGTACTCGGGTTTGGAGGTTAGGTAGAGGTAGAGCTGGTCGGCACGTTCGGGGTCCGGGTTTGCGACGAGGGTGGAGATGGCGAGGATGTACCATTTGTCGTGGGGGAGGATGGTGGTCTGGAATTGGGATTCCAAGGTTTGGAAGAGTTGGGCGTATTGGGGGTCGAGAGTGGTGGTGGTTGTGGCCATTTTTGGGGTGTTGTTGGTGGTGATACTTCGGAGGGGAGTAGATGGAGTAGTAGTATGTGTGAGAGGGGAAGAAGTAGATGGTGTTGATGATATTAATGATGATCGGACCGGCGTGTATCGGGGTGGGGAGAGGAGGGGTAGTATGGAGGAGACACTGGTGCCGAATTGCCGTCTACTAGTAGTCAATTGCAGACTACGAGGCGCATACAGTAGACGCGAAGGGTTGCGGGCCATTATGCCCCGTTGTAGATGCATTAATCCTTAATCGTGAAGGTGAGTCGCGTCTCTATCTGTTTTTTCCCCATGTTAGCCGGAAATGGAACTAATCGGCCGATATCGGTTATGTAAGGATGCATAGCTGAGTTCACCACCATTATTCAGTCAGGTACACCGATTCCCCCATCTGACTGCTACACCCCCAAGACTTCACCGAAATGCAACACCAGAACGGACCCAACTACATCATCGAAGAAGAATATGATCAGGGCTGTTCCAGCCAAGGGACAAAGCATGCCCAGCTTTGGCTGTGACCCACACAGTCCATGGGTACTATGATCTCAGCGACTGCCATATGACATCACAACTATCACCCAGATTCTCCCCCAACCCTGACTCTATATAAACGCTGTTCGTCGTCCTCAAGCAATGTAAGAATAACAAACACTCATCGAATTTATCCCTCTCACACACAAAACAACTCATTTTTTTAATCTCCTACTTCACAAATACACACATACACAATGTCTTCCGGAGCAGGCCAATCCAGCGTCGGCAGCCGCACCCTCTACGAAGCCGGTGACCAGCGCAACGTGCCCCAGTCTGAGATCAACGAGCAGAACCGCTACGCAGAGGGTCAGAAGAACAGCCACAAGAACCTTGATTCGAGTATGCTTGCCCCTTCCTTCATTCTCCCTCTTACCTTCCATCCCCTCCCATCCCCTCGGGAGAAATAGGACTAACCTATCCAACAGAGGACCAGCGCTCCATTGGCAACAAGCTTGCCTCGCAAGAACGCAAGCCCGAGAGCGACCACCACCACAACTTTGTCCAGAACCCTGAGGCTGAGCTCAGCAAGCAGGATCCTACTAAGCCGGTATGTTTCATATACACTCTTACCCACTTGATCGATGTCCAGGATGCTGACTGTTTTGTCTGCAGGCCAAGGTGCACGGCAACCAGCCTTCCAAGGGTGCTCAGATCGATGCCGAATTGCAGGCTGAGGATGAGCAGCGCTTGCGTGAGAAGGGTATCAAGAAATAAATAATGTAATGATGGGATTTGGATGGAAAAGCTATATATATCCTGTTCGAATAACTGCATGAATGGCTGACGCCTGGGGCGATAGCATATCACTATTATTTACAATGGATTAACTTCTACTTCATTCTAAGTATTATGTTTTTAAAGTGTGTAGTACATTACTAGTAGCTCGTGTGTATTTGATTGAAGTTACTAGAACTGGAGTTATACTTCGGTTGTTCGTTCGGAGCGCCAGGGTATCAACAAACAGAGAGTTGGGATGTCAAATAGTAAGTATGGCATCAACCAATATTATACACCTAATGGTATGAATATGTAACCAGAAAAAGAACAGAAAATTATATACAATACTGCTGATAAGCAACCGTGTCGATCATAAACAGCATGGCGTAACTGGTTACCCAGTGATGTCTCAAGGCTCAGCATTGCAGTACAATGCGGCCAATTCAGCTTTCGTCGGTGAACTTGGGGTCGTCATCATGCGGCTCGGCGAACACATTCGCCCAGTAGCTCTCTACCCGGTCACAGATCTCATCCTTCCTCTCCCATGTTCGGAAGCTGATGGCGGGATCGCAACTGATGTTTTTGATCTCTTCCCAATACGCTTTCTCGACGTCATATCCAAATCGCTGAACGGTAGAGTCTGCCGCCAGCCATGCCCGTCCGTCCGTACCATCCGGGCGGAGCGTCGGCGTGGTCTCCCACTTCATGCCGAATACTTTTTCACCAGGATTGAACTTGGGGTAGTTGGCGTGGATGAAGAAAGCATGGGGGGCTTTCGCCACAGACTCATCTTTCACGCGCCATTTATTCGCACTGGTCAACGCATAATCCTCGGCCGGGTCAGTCTGCACCATTGCAGAGCCCGCAATACCGCCCGGCTTCGTGTGACCGACTGCCTGAACCCGCTCGCTCACAGCGTAGAAAGGCTCTCCGACGGCGGTGGCAGCATGAAGGAAGGTCTCCTTATCGCCTTCGCCGGGTGCGCCTTGCGATAATAGCCGGAAATAATGTGACGGACCGTAGTAGTTGTAGTAAGCAGCGAGGAGCAAGGTCAACTGATGTGTCTTCTTTGATACCAGAAAGACGCCCGCTTCCGATGACGCGCGCTCCGACAGCGCTGGCATTTCCTGCCGCGAGATTTTAAAGTACAGCGGAGACGCCGAGGAGATCCAAAAGTCCGGCCAGGTGACCAACCCCTTGGAGCTGAATGGTTCCGACTCAAGCAAAACTTCAGGCTTGTGGAGCGGAAAGCAGTCTGCGTCCATCCAGATAACCTCTTCAAACGAGGAGAATAGAACTGCGAAGATTTTGAGCTGGTAATGCTCAATGGCTCCCTTGCCAACGATATCCGAGAGGACAAGACAGCGCGCACCCAGATCCGGTAGGACCTCATCGCATATTTGTTTTTCATATTCACTTTTATCCTTCATATACACCTCCACCGGCAACGTTGACCCCAGTCGTCGAAGCATTCGTAGAGAGGACAAGAAGACTGGAAAATAGGAAGCCCCCGCTGTGGACACTATGCCACGCGTGCCCGGAGTATGTACTGGCCGCAGCCGTTCAGACTTACGACACTCCTCAATATAACCCGCATGAGCCTCTTCCATCGCTTGTAAATCGCCATCCTCGATTATGGTCAAATCAGGTCGCGAATCGGTCGTCGTAGCATTGAAGTGAACTGCGCTTACGTCCGCCAGGCGCTTTGGTGTAGGAGTATTTGGGGCATGTCCTTGCAATATCGGGTTCAAGACCTTCCAAAAGGCATTTTGACGTTCGGCGAGAGGGACCTCGAAGGCGGTGCTAGGGACTACTGAGGCTGGAGGCGGGGCCCAATAGATATACACGGTGCAAATGAGTAGCAGCGCACCCGTGGCCGAGATGATGGTCTTCAATTTACCTGGTCGAAGAACCGGCATGACTTATGTTCGCTGCCCGGAGGCAGAGCTAGGGGTATGGAGGTATAGCTTTGAAAGTTCGAGGCAAATCTACCAGCTCGCTGTGTATGGAGGGAGTGCACTTCGGCGGTTGGCCGGTAAGGTGTGCAATTCAAGTAAAGTCAGAGAAGATCGCTTTAGCAATCCATCAACATGGCTGGCAAGCTCGGTCGAGTCCAGTTTCAGCGGGAGGCGAATTCTGGTTCACGGGGGATACGAATGGCGGTGGAGGAGCCGCGGTAGTCGGGATAAGACACAATCAAGCACTGTTGTGTTGGCGGGGTCTGGAAACGCTAGAAGATCGCAAAGTTCTGGCCATGAAAGTTTCCAGCGGCCACGAAGGCTTGTCCAACGTGGCTCAGCAGGCAGTGTTGGGGAGGCGATGGAGGCACCGTGGATGCTTTTTCCAGCAGGCGGTGGCAGAACGCGCACTTACGTTGCCCGCGGCTATTAATAACGCGGTGCATAATTGAGTATGTGGTGGCTCCGGTTGGCTTCCCACGATCTTCATCCGGTGGCAATCCTAGTATACCGAGTGCGAGGGAGTTTCCTATTCCATCCTAGTGGTCGGAGTCATCCCGAGTGATCCATTAGGGGTTCCAAGGCACCAAGCCCCGACCCGTAGCAATGAAAAAGGGGAGGTGGAAGACTGAAGACTGCATGTGGTCCTTCCTCTCCGCGGAAGGGCCAGTTCCACCGAACCGACAGAGTGGAAAGTGGAAGGGAAAGTTCACCAGTGGATCCCATTAGCTTGGTCTACCGAAACCTTAAGAAGTTAAGGGGAATCTGGAATCTTGGATCGACTGGAGGGGAGACTTGGAGGAGAAGGAATGAATGAAGAATGAGAAGGGCCTCGCCTCGAGGAGACTTGATCGTTAAGTAGGGTTGGTAGTTGGTAGTAGGAAGTTGAGTTGCTGGTTGAGTTTTGTTACATTTGAACTTGAACAATGCACACCTCCCGCTAGTCCTGTTCCGGCCATAGATTTGGGGGCAGCCAAGTCCTTCTTCTTCCTCCTTCATTTTTGAGGTGCTGCCATCTTCAACAACCAACTTCATCTGTGCACCCAGTTAATCCTGCACCGGCTATGAACTGTGCCATCTTCTCTGGGTCCATCTGAAACGGTGGCTCAATTTCGCCGACACTCGGCCGCCATCAAGTAAGATCGCTTCAAAATGCGGGTTCGAAAGACACTCGCCACGCACCGGTTGGCTGCTGAGCCTCGACTACTCGGCGCTAACGAGTTTATACTGGCTTAATCTCCGGCGCTGCTCTCCTAACGGCGGGTGATGCCGCAACGATCGTCGCTTATCATCATCTCCAAATCCGCTCTCTTTCTCCTGCGCGAACTAGATCGATTCCCGATGTGATTCGATTATAAACGACCATAAGCGTGGCCCCCCCTCTCTCTCCGACGTTAGCTCTTCTTTTCTTGCTTTTTCCTGACCTGTTCATCCCGACGACTAGATACATTATCTTCCACCCCCCAACATCGTGTTGGCCCTGCTTTCGCCTGGCCTATTCTAACACACTAGCTAGCCTGCTACTGCCCGCCGTGTCAACTCCTCGCACCACTTATGGGACCCCGCACTCCGGGTTATCTCCACATTGCTTGCCTGGGCGAGTTAGTATCTGCACCCTAGCAGTTGGCCAACCTCTGCGTCGGATCCGGCTATGGAATCTACTTCGAAGCCTCGAATCCGCAAAACTCCGCCGGTCTCCGCCCCAGCTCCCCGCAAAAGGCGTAGGAGGACGGTCGTAAGCCAAGCGGCTGATGATTGCTTTACTTGCGCCCGACAGGGTACTCCCTGCGACCGGCGTCGCCCATATTGTTCCCAGTGCCTGGACAGCGCCCGCAATTGCGCGGGGTACAAGACAGCGTTGACATGGGGCGTAGGAGTTGCCAGTCGAGGAAAGCTTCGAGGGTTGTCCCTCCCCGTGACCGGGGCACAGCCTGCGGTCGCACCTCCGAAGTTTTCCCGTGTGACAGGGCCACGGACAGCGTCGAAATCCCAACCGGCTCTTGACACAGCCGCAGAAAAGCGACGACATGATAAACAACGTTCTTCAGGCACTGGGCTTGCCGAGCATGGATCTGTCTCGGTTTCAACTGCTTCACAACGCCGGGCGTGCTCACCGGAGTACTATACGGTGGATTCCCATGCTTCGCCAAATTTCTATAATTCTTATTCCTCACGTGCGACAAAGACCGATTCTCCGAGACAGTGCCATGCCCCATTGATCTCAAATCCTGATCCGTCAAGGACCTGGATGGGGCCAGAACAAACACCGGTACCAATACAGTGTCCGTGGCCAACCCAGGCTCCGAACCAGAAAGATAATGCTTCAGATGAGCAAAGTGAAGAAACCTGTGATGACGAGGTTTCACCACGTATGAATGCTTGCCAGCCGCCATCATTATCTCAGCAGCTGCTGGCACGTTCCGTGGGACGTACACCTCGACTCCGATACCTAATCAGTTATTATACCGAAGTCATTGCTCCGATGATTGTGGCATTTGATAGTCCAACCAATCCATTTCGAATGTATGTTCTTCGACTGGCGCAGGAAAGCACATCGCTCCAAGAGGCCATCGCTACATTGGCCAGCTGTAATCTGCGACAGCGACGCGAACGAGGAATGAGGGCGACGGAGCGAACTTTGCCGGGGCGCATGTCGTCCTTGGCCCACCAAGCCTTGACCGATGGAGCATTACAGGAACGGGCTGGTCTCAGTATGCCCGAAGAATATGCCCAGGAAGAGCAGTATCATCGAGGCATGGCGGTCTCTGCTTTGAATCGGGAATTGGCCGACCCGCATCAGAGACTTTCTGACTCTGTCCTGGCAACCTTACTCATCCTCTGTCTATTCCATGGGTGTGATACAGGGGTCGCTCAATTCAAGACGCAGTTTGCGGGGGTGACAAAATTGTTGGCCATCCGACTGTGCAACTCACCTTGCATGTCGGATGAGCTGAAGTGGTTTGTTCGGATGTTCACATGGATTGACACGATGACCGCCACCACCAATGACCGCGAGGTACAGCTTCGCGGTGCTTGCCTGGATATCACCGCCGCCTCGGATGGCGAATGGGGACTGGAAAATCTGGCGGGATGTGATGCCGGACTTTTCAGAATCGTAGCGCAGCTAGGTCGTTTGAACCTTCTGAGCCAAAATCAAGAAGTCCGCACATCTACGCCACCAGACATCCATATGCCATCCACTACTCTCCCGCCCTCGATGGCGTTCTTCCCATCGAACATTCCAGCCACCTCGTCCGGTGCTTTTGCATTTTCATTGCCGCCGCCGCCGCCTGGTGGTCGCAACGGAGCACAGCTGTCGCCGGCGTTCTGGGCGGAATGGTATTCTCTCCGACAGAAGCTTGAGTCCTGGCGATTTGTCCCCCACCGATCGCAATCGGGGTCGCCTCTCTTTACATCCAGCCACGCCTACATCTCGCCCCCTTCATCACCGACAGACCAGCCGGTGGTCGCAACTCACAATCTGAAGGACGTCATACACATCTCTGAGTCATTCCGTCATGCGGCGATCTTGTACAGTGAACGACTCGCCTATCCAGACCTACCGTCCGATCACCCTCGTATCCAAAACATTGTGCAACACATAATGAGTCACATTATGACTGTCCAGTCTGACGCGTATCTCCTGTGGCCACTATTCATCACCGGGTCCGAGTGCGTGCGTGCCGATCATCGCGCCATTATCCGCCAACGGTGCAAAGATCTATCCAGAGATTCTGGGTTTTTCAACAACCTCTCCTGCTTGCAGCTGCTGGAGAAGATCTGGGCAGAGAACCCTGCTGCGGATGGACTTCCTGCGGTCTCATCCCTTGATTTCGGCTTGCAGGCAGCCGCCAACGGGTCCGTGGGCGAGGTTACATTTCTCCCGCCTGGAAGCTGGGCCTCCTCCCAGCATGAGGCATTCATGTCTCCGACACTGCCCTCTGTCTCTCGGAAGCAGGGATTCCGCTGGCACGAGGTGATGCAAACCAAACGCGCGGAGGACGAATATATGACTGTATGACGTGACCAGACGGATACGTGCATCAAAGAGACGATCCAGCCTCAATGCCTGACCCGGACGATAAGTACCAATAACAATATAGAGGTAATCATATTAGCGAAATATAATGAACATAATGCAATATCCTCCTCCCCACTACATACACACAGTATGGTGCACACTGCACACAGTATCTATCGCAACCTGACCCTTCGGGCCACAACATCCACCGCCAGCCAGCAAGCCCCCACCACCGGACCCATCGCACTAGATCTGTTCCCACTTTCCACAGAATCCGCTCGATACGTAGCAACAAGATTGGCATCTAGCCTACTGCGTAAAATTCTCCGTAAACCTACTGTCATCTTTCAGAACCCCCCATCGATGATTGATGATACGATACATCTACTCCAATCTGACGGTCCCTCCAGCAACCCCAGCCTAACATACCCACCCAAACAAACCCACAAAGTAAGTAGTACTTACGGGCAACCGGGCATCTCCCGAGCGGCGAGCGCAAGTACGTCGGAAAATTTTGAGTTGGAGTTGAGTTTCGGGCCTGCGTGTCAGATGCTCATTTGTTGGGTGGAGGCAGACTCTCAGTCCTTTGTGTGGGAGAGGTGGACACTCGGTACTCTGTAGTGGTCTGCTGCTGTGGTGATGGAATGAGTGGGTGAGTGAGTGGGTGAGTGCCTAAATCTTGGGAGGTGAGAGGGGAGGGGTTCTTGTGAGTTAATTGTGTTGGGTTTGGTTATGAGGGTATACTGTGCCGTGCTGCGCCAATACTATTATTTACTATGTAGGCTACAATATCAGTTAGTATGTATGCAGTTAGTACAAACTAAGTCTGTGGTTAATGCACAGCAGTGGCAGTGACGGCATCGCCACTGGTAGACATATACTACTTATTCTATGTATAGTACTGTCCTTATAGTAGTGATGCACATACACATAGCCATACTCCAGGTAACTAGTCAACTAACTACTTAGTTATAGTTACTACATGCTTCTTAGATAATACCTCAGTCAGATTTCGTCATCCCACCACCATCACCGGAGACATGGAAGATAGGGCGCATCGCTGAGCGTGACGAGCCTTGCCTTGCCTTGCCTAGCCTTACCTCGACTCCACGAGACAAGAACAGATGCGACGTGATCGATCGGACCCAGACCAATCTATTAGATAGATAGATACTACTACGGTTATAGTGTAGATGAGGGGTTACTTACTTACATCACTTCCCACTGAACTAGTACACAAGTAGTAATTCACCCATAATACCTACCCTTAGTAGGGTCGGTCATCTGCCCCCCGGAAATCCAGAGGCGGGGGTGATGGATGATGGATGATGCCAATGTGATAGTGATGAGATGAGATTCATCAACTTCGGCGGCTATTCGGGGGGTCTTATCCCCTATGTCTTCCCGTGTGGCCGGGGGGTGGGGGGGTAACTACGCCGAGGAGTGTAAGAACAAGGGTGTGGTTGGGGTTGGGTTAGGTTGGCGGTTAATCTTCATAGTACTCAGTAAAGTAGGTTGATGTAGTGTGTGTGTAGAGATTAAAAAGAGGGGTAGAGAGTGGGGGGATGACATGGGGTCGGTCACTATGTATCTATTGAACTTGGTGGAGGTATGGTATGTACATACATGATTTTCTTAGTGGTATTTATGAGATGGGGAGAGGGTTGGGTGGATTGGAGTGGGTACATCGTGTTAGTACTACTTGTTGTTGTCTGTCTATCTGGTACTTGGTGTTGGTGGTATGTTGGCGGTGGGGAGAGTATGGAGGACTTGGATGTGGATAGTTGATATTGGTCATTAATGTTATGGTATTCATTGTCTTTTTGTTGTTTTGACGTTGTGTGGTATGGGAAGTATTGGTGCGGATTGTTGGTTCTGTGTATAGTTGGTACGCTGCGACTTAATGGGCGTAGGTGGCAGATGAGTATATGTGGCACCAAGCAGTGTTGGTCTCTATATACTATCGAGCATATACATTGAAGATATCAGTTGTTATTTCAAATGTTCTATCTAGTTCGAAACCCATACGTAGCTGTATAAACATATGTAATAGCATCTTAACTTACCCCAAGCACACTGCAACCAACGAAACATCTATTGGCCATCATCCAACACTACTTTGATGTAGCGTAGTATATCCCACGTGCATCCCTAGCATATTGACGTAACCCATCTGCCAAGCACACAATACATCCATGAACCTGGTGTCTAGAGCCAAACGCAAAACATTTCCTGCAGCGGTTACACTCATCCCAAGTAGTACAACCACAGTGCGTAATCCTTACGCAGTACTTAGTCTAGTACTCCCTACCTAACCTAACCAACACGATCACGATCCTCCACCCCTGCGGCAGCGGATACCTGCAGACGTGTCGGGCTTTGTTGACCTTAGGCTCCCAAGCGGCGGGCGGCATCTTGTTATGTTAACCGGTATACGAAAGAAATGATAGGCTACTTAACACGCGCTCGGAATTTAATAATCAAACCATGTGGGAACGAGGAATGTTCAGAACAAAAGACTAAAGTACTAGTGTACTTTGTTTTGGTATGATCCTTCGAAGCGCATGCAGGCATGGATGGATGGATACCAGATAAGGCATCAATCCAACACTGCGGCCAGGAGTACGGAGTAAATCGAATAGTTCGCCAATCACTCCCAACTACGTTAGGGCTCAGGGCAAGGGCTGAGTCAGGCGCACACATTCACGAGTAGAGTCACAGGGCACAGGTCTTAAATTGTAATCCAATGGGTATTGTGTGAAAGGATGGGCGGAAATGAGACTCAAATTCCGGCCGCGCGATCGGCATGCGGCTGGGGAGGTCTAGGATATGCAGGGGCTTAGTTGCTTGTGCTGAGGTTGCTTATTTTCCAGGCAGGGAGGGAGGGAAGGAAGCAAAGGGGGTGTGCCTGTTGGGAGGAAGTTGTTGTAAATGAATTAGATAGATTGGTTTATGGTTGAAGTTAGGTTGCTGTTTTGTATCTTCTGTTGTGTTGTTGTGAGATAGATTAATGTGGATTTTGTGTATCAATTTTTGGAGTACATTTCGGCTGGGGACATTCTGGCATTCTACTTATGGGCCTGGCCTGAAATGTGATCAAGGGCCAAATATTTGCATTAATTTCGGGACAAAGGTACATGGGGTCCTTGTATATACCATACCATACAGGCTGCAGCGTAATTGAAGGCATCTTCCAGAAGGAAAGCAACACCAGCTGAAAGGAATAATTAAAAATTAGAGCGAGACTGACTATCAAGGCACACGGCACAGTCTAGACTAGATCATCGGCTCCCCGAGCAAGGGACGGTGAAAACTCTGATGGTGGGACTGGCCCTGTGGGGGTGCTTGTTTGACTTTGATTTACTTTGCTGACCATCCTTTCTGGAGGCCTTCCACATTCGGCGGTGCGGACGATGAGGTGAATTTCATCACCGCCATGTTGTGTAGCATACATTGGAAATATCTGCCAGTGCGATAGGTCATTTCGAGTAGTATTCTCGCATCTCACTATACAATGAGAGAACCAAGTAGATTGGCGGACCGTATCTCCCCTCCCAATCTCAGGACACTATCACCGCAATCCATCTATGCATTTGAACCGTTGACGCCGAGCGGAGCTCAGCGGCACCCGGACTTGATCCCGCGTCCGGCAGGGTTTATCCAATGGTGGTCATCGCAATGCAAGTGGTCGCTCAGATTCAGCCAAGTTCGATGATGAGGACTCCATCCCTCTTAAAGTTTCTGATATGGCTCAAGATACTCTTTAATATTGTGACTCCTCCCTTCCCGACAGGCTAACGCCACCACGTAACCATGATCACATACTTTTTCTGACCTGCTTTAACCCAGAGCGCCATGTGTGACCTTGCAAAGATCCTCTGGCCAGCCAGCGCTCAAAGAAGGGTTGCCTATCTGCCAGGGGCCACAGGAATCGCTACTTTCCCGGTCGCTGATTGCGTGGAAGTCTTGACACCGGGGAAGGCCGATTTCTAATTGGGAGTCCGCCCGGGGACTGGCCCTACGGATTTGAACTGAACTACTACTAGTATTTCCTGCTAGTAGCAGAACTAGTAAGTCTTGTGGTCGCTTGGGAACTTGAAGGCGCTAAGTACTTTGCTGTTCCCCTCGGTCGATCTGTCTGTCTGCCTGCCTGTCCGTATTGGGCAATGGCGTCTATCACATTCGAGAGACGCCAACACTATGCAGTCTTCGGTAGTCTAGAGCCCAGACAGCTTGAGTGTCCTGGAAGTTTCACAAGATTGTTCGCCAGACAAATGCCCGGATTCCAGATCCTACGAATTTTTAAACTACCGCGTTCGACTCGCAAATTGCGGTCTGTCCAACAGGCGTCGTCCGATATGAAGAGGGTGTGGTTGCTGCCCAGCTGGTCGGCAGCGGTAACGCCCATCCGTAACGCCCATCCACTCCAGCTGTTGCCCAACAACCATGCGATGGCTCGTGGCTTTTAGGGAGTCAGATATTCCATGCCTTATGGTTCCACTGGTTCGAACAGTTGAGCTTGTTCGCGGACCCCGGATCGCAACCATGGATTACCGACGGGCTCATCCGCACACTGTCCATGGAACCGACCGTCGATAATCGTGCGCGCCAGATCAGCATATCTATTGATGTACAGTACTTTGGACCATGGACTGGCCCCATGCCGGAGATGCAGTCACTCTGTAGGTTCGGCTCCTTCGGTAGCATGCCCAGCATGGCTCCTTCCATATAGAGGCGCTGCCACAGACATTGTAGGCTCCTACTTGACCTCGCCACAGTGCTAGGCACCCAGGGTAGGACAAGCTCTGTATGAGAGAGTGAGCGTCCATCTCACGATGACTGCCTTGAAAGATATTAACTATCTCTTACTCACGACTGAGCCACCTGTGGTAACGTGACCATGACTCACATTCCTTCGCCCCGAAAACGTGATGTGCTCCTTGCTATGCGGCAGGCTTCCACTGTAGGTACGCACGCCTGCTGAGGAACGCAGCAGCGGCGGAGTGATGGGCTCGCCAATAGCGACGCGCCGCGGTAGTTCTTATCGAGCATGATAGACAGCCATGTTGAAGAAGATGACTGGACTTGAGAATCCGAGGATCTCCTCTGCGCATTATTTTCCGTAGCGAGCCTGCCGTTGCCTGTTTCATCGTGTCGCCCAGTCAGGGAGCGAACGCGGGATGCCCAACAGAGCGGTTCAGATGACTCTTGCAATGGCGCCCATCAATCGGATGATTCATCTTCATGCCGCGGAGAGGGGGACCTGATAATGGGTATATTAAAGCACGAGTCGCTGTTGGTCCTAGGATGATACTCTGCGGCGATTTTCTGAAGGGGAATGTGTCCAGCCTTGTCTGGTCTTGTCCTGACTGACTTTGCAACAGTCTGGATGGGATGAGACAGTTCCAATATCCTGCAGTATTAAACTCTCCTACTACTGGATACTATCTCTCCTATTGATACTCGTACTTGTTTGGGTTTCACCCTCCCTGGCCATCCCTCGCCCATCCATCCTTTTTGCTTTCTGGTGGTGGTTGGGCCTGAAACCACACCCTCAGCAATACTTTACCGTATGGTCAGCAAACGCAACAGACGTGACATAACGGTAACTTTCAACAGCAAGTCACTACGAGACGAACTAAATCCACCGCACTAAGCCCACTAACCCACTAGCGCGACTCCGCCGCAGCGCAAGAGCAAGTCTGGAAAGATTAATTACCGACGGGATTATACCTGGGAGCCCCACTCCATACCAAGTTTACCGCAGCGCCCGTGCCCTTTCTTTCTGTCTTTTCTGTCTTTGCCGTCCGTACAAAACCGGTTGGCTCCTCTGTGACTCCCCTTCCACACACACACAACACCCTTCTTGGGTTCTTCCTATCTATATACTACTCTTCCTCTTACCACCTACTCTCCCCTGTCGCATCCCTTCCTTGGGTCGCCTCCTGGAAGTCCCCGGCTTATCGCTGTTCTCAGTTGTATATACTATATACCTCTCAAGAGGTCACAGTGTTCCTTAACGCACACTTCCCATCGTTTGATCTCTGTTTGCCCCCCGGAGATCCCCAGGCATTCCTTCCACAGCCAGCCGCCTTTGCCCGCACACCGTTCGGTTAGCGACAACGTTCAAATGCACTCTCAGCACATACAAATCGCCTCCTCCTCTCCCCTAGAAACCGTGCCTCGGTGACGGTCCTCTTCCTCAGTCATCATCGTCATTATCGATATCCCGATTCCGTTGTCCTTTTAAACCCGGCGTCGATCGGCTTGTTGAACGATATCCTGTATAATATACCTGGGTTGTGCTTTTTGTTGTTTGCTGTTTGCTTTCTATACCTCTAGCGATTGTCGTGCTTCTGGGACTCTTTCCACCCATAAAAAGTTCTCGTTTCGTGTCTCGTCTCGCCGTTTGCAGCCTCAATTTTTATGCGCCTTTCTCGATAATGTACCATTATCCCAGTCCACACCCCGGGTGGTCTTCCTACGACTACATGACCTCCCCTCCCACCTCGCCTCACTACGCCTATTACGCCACCCAATTTGCCAGTCCCTACGCCTCGCCTCGTGGCCCCTCGAAGCGCCACAATCGCAAAGCCAGCTACGCCGGTCCTAGGGAAACGGCAGGATGGTATTCCGGGTATGGCCATGGAATCTATGAAGCGATGCCGGAGCATGGCACGCCACCGCGCAAGCACGATCCTGTAAGTGCTTCTTTTGGTGGCTATCACCGTCGTCGCAGTACCATGGCTGGTGCGCCCGCCGGTCAGTGGGACTCCGCTGGCGCTCCGCCATCCCATAAGCGACCCATCTTTGTGGATGTGGTCGACGATGGATACGACGACGCCCCCCGATACGTCTTTCGCGAGGAACCCAGTCCTCCCCGTCGCAAACCAACGACGCCTCCGCGCAAGCCAAAGCCACCCACTGATCAATACTTTTACTATAACCAGGTTCCTGCCCAAGATGATGTCGATTCCGCCAAACGCGCCCGGGCGCGTCGCCAATCCACCTCTACTCGGACGCCGTCCAAGCCCAAGCCTGCACCCGCGGCCAAGCCGCCGCCAAAGGCCACCGAAGAGGACGCTGCGCGGGCCGGTATCCCCGAGGGATACTCGATCAAGAACTGGGATCCGACGGAAATGCCCATCATCCTTCTGGGCAGTGTTTTTGACGCCAACTCGCTGGGCAAGTGGATTTACGACTGGACCGTATTCCACCACGGCGCGTCGACTCCTATGGCAGATGTCGCGGGCGATCTGTGGTTGTTGTTGATCAAGTTGGCCGGTAAGGTGAAACGGGCAGACGAATGCATTGAGCGCATCAAGCGCCGCGATGCGCGGGAGACGGTTGCGGATTTTCTGGAAAGTGGCGAACGCCTGTGGGTGCGATTCAAGAAGCTGCTGAAGACATGTGAACAGTTCATGTGGAAGGCCGCCAAGCGCGAGGGTGGCAAGACGGTCTCGATGGGCCGCAACGCGGGCTGCGAATTTGTGGAGACGATCTTCGGCCGGGACCGCGAGCTAGAAAGCACGGAGAAGTTGATGAACAGCATTCGGTTATGGAACATGCGCTTTGACGCCAACTGCGAGGAGATTCTTCGCCGACCGACCTCAGCTTAGAACGGATACAACTTCGACTCTACATCCTATACCGACATAGGAAACCCCAAAAGTAATACTCTGATTTGATTTCGACATAAGCGACGGGATGCATTTTTCGCACCGCAACGGAATACAGGCGCGTGAGCGTTGTCCTTGATTCTTCATTTTTATTCTCATTATCACCGGATTGCATTTGAGCGCGTTTGGTTTGGGCTTGGCTCACTGGATTGCTGCTGCGTGTGATTGATACCTACTGCTCGAATACCCCGCTATCAGCGCGGGAAGCTTTTTCTATTCTTACCTTTCCTTTGTGATACATTTCTTTTATCCTTCTATTGTTATGTTTCCTGGGACGGGGATCTGCTTTCTTGACTGGCGTGCTTGCTCATCGGGAACGCGGACTTGATATACCCTCAGCAGCAGCAGTATACAAGTGGCTTCGCTTCGTTCTGTTCTTTAAGATACCATTCTGCGACACCAGTTTATCATTCGGTTATCAGCGTCGGACACTGTTGGGATGATTCTTTCCTTATTTCCTTTGTTTGTACTGGCACAGTGTACATACTAGATACACTACTACTATTTACCCACTACAACCACGGACCGATAGACCAATATTATACCATTTACAATTGCACTTCATACTACGTAGTCTGATTCTGATGATACTTTTACCCCACCACGTAGTGACAACTTAACCAACCAACCAGAACAATCCCGTATCTGCATCCATCTGCACGTCACATGCCCAACACAGTAATACCAGACCTGATCCATCGATAACCAGTAAGTAGTGTGAGTTGCCCGACGTCACTGGACCCTCGGCCCCATAACTCCGCATCATCCACTAATAACTACCCATCTATCCACTAAGTAATAGTTAGTAAGTAAGTTAAGTAAGTAGTAGGGTATTATGCACGTCGCCCAACCCGCACTCACATACATTATGTATGTATGTACGTATGTACATACGTATGTATGCCACATGGGCCATGTGGACAACAACAGGGTAGGCAACTGACTGACAAACACCTCAGCAGGCAATCATTACCCCCTTCGGATTGGATTGGGTTGAACCAACCAACTAGCCCGCTATCCATCGGAACTCACAGGGAGTTTAAATTTGGACGAATTATTTACAAGGGGTAATGCATTGCGGTGGATTAACTTGGGTTGAATTATGAGGTGAGGTGATTTAGGTGTCGGTACGGTGGTTTGGAGTTATGTGCTGATGGGTTTGTATGTGTATGTGTATGTGTTGGTAGATGGTATGATTGATGGGTTGCTTGGCATGCGCGGGTAAGTAATTAAGTTATGTAAATACTATAAGTAGTAGTAGTAGCTGAAGGTGGTACTTACTTAGTTGGGTATTGTGACGAAAATTGAATTTGAACTGCATACTAGGAAGGGATAATTTAGGGATTATTAACTTAGTTTGAGATTTACAGTTGTCCTAGATAGTAGGTACGTAAGTCGGTGGGAAATAAAGCATATATGTACAAGTAGTTGTTTGTATAGAATGAAGAATAGTTATAGTAATGTTGATGATGATGACCTCTACTACTTATTACCATGAACTACAATATGTCTAGACATTCACTGACTCCGAAAGAGGGTGAAACCGATATCCGGGGTTGCTGTAGCGGTAATCATCCTGGCTGAATCCAAGAAGATAATCCAAAAATAGTAAGCCCTACTCACATCTATAATTAAAATTAGTACTACTTATTCTGAATCCCGCAGCTATTGTCACATTATCTTAGAGAAGAAGTGACAGGATATACCTCTAGTCGTAGATGGAAAATAATATTGCTGTAGACTATAATTCAGTTCTATGGTTTTCCAGCCTTGAATGGTACTATGGGAACTTTGTGCAGAGTTTTCAGATGTTTCTACTACTAACTTTATATATTTATATACGCAGTGACACTAATAGAGTTGTGTCTGTATTCTCGTCATGGAACGTATGTATGTATAGTAACCACCTGATAATACGAACAGAGGCTCGACCGGACTGTAACGAAATAAATTAGTGAACCCACGGGATATGAACTATTTGTGTACAGTTACTAATGTATTAGGTAGTATAAACCAGTATCACCACTTGCTTTAAAGTATGGCGTGAAATACTAACTATATCGGGGATATACGTATTCTACGGGAAAGCTGTGAGTTACCGGTGCACAAGGTATAATAGGTAAGCCCGAAATTGATATTAGTATCTATTTGATGATAGTATATAGCGACTGACAAATGAAGGAACAATAAAGTTGAATCTCACGAGACAAAAACAAAATGAAGAAAACCGAAACGATACAAAACAGGAAAGCCCCTCCTCTCCAATCCCCATATCGCTCATTCGTCATCCTCAAATTCTTCATCGTCACTGTTATCATCCTCACCTTCGTTGTCATTGTCATCATCGTCTTCTCTTTCCTTTCCCCCTTCTCCTTCCCTTTCGCCTTCGCCTTCTCCACCTCGTTCGTTTCTCTCATTGTCCACCCCCTCATTGTCGATTCTCTCATCCTGGGTAGCGTCATCATCGCCAGCAGCGGCTGCACATTGAGCGTGTTGCTCTGGCGCCATTGGCGCCGTCAGAACCTCCGCCTGTATGAGTTGGATCGGAGGTACCGGTACCCAATTCATACCCACAATCGTATCATGGTAGCTGTAGCGGGGTCTTACCACGAGAAGAACCTGAGCACCATGGTGGGACTCAGAGCCAGCATGGAAATGATGGGTTACCATAGTGTCCGAATGGTGATCAAACTTGGCAAGCTCAGGCAGTCGCTCAACCACTAAATTGCCAAAGACTCCAGCTTGACCAGCAATAAATTCTTGAGCCGCAAACTCTAGAATCATGTGGAGTCTGTCATCGCGGAATGTCTGGAGCGACTCGCTCAGCGATTCTTTGAGAAGGAGTCGAAACAGTCGGCACCCCCACAGCTCGTCCACATAGGACTTCACGAGTTCTTTGCGACGTTCATGCATGGTTCGACTGAGTGCTGTGTGTTCGGGAGCACCCAAGAAGAGGTCTTGTACAGTGCTGATGCTCACGAGGGTTGACTTCCACCATGCTGCGTTCGTGGGCAACACTATGTTAAGTCTAAGTGTTAGTGAATTCAAATGATCCCGTGACGAGGGAAAGAGGAGGAACGCGGACTTGAGGAGGACATACTTTCCTTGAACCCCTGGTATATAAAGTCGAGTCTCTTAATGAAGTTGGCATCCCCGGGCTGGTCCGTTGCATCCACCTTGGCATCCATAAACCAAAAGGGGGAGGTGGCAAACTTTTTGTAGATGAACTGATTGAGCATGGTCTCTAGCAAAACTTTTCCAAACACAGAGCGAGCGGCAGGAGGAAGAGAGGAATGAATCTTGTCCCAGTCCTCTTGGACACAGAATCCATCTAGGCTGGCGATAATGGCCTGTTTGTCATCACTGGAGAGATGAAGCATCGAATCTTCTTCACCAAAGCGCCAAGCCCAACTGTGAACCTCCATTTCAATCTTAATGAATCCCTTTTGGAAATCTGCTGGTGAAGACCTCATGTGCGGTCCAGCCATAAAGGCCATGGACCAATAATGTTCAATCATCTCATTATACTCCTGTCTCTGACAGAGGTACTTTGCAGTGGGTAACAAAGCTGGACCCCCTTCGTTCCATATGTCCGGTATAGATCCCTCCTCCGCGTCTAGCATAGCTTCCTTCTCCATGGCCAACTTAGATTCTTCTTCAAAATCCGACCAAGTGCGCTTGAGCCGCTTATGTTGGTTCTGGGGGCTGGTCATAATGACGATGAGTAGCGTGACGAAAGGGCCAAGTAGAATCAGTAATTTTGGTTTGGAGCCTATTCAGCAGATGTTGAGAGGAGGTGTCGCAGAGTTGGGAGAGAGTGTGGATACGGAGGGAGATGATGGGAATTGAGAGAGAGAGAGAGAGAGGGAGAAAGAGAGAGGAAAATCGGGCAAGGTAAACGGGGGGATAGATGACCAAAAGTCTATTTCTTCAATCATTCATTCATTCATTCATCCGTTCATTCATTCAGTCAGTTCCCTGGCTGCTTATTGGCTCTTAGGGCTACCCGGCTCTTTGTGTGATGTGAGGCATCAACCCATCCGCAAATCTAGCCCGTGTGAGGGTTTCAGCCGCAACAAACCTCCTCGGATGCCATGCAATTGACTGGTAGACCAGTTAAGACAGGGGGAGGGGCCCGTATGTGTGTGAGCGTGACAGAGAGAGACACGGCCAGGTCATGAGATGAACATGCGAACTAGACGCCACTCTGGTGCAGTTCAAAGATAGCATCATACATTGTAATCTAATTGTAGTAGGAGTAGTAGTAACTCTGAGTGGCATATCAACAAACATAAATAGAGCCAACTGGACGCACTTCCCTTTTCATTTTCTCAATCTCATACCAATATCATCATCAAACTCCATTGTATATGTATTCAGCTGGTCTTGAATGCATTTTCTTATTTTTTTTCATTAACATCATCTCACAAATCTTCAAACACTTTGTCCCCCGCCTCTATCCACCATGGAGCAGAACCAGTACTTCATTTCCGTGGACTTCGGCGCGTATAAAACGGGCAAGTTCCTTGTTCCCTCCTATTCCTTATTAAGTCCCTTTTTTTGTCTCTCTGTCTCTCTGTCTTGCTGTCTTGCTGTCTCTCTTTCTCTTTGTTTCTCTGTTTTTTATATCTTTCTATTTTTCTACTAGTTTATCTTTCTATCTTTCTGTTTTTCTGTTTTATCTGTCTCTCTGCCTCTCTGCCTCTGCCTTATTTTCTATTTCTCTCTCTCTCTCTCTCTCTCTCTGCTTCTCGCTAACATAAACATACTTTACAGTCCTTACGATCCTGACTACCCTGGGCGTCCTGACGACATGGGCTACTCATGGCGCTAATGACGGTGTAATCCTTTCGATCTTCAAATACAACAGCAATGGTCAGATCATGTGGGGAAGGAGTGCCGCGGCATCCCGCGGCAGAGAGCCGTATGTTTGGGTAAAACTCATGCTGGATGGGTCCCCAGACGTGGCCACACAACGCCATAATCTGAGAGACCTCCTCGGCGGCACAGTGGATCTGAACGACATTGGCACCGGAAAAATCATCAGTGACTTTCTTCGAGACTTGCGGGACAGGCTGTGGATGGACCTTAGAGAGCGTGGACCACAAATCCACTGGTGTTTCACCGAACCAGATTGCTGGTCAGACCGCGGCCGTCTGGAATTTCGGTCTGCAGTTGAGAGCGTTGGATGGTTTGGGAACAACCATCGCATTACCTATGCCTCTGAAGCTGTAGCTGCGGCTGTATGGGCTGCTGATGAGTACAGGAACGGAAATGACATGCAGGTGAGCAGCAGCAGCCAGCAAGAATCCTTTGGGTGCGTTTGGAATTAACAAGGTCGGATAACTAGGATGGTGACATACTTCTTGTGTGCGACTGCGGCGGCTCCACAATCGTTAGGCTTATCTTGGTCAAAGTCATTTAAGGTACCATCCAGCTGACACTCGATTAGGACACTGCCGTTTTACAAGTAGATGGCAACAATGGAGATCGTCCTTTCACCTTCCAACTCCTGGGAGATCCGACCAGTACGTACCACCGATTTGCCGAAGGCGGAGGCCTGTATATGGGTAGCTAATCCGTCTCAGGCATCCGATGTGGTGGATTTGATGTGGACTTGGAACTGGTGAAGCAACTTCGGACTGCCCACCCGGACCTACCTCACGACTCCAGACAGTGGGTAAGCGCTGCTCAGGCTCGGCAGTGTATCAGCTCTGTGAAAGAACTATTCTCAGGCAGGACCGGGACTGAGGTGCACGCAATTCGGATTGAGCTGCAGGGAAACCGCAAAGTAGAGTATCGTTTCGACCACAATGCCCTGGTCCTTGCCTTCAGGCCGGTTGTGCAAGCCATACTTCGGCAGATACATGCACGAATCACCGCCCCATTAAATGCCAGAATTACGAAGATGATCCTGGCAGGTGGGCTGGGCAAGTCGGAATACTTACGCCGTGAGGTCGAACAGGATCTTGCACGCGCTTACCCGAATGCCGGACCCAAGTTGCTGGGGGAACTGCAACACAGGTAAGCTGTCTTCACTCGAGACTTCTAGTGATCAATTAACTGCATGATTCTGACTTCTCTGGCAGTGTGCGGGCAGTTTCACGCGGTGCGGCACTGTGTGCGGCCAGGTTGCATGGAGTACAGGGCTTCCACAGCAACACCACCATCCAATTGGTAGTCCCTTCTGTTGCACGGGTTGGAAATGAGCTGCGAGAACAATCCGATGCTTTTGTAGTTATCCGACCAGTAAGTTGTCTAGACTTCCGCACCACCCCCTCCCAAAAACAAAAGAAACAATTGCTTCGTCAGGAAAATTCCGCTAATCTGCGTGTTCTTTGAAGGGTCTCACTGGAATGCAGGGCCAGTTCTCGGTTCGTATGCGGTTCTTGGTCACTGCGCCAGAGCAATACGTGAGTGTTTGTAGCCTACGGCAAGCACAAAGTTAGTAATTTCCTCTGCCCCTGACTCCCTTTGTTAAGTCTGTCTATGTGACTAAAACATGATTCTAGCACGCCGCCTTGCCTTGCATAGGATCGTTGATCCTGCTCGTGACTCGGTGATGAATTTCAAGTCTGGTCAACAGGGCGGTCACGAGTATCTGTTCCGGGTGTACTGGAGCATCCAGCTGGGGACTTCCTTGTTCATGCACTGGAGAATCTGTCTTGATGACCCACGCAATCCGAACGGGCCTAACGCACCGGTGGTAGTGGTACACATGCTGCACCGGATTCCTCCACAAGACCTACAGCCCTTCCCGGCGGTTTGAGATCGCCAAATGAGGGAATGGAGGCATCTATCTCTTCGGTCTCCCTCATGTCTCCTTACATCTCCTTTTCCTGATTATCCACACACTCTTTCACCCTATTACTCTCTTATTTTCTTTTCTTTCTTCCTCTTTTATACTCTTGTGGTTATTATAATTTCGGTTTTTCTAACTCCCTTACACACTCCCTTGCACACTCTGATTATCCATTATCTCTAGCATTTCATTTTTTTCGCGCACCATAGACCATCATTGTTTCTGTTCACGGCACTAATAGACTGACTACAGCCGCACTTACTAATTATTGAGGAATATCTCAGATTGTGATAGTATATAGTTGCTAGATAGACTAGAATGACATTGCTGTTTTGATATTTGCTTACACTGGCAGGGCAGAGAGAAGAAATGGGGAGAGACGGACAACAGAAAGCCCATTCAATGCTAATCCATCATTTATCCATCAAACGTCTCCTTCACAGCAAGAACTCATATCATCTCCTCAATCAAACACCCTGAGCCCGAATCTGACTCCTCACCGACGCGCACGACCTTCTCTTCTTCTCCAGAGACTCAAGTGCACCACTTCCCGTCGCTTGCCGCTTGCCCTGCGATGCTCCAAGCGGCCCGAAAGTGCACTTGAGCTGGCGATTCAAGATGCCAGGAATGGACTTGCCGGCATCCTTACCGAATGCGCGGTCCCGATTAGAAGAAACGGTGGATTGACCATCCCGCAGAGAAAGTCTGATGGGATCTCTAGCCAACGACGCCTCTCTGACCGCGACCACCTGGCCCTTCTGAGAGGGCTGAGATGATGACGGTGTGCTAGTTACCGGTGATGAATTCGAGACCTGCTGGGGCGTCGAGGAGTCTTCTCCTTCCAACGCGCTGTAGAGTGCATCCCCATAGAAGCCGTAGGTAAGCTGACCGGCGACTTCACCTTCCACAGCCCCTTTGACAGCGTCCTTGAAAATTTCCCCGCCCGTCTTTGCAACCTCATTGACCGTGTATGAGCCAGCTCGTCCGATGAAACTCTTGAAGTTGGTGGCGAATTTGAGTCCAGAAGCTAGAAACCGGCCACCAGCCTCGCCGACCCCAGCAGCCCATTCGGCACAGGTGAAGTCAACGGCTACGCTTACTGCCTAGGCGACCCAATCAACCGCATCGACCCAAGCGGGCAGTGGAGCTTCTTCGGGCTCTTCGATTTCAGCTGGGCAGATCTAGTGTCCACCGTAATCAGCGTGGTAGTGAGCGTCGCAGTCGGCGTCCTCACAGCCGGAGCAAGTGTGGCCATCGAGATCGGCGTGGGAATCGCAGCCGGAGTGGCAACCAGTGTCGGAGTCGGAATAGGAACAGATCTAGTCGAAGGGCGAATGCCAACATGGAAGTCCGTTGGAATCGACGCGCTCGCCGGCTTAGTCGGCGGTGTGCTCGGGCACATGGTAGCGCATCAAGACGGGGTTGTAGACGCGGTATCCGTTACCCAGATGGTACCATCCTGTGACTGGATCACGCCACTGGCCGTTGAAGCCTATGGAGGAGGCAGAATCGGGGGCGCTGAAGCCGTACGGCGTGTACTGCTGTTGGTGGATTTGATCTGGCTGTGCTGTGTCGAACCAGTTGAGCACAGAGCCATTCGCGTCAGATCCCCAGAGCTGAATCTCCGTAGACTCGCCGTTCTGGGTACTTTGTCCCAGGTATTCATTGCCAGCAGATATATAGCTCACTTGGCGGTCTCCGGACTTGACACTGATAAGTTTGTCCTGTCGGTAGAACAGCTGGGTATCTGGCTGGTCAGGGATTGACTGGGAGATCAGTTTACCAGCTGCATCATAGCTGTATTGACTCAGAAGGCTGCCACTGGTATCTTTGACTGACTTCAGGCGGCCACCGCTGTCGTATTCCAAGGCACGGCCTTGCTCATCTTGGATGAGACATCCATTAGCATCATATACCAGGGTGATTTGAGGTGTGAAATCGGGATGGCTGTTTGTAATCTGGCTGAGCTGGGTTGGATCACTCTGACTGTATGAATAGGTTGCCGTGTTTTGTGTCCCATCTTGGAAACCTGTTGTGACTGATGTGATGTTGTCGAGGTTATCGAAGGTGAATTCTTGGGATTGGATTTCATGTCCCTTCTCATCTTTCGGAAGTTGGCTTCCCTCGCATGTGTACTTGACCAAACGGTTGTGCTCGTCGTAGGCAAATGATTCGTTTCGGACAATGTTCCCATTATCTTCTACTTGCCGCGTGGTGATAAGACTCGTCTCGCCAAAGGATTGAATCAGTCTAGACACCTGTTTCTCCCCTTGCAACACTGTGCGCTCAATCTCTCGACCGAAGTCATCGTAGACAAGGTTTGTGGTCAAGCTGGAATCATGCTCTTGGTCTTGAACTGTAGTGCCGGACAGACGGTTGGCGCTGTCGTATAAATAAGAGACCGTGAGGGATCCAAGAGTCAAGGAACTCAGGCGGCCTGCACTATCATATGTGTTCTGGTATTTCTTTCCATGGACGTCGGTATATCCTTGCAACTTCCCGGCCATCGAGTATGTCGATTGAGTAGAAAAGGATGCCACACCTTCGCTGAGGTCGAGCGCTTCACTTTTCAGTAGGCCTGACGGGAAGTACTGACGATCCGCGGTGCTGGATGAGCCTTTGAGCTGTAGCGCAACTCCCGTCTTTGAGTCATATTTGTATGTCTCATTCCTATCTTGGCCACTGACTGTCGAAAGCGATTGGCGCAAACCCGGTTCGTATGTGAGTTTGAAGTCGCCCTTGTCCGTGGCAATCTGAGTTGGCTCTGGGGTGCTGCCCTGGTAGGATTGCTTCAAACTGCGCGTGCCGACTGTTCGCTGCGTCAATCGGTCCAATCCATCGAAAGACTGTCCACCCAGACTTGTGTCATTGACTTGGAGTGAGGTTGGGAGAGCTGCCGCGCTTTGAGTGGCATACTGAACGTTGACTTCCCGGCCGCTCACCCATGTAGTCTTAGTGACTCGGTCAAACGAGTCAGATTGGTATTTTGTCTTGCGACCCAAGGCATTTTCTTCTTCTACCAGCCGTCCGAGGCCATCGTAGCTGTATCTGAGCTTGCTGTACTCGGTTCCATCTTTACCCAGAAGGCGGATTTGAGTAGGCACGCCGGACAGATTGAGCTGCGTGACGGTTTGGCCTTCGCCCTCGATTCCTTCTGTTTGACTCAGGCTGATAGGATCCGTTGCTGAAATCGTCGTGACGCCTGTGCTGTTGTTTACAGTCTTCAGGACCTGACCCCAGTCGTCATACTGCAGTTCCTCGGTTGTTCGTAGTTCCGTTGGGTCGCTATCTGTGGTACGCAGCCAGTCAATGTCAGTTTGTTCAATATGTTGGCCCAGAGCATTGTAGTTGCGCTCCTGCAGTAAGCGAAAAGTGCCGGAGTATGTGTTGGTAGATGCATCCCACGAGCCATCATCATCTTGTCTCTTCACTTGGCAGATTCTCTCCAGGCCGTCAGAAATGTATTGTGTCTGAACACCTTTAGCATCCGTGACTGACAGCACCATACCACTACTGCCGTCGTCAGAGATGGCGTAACTGTTGTAGCGGACTGCTTCCTGATCGGTATCGATCGCTGTTGCGGCTTTAACCAATCTGCCCAATGCATCGTACTGGAAGACATCCTGGATACCAGCATCATCTGTCTGTCCTGTAACCTTTCCAGATGACAGGGAATGGACGGTTTCGAATTTGGCCGAAACACCGTCGAAGCCGGCCGTATTGAGTGTCTTTTTCAATTCGCCGCTATTGAGATACTCGTAGGCAAATGTCTGGGTTGTGGCGTTGTCTTTCGAGGATAACCATGTTTTTTGTTCTTGGACGCGTCCATGATCGCGTGAGTCTGGCTGGTTGATATACGTATACTCGGCAGTGGTCAGCGAGGTGTCCCCCTCAAGAGTGACGCGCGATGATTGCAGAACAAATGTCTGTACTGTCGCATTGCTTGAAGTAGGGAGCTCCAAATAACCGAATTTCTCTGTTCTGGTCGGTGCAGCAAAGGACGTCTCCGCCGGAGTCACTGTTTCCGTCTTCAAGTATCGTTGGAAACCATGAGGGTCAGCCGGGCAATTTGCCTCCCCATCTGCAGCGTAGTATGTGCGAGTGGTAATCAAGCCATCCGGTTTGATCTCCGTAGCAGGATTGCCCCATTCGTCAAACTCGGTTGTTGTTGTTTCTGTCCGACTGGAGGCAGTTGTGTCCGCATAGGTGATTGCAACCGTTTTGGGTAACAAGTATTGCGCAGGCTGATCGTCAAATGCTGTATTCGGAGTCGCATGATACGTGATGTCCTGGGTAGTTTTCTTCGTGTTCAGTTGTTCCTCGATCTTGGTGGTCAAGTGGAACTTGTTGTAAGTATAGGTTGTAGTTGCTCCACCTTCAAGCTGCGCCGTGGATGTGTACTGGTATTCCGCAGGCACCTGGTACAAGTTATCGCCGGTAGCGCTCCACTGCCGTCCTCCTCCATAGCCCAGGAAGTTATATGAGGAGTAACTGTAGATTGTCTTTATGGCTGGCTGCTGACGGCCTGGACGCGCCACATGAGACACCACGTATGGAATTCTCGTAAAAGGCGCTCCAGAGGGCAGCTGGTGACCATCTTGCTTGTAATTGACCTCTTCAACCAAACCAGTGGGGCTTGTCACCTGTGAGACACACACAAATCCGTTGCTGAGGGAGTTGTACGAAAACTGCCACGGGGGCGTGTCGTCGTCCAGCGGCAGTTTGAGCTGGGTTAATTGCGCATTACGCCGGATAAGCGTGAAGGTGCTGGCCGCGGTAGTTCCAGGCGCCTTGGTGATGGTTACTTGCGCATCGGAATACTGAACTTCCAGCAGAACATCGTCACCGTCTTGAATCTTACTCAGTCGTGGCTGTTCACCGTTGCGGGTCCACTCCAGACTGAGTGCACGACCATTTGCGCCGTAGATGGTGATTGGAACCGATTGGTTGTAAGTGTTGTTGAAACCGGAGAGAATCTCTACCTGGCCTGATTTGTAGGCCACCTCATAAATAGATCCTGCTGATGATCCCGTTCTCTTGGCCTGGAAGCTCTTGAGCTTCTGGTCCTGGATGAAAAAGGCACTGGTCGTCTCAGTGGCTTGGAAGTTTTCACCCGTCGAGAGCAACAGAGTCTTGCCTTGGCGATGGTCGTAGGAGGGTAGATTAAAAGACCAGCCAGTGCCCAGACCGATATCTTTGGTGTTGAGGGGATTGTAGCTCAACGATAGTTTGAGTGACGGACAGTTGCGAGTCTCCGATGGCGCATCAAAGAGTTGAATGCTGACGGTGTATTGTCCAGTACGAGGATCGACTCCTTTCTGCAGAAAACTTTGAAAATTGAAACTCTGGGAGTAGAGGTCACTAGGGTTGGACGACATAATGAACTGTCTTCTGAGTTCCAACCAAATTTGTGAGATTTTGATGATGGGAGAATTGTGAACGAGATCAGGGAATGAGCATGACACTTAGACTAGATTCAAGAGCAGTGAACAGCTCCCTATATATACATACATGCTGGTATATGCCCTACATCTTCACACCCTGTCAGCACAGAGGAGTAGGTGCACAATGACTGGGCTATTGATACATTGATCGAGGCTGTCTTCGTCACCTCAAAGCCGCTAAAGTAGGTCTCTACACTACACATCCATGTCTTACTGGTGGAACAACATGAGGAGCGTTCATCCGTCTGCGAGGTGTACTTGCCACCTCATGTTGATCTAGCACGTCAAGTAGGTCTCATTCAAATCATGCATCTCATATCAAAGGTGGCAACATAACATACAACTATTTCGACATCGTACATGCTAAGACCTCAAACTCCCAGATGCATTACAGCATCATTACAGGTCTGTCGGACTCTCCGAAACCATGTTAGAGTAGTGGAGGGCTGAGACTGCTAAGAAGACTACTAGTACTAAGGGTTGCTCACATTTTTCGGGTTTGCCAGCTGAATTTCAGCTCGGGAACATATTCCGAGATGGATCCAAAGAGGATGATTGGATACTAAGTAGTACTTAATCTAGCTATTATACATTGGAGGGGTGGAGGAGTGAGTCTAGACAATACTAGAATGGTAGTTATTATATTAATGTTACATTAGATTAATCTGCCCTCTAACGCTTATGGAAGGTGGAAGATGCGTCAACGTGCACCTGATATTCGCATATAATAAAACCATAGGGCCTTATCGATCGCACAGTACGAGCCACTGCATCTTTCCTAATATTAGCTCGCAGGATTGCTGCAACCTTAAGAAAACCAAATCCCGGACATGGTGTCTGCGTCATGGCGAGCCTACCCCGCCCTGCTGGTGTTATGGTGGTCAGAGATTTTCCAGTAGCCCGCCCGACTAATCACTAGTTAGTATCAGCTTGGTACCACTCCGGATTGAATCGTGGCATCTTGCTGTGTAACTAGTCGGTCTAGTAAACGGGCGGTGTTACGGACCCCTGCTAGCTAGAGCACTAGTGAGGGGGACACGCTGGGTAGAATAATACCCATGCCAAACGAAGAAGAAATGCAGCAGCCCTAGTAGTCTACTACTATCTCAGTACTATCTCGCTCTTCGCAGACGGGGTTGTATCCATACAACTTGAAGATTGTTGAGGGTTACTAGTTGGTCACGTCCTGCGCTTGGCAACCACATTACAATGGCTATGAAATCAGTTCTCGAATTGATTGTGTCTAGCGATTGTCGCCAAAATCAGGGCCCAGACTTTGACTGATACGTTCTGCTCGCCGCTGGCAACAAATTAGGTGCTCCCCAATCAAGCAAACTGCATAAGGGTGGCAAAGTTCAACATTCAACATGCATATGCGTCCAGGGCGCAGCTGAACCGGCTGATGTACTATGCTAGAGAAATCCTCGGACCATTTAGACTGGATGGACCCACTATGGAGGGAGCTGAATGCTGAATCTATACTATCCATACATTGGAACCTGCAAGTGGCCAACGATCGACGAGACAGGATCTCCATTGGGCAAAAGGCCCCTAATGATTACGCAAGATAGATTAGATCTAAGGAAAAGGCCAAGTCTCATCAAATAAGTCAAATCCCGAAGAGCCTGTGTGATCCAGAGCTGATATCGGAACAATGGTGTTCTCTTCAAGTTGTACAACCAGGATGGCGGGCATCACCTATTGCTATATTCGCTTAGGAAATCTATAATAACCCTTGAGCAGCACGTTCCTCTGTCTGTCCAGAGATATCATCTACTCACGCCATTCACCTCAGTTATAAATCATCTACTATCTCATCATGGGTTCTACATCCGTCTCCTGGGAGGTTTCCTCGTTCGAAGTCCAGGCCACTACACCCAGCGCCACGAGTGATGCTCTTTACGCCAATGGCAACATGCAGGTTCCTGTGATTGTTGTTATCAGTGTGATTGATCCAGACACCAACAATGCCTATGAGCTGAATGATTCCGAGCTCGAGACGATCGAACTCATTGACTATGACGACCCTCCCACGGAAATATCAGGATCGTGGAGCTATTCAGTCACAGAAAACGAATTCGAACACGGGCTGCCATCTACTACATGGGCCGCCCAGCCTGACCTATCTCTGGCGGCTGGGGGTCCTCAAAAGAAGCGTCACTGGGTTACGACGACGAAGGTCGAAGACAAGAGAATCGGTGCTAGCATCAAACAGTCCGATGGTACGATTGTCCATACCGGGGGTGGAACCTTTGATTCCAAAGTCACTCTCGTGGGTACGAACCCAGTTACATACAAGGTGGACGATCTCAACTTTGAGCAGCAGGAGGATAATGTAGAGCAAGATTTTCCAGACAAGAGCGGCACTTGGGTACAACGGAACTTTTATCTGACCACCAAGAAGTACGAACTCCGAAAAGCAGACCTTCAAGGCTATGATCTGGGCACAGTTGACCCCGCCTTGGAATACGCAACCGCTTATTTCGACACTGGTATTGGGTTCTTCAGTATCTTCTACTATTGGCCGATGGGATCAGAAGAAACGCGAACAGTGGGGATTGATTCTCATACGGCTGAGGTCACCATAAATCAGAAAAGCAACGCCCTGTGTGTCACCCATATGTTTCTCTCGGCTGGTAGAACTTGGCCGGCTTCTAGGACTTGGGAGGGTCGATTTACGTTCTATGATAAATTTGGAAACCCTGGCACTTTTTGGTTGGGCTATGGCGACACACATGTCACCCCAGAAATCTTGGAACACATATATACCCTAGAAGAATGACTTCTACTTCACATGAGGGACGAAGCTCAGTGATCCTTGTAACCTGCTCATGTTTCACTTAGTATGACTATCCATAGTATCGTTACACACATCGTTACACTTTTGAGAGAATTTACTTGTCCCTACCTAAGGAAAATATGTGTTCAGAAAAGCTGAATCCTAATCGATACCCGTGGCCAGGCACCTGGTAATGTGGTCTATCATTTCAAATGAACATTGAGTCTCGATACATATGACTAGAGAGGAGGTTTTAAGCATTGATAGGGACTTGATTGCTATGCTATGCCGTATTTCGGAAAAGGCTGTCTACCCTGCAGAACTATAGCTTAGCTTTTGGGAGACTTGCTTTCCATGTGTACATAAACAACTTTCTTACTAAAATACTAACAAAGACACTAGGCTCTGGATTAGTCTCGATAACAGTATATGAAAACGATACTATGACTTGTGTACTGGATTGACGTCTCGAAGGGAGAAGAAAATCAAAGGAATGTCTTTAGCTTCTATTTCGCTCTTCATTTTACATGCTCGGAGTCCCACTTGTCACTGTTCACCGAATTTCATCCAACACAGTGATTTTTTCAAAAGCTTCTCAGTAATGTGACCATACGACAACTCCAGAATTGGGGGAAACTTGCTGCCCTAGCACATACTACTACAGTAGCTGTTAATAGTCACGTGATATACTGTTTCGACCATGGAATTTCCTTTTTGAGTAGTTCCGCCTTCTCTCAGCTTCAACCGCCCATTCGTTTTGGATCAAGGCAATGCTTCGGAAAGTATGGTCTTCGTTGAATCAATCATCCGTATCATTCCAGATTCTTTCTGACCTCCATCTTTGAGGTCAACCAACAGTACTCATCCTATGAGATTCCCGCCTGCGCAGAGCATCTTATCCTCGCGGGCGATATCGGACGCTTAACGGACTATGAAGATTACCGCAACTTCCTACAGAAATTCACTGATCGATTCAAATTGGTGTTTCTTGTACTTGGGAATCATGAGTTCTATATTGAGACATTTGAAACGAGCATAGAAAGAGCAAAACGACTTGAGCAGGATCCTGCACTTAGTGGACGGCTGATCGTCCTCCATCAGAAACGATACGATGTCCCAGGTTCTAACGTTAGTATCCTTGGTTGCACACTTTGGTCAAAAAGTACCCCAAGAATTGGCCGATATTGTTCAGTCAAAAGTCAAAGATTTCCAAAGGATTGCAGACTGGTCGGTTGATGACCATAATGCACGCCATGATTCTGATTATTCCTGGTTGATGAAGGAGATACGTGCAATACTATAGGAGAATGAAGCAGCGGGGAAGCGCAGTAGGCAACGGTCTATCCTTGTTGTGACGCACCATGCACCTTCACTTCAGGGGACCTCTAGTCCTAGACATGCTCAGAGTCCTTGGAGTGTTGCCTTTGGAACTGATATCCTATCAGGAATTCCTGATGGAGTGAAAGTCTGGGTGTTTGGACATACCCATTACACTACTGATTTCATGGAGAAGGGGGTAAGAGTCGTGAGCAATCAACGAGGTTATATGCTGCCTTGGAGTGATTCGAAAAAAGACAGCGGGTTTGATGTGAGGAAGGTCATACAACTATGATAAAGTCTCATGCTCTGTCTTTAGCCTCCAGGCATATCAGCAAATTTGTCTCAGTCAACCTATTGTTCCCTGTTACAAGTGCCCCACTACTAGCGAGAAAGCCCAACCTCAAATTGGTAACGGCTGAGAACATTATTATGCAGATCTGATATATTTGTTAGTCGGTGGAGTGCGTTGGCCGATGAGAAAATGGGCTTCCACGCAAGTCATGATGCTAAGCCATTATGATTGGAGGCCCACGTAGAACTGGTTGAGATTGATTGTTTGATGTCGTTCAATTACGAGGCATTTATTGCGTTGATAGAACCAGCATGCCAGCCACCATCGGAATGGGTGTGGTAGCATTGTGTGCAATGGCGCGTCGGGGCTTACCCCAGGCTGTGGGGTCGAATCTAACCCCGGGTGGGGTACATTGGAGCGATCGGCTATACAAACATTCCATCAAGTCATCATAAGTTGATTTGCATCTTAGTGAGACCAACTAATGTACCATGGACCCCATAGAACAACAATCGAAGACAACGCAACCATACTGCAAGCGACCATGGATCCTGCCCTGCTTTTACGAAGGCTCAGCCAATGCGAACCGGTTAAACTTCATAATGACTTCACCCAGCCAAAACCACGCAATCACAACGCTTCGAGACCAACAAGGGTGCGGCTGGGAGCAACAGCCGCCTGTGAGTAAAGTCCATCATGCGGATAGTCCCATCGTCATAATCTCATCATTAACGCCACCATTGGACCATATATCATGCCGGGCCCGTGCCCCAGTTCGCTTCTGTCGTTGGTTTCATGATACGTCGATCTGAATGTAACCATCACAACTAAAGTCCATCTAGGCAACTGTACTACCATCTGGTACGCTTGCTGTTTTTCCTTGGTTGCGGGTGCAGATGTACTCGATTGCCGTGGAGATGGCCAGCAGTCTTAGCCGGATTATCAACTAATAGTTTTTACAGAAAGCATATAACCACCACCATGACCTCAAGAGGTTCGAATCCCGTCTCGCGCCTTGCGGAAGCTGCCAAGGAGAAGGTTGCGCCCAGTACCTCCTCCAAAGCCAAGGATCCCAGTGCAAACTGGACCCCGGAGGAGATGTTTGAAACAACGTTGGATCGGAACGGCAACCCAGTGCCCAATGATTCCTATATTGACGTGGAAAAAATGAGAAAAGGACGACAAGGCCCGGACGAAGGAGATGTCTTTGAGGCCGCAAATGAGGACTTCGACTAGACTAAGTCAAGCCCGGTGGGAATGATGACGCTGGAGGCGTCCATAGAGGGAGCAACGCGGCTATATGATATGAGACCATGCGGAATGTTCGATGCTGTCAGTCACTCTTTGCAGGACAAGAGCGGTGGATGCTGAGACATGAGTGCATGCAATGTGTAAATGTGGATAGTGCTAGTAATTTCCCGGTGGTGCACTCCTTGACCACCGGACCCAATCGAAACAATCAGATTGTATGCAATCGAGACATATCCTTGCATCCTCGGCGGTCTGTGTCTCTCCGAACACAGCAGTAGTCTTTCTTATCGTGAGCTCGTGTCCCTGGTTGTCTGTAGAATTGCCATGGCAACCACCCGCTGCCAGAAGGTCCATGCGCTGCCTCAGGCTGTCTGCTATTCCCGATCGGGAAATCCCCAAACGAGGTCATGGCGATGCGATTCATTCATCTTGAACTCCCCACGATCAAACACCCCCCCAAGTTCTCGATTGTTGCTTCTGGTCCCTCCTCGATCGCTGCATCTCCCCGTGTACCTTCTTCGAGAGGGGGGAAGTGTGTACTGTCTTCCATCCCCTTGCGTGCCACTGCATGTTTCTCTCTTTCACCTTCCATCGCAGGAGCTTTCCCGAAACCCCCGACTGCCCGACTGTTTACCCCATGTCGAGAGTGGAATCGCTCTGTTGTCTAGTGCCGGATGTCAATTGAACTTGCAGACGGACGGTCCGCGCAAGCATATACATTCTGGATATCCTCCTTGTTTAATCCCCCCCTTCGAGGGCGAGCACTACGCCCATTCTTGGGTCCACTAACCCAGCAGCCACCACCACCCCCCATACCCTTAATATCAATCCCTCCTCGATAAGAAAAGAGCCCGCCTCTCGGTCCCTACCATCCGGTGGTACAGTTGCCTGTATGTACCATTGCCTACTTCAACGCCATCGTGAGCACCTCACTCAGTTTGTACAGTTTTTGAGGGATCACGGTCACGCCATGTCCCTGGACCCCCGTTTCTACCACCATATCGGCCACGGCTCCGGGCCTGGCTCCCAATCCTCCGCCTCGTCCTCCGGGATCTCCGCGATAACCGGCATCACCAGTCCCTCGGCCCACTCGATGACTGCCTCCGCCGCTACCTTACGATCAACCGCGTCCAGTCCGTCACTGCGCGCACGCGAGGGCGTGGCCGTGTCTGCCCACCACCGAGTCGACAGCATGTCTAGTCCTTCCAGCGGCGGCGGCAACGTGCGCGTTGTCGTCCGTGTGAGGAAGTTCCTTCCCAGAGGTACGTCTGGCTGAACGATGAAGAATATTACGGATGGAGGCTGACAGTCATCCCATATTTGGGAGCATAGAGATTAACCGCAATGCCGAATGTCTGATCAGCATGGATCCGCATACGCAGACGACCAAACTTCGAGCGCCCCAGATAAGCCCGGAAGACGAAGGGAAGCCTAAATCGCAGGCGCGCGGAAAGGTGTTGGAGGATAAATCATTTGTTTTTGACAATTCTTTCTGGTCGCATAACGAACGGGATCCCCACTACGCCCACCAGGAAGACGTCTACAACTGTTTGGGAGAAGAGTTCTTGGACCACAATTTCGAAGGATACCACACCTGCATATTCGCCTATGGCCAGACGGGTTCTGGCAAGAGTTATACCATGATGGGCACACCGGAAGCGCCTGGATTGATTCCTCGGACCTGCGAAGATTTGTTCCAACGTATCGAAAGCGCCGAATCTCCGGATATTAGTTTCAACGTGCGCGTCTCCTACTTTGAAGTCTACAATGAACATGTGCGCGATCTGCTGGTCCCTCGGAGCGACCCGCCGCACTACCTTCGTATTCGGGAGTCCCCGTTGGAAGGCCCGTACGTCAAGGACCTAACAGAGGTGACGGTCAAGAGCTTCGACGAACTCATGAAGTTCATGCGCAAGGGTGACGTATCGCGCACTGTGGCCAGCACGAAGATGAACGATACATCGTCCCGATCACACGCAGTGTTTACTATTACTCTGAAGCAGATCCACCACGACCTTTCGACCGATGAAACCACTGAGCGCACGGCACGAATACGTCTCGTTGATCTGGCAGGTTCAGAACGAGCCAAGTCCACGGAAGCAACCGGTCAACGACTGCGCGAGGGGTCCAATATCAACAAGTCCTTGACCACATTGGGTCGAGTCATTGCCGCACTGGCAGATCCCAAGCCGGGTCGCGGAGGCAAACGCAAGGGCAAGGATGTGGTCCCGTATCGCGACTCGATCCTGACCTGGCTGCTGAAAGATAGTCTTGGGGGCAACTCGAAGACGGCGATGATAGCATGTATTTCTCCCAGTGACTACGAGGAAACGCTCTCCACCCTACGATACGCAGACCAGGCCAAGCGCATCCGAACACGGGCCCGAGTTAACCAGGACCACCTCTCCGCCGCCGAACGTGATAAACAGATCGCCGAAATGGCGGAAACGATACGCACGCTTCAGCTGAGTGTCAGCCTGGCCGCAGCCAACCGACGGGAGAATGAGATGCAGAACGAGCGCCTCGAAGACTATCAGCAGAAGGTGGAGAAGCTCCAGCGACTAATGGAGGAGACGAAGATGGTGAGTGAGTGTAAGATCCGGCAGCTGCAGACGGAGAACGAGGCCCTGCGGAATCACCTCAAGCTGGCCTTGGACAGTATCCGGAACCCGATCCCTCCGGTGGTGGTGCATAAGCGCCGGAGTGGCTTATACAGTGTGAATGAGAACGATGGCTCCCCGTCCAATCGCAAGCGGCTCAGCCGTGCCCGATCGCCTCCGTCCGACGTCGAGCCCGAACCCGAGCCGGACCTCATTTGGGAAGATGAAGACACGATGCAAAGCGAGGCCAGTCATGTTGAGGCGCAGGAAATGCAGACGCATATGGAGAACCTTCTGGACGATCTAAGCATGTTCAAGCGCAAGATAGCAACGGACCACGAACGATTCCGACCCAGCTGGAAGCCTGAAGGACGAAAGCGACGACGAGCGCTGGGCAATGTTTGGGTCAACAATCGATAAATGGACAACTTCGTGAATAGAATGGAATGGGACTGGGCTGGGTAGCGTGGGTGGCTTTGTGATTATGGCGTTGGATGGATTGACTTGGATGCACATAATTGGAGACGCTGGTTTGATTTGAACTGCGTCTCGCTGCGATGATATCTTTGCTGCTTTTCTTCCCTTCTTCTCTTCTGGCCTTTAGCTTTTACTTTTCTGGCACGATGACATGATTGTATGGTAGGATGACAAGGATGCTTGATGCCCGAATACCATGAAACCTTGTGATTAGTCGATGCACATCGGCTGTGGCTTGATAGAATGTCTGCCCAGCTCTGACTCAGGTACCTGCTATAGTTAGTATACCTTGATACATGAAGGTGTCAGTTATAGATAAATAGGTGAATGTTCTGTAGAGCAATTCCTAGTTATCGCCGGTGAGATCCGGTTTCGCAGCCCCGATGACTCCACTCCCAACCACCACAGAAACTTTTACTAGTGAGGTGAAGTAACACAGTGGAATGATACTCCTAGAAATACTCCTCACACTGGGAAGCACCGTGGTGCAATACGTGGGAATTCTCGTGGTGGTAACAGCAGCTTATGTGGTGAAGCAGCAGCAGCAGCAAAGCGTGAGTCAACGACGGGAACGGGTTTCATCGCCGGCTCCCCCCACAACATCCACTTCTTCTTCCACTTCCTCCTCCGCCGAAAAAGTCTCCAATGCCCCTCCCGATCGCCTCGATACTCCCCCTCCTTCCTTCGACTACACATCACCTCTCATAATGGCGAACCCCGTTGACTCCTCACAACCCCCGGCTGAAATGCAATCCCAGCAATCATCATCATCATCCCCAGGCGCTGCCGCTGCTGCTGCTGCTGCTGCCGCCGGCGCCAACGCCTCCGCTAAGCCCGCTAAACCGCAGCAATCACAGCCCGCCAAGCAACAACCACAACAGCAACAATCACAGTCTAAAGGAAAGGATACTGCCGCCGCTGGTGGTGATGGCGCCGCGCTCTCCCCCGCCGAATTGAAGAAGAAAGCCAAAGCCGAAAAGGCCGCCCGTCGCGCTCGCGAACGCGCTGAACGGGAACAATCCGGTGGTGCTGGTGCTGCTGCGCCCGGTGGGGGTCAGTCGGCTGCTGGTGGGAAGAAGGGCGCGTCCGGTCCCGGTGGTGCTGGGGCTGGTGGGAAGGATGCTTCTGGTGCTGCGACGCCGCAGAAGGGTGGTCATCAGAAGCAGCTGCCTCGTCGCGGTTCGGCGCAGGCGACGGGCCAGCCGAGTGCGGCGGAGTTGAAGAAGAAGCAGGAGGAGAAGAATGTTTCGGTCTTTGGACACTTGTATGGTCAGCAGCGCAGGACTACGATTGCTGGCGCTGGAAAGGAGGTGCATCCGGCGGTTTTGGCGCTGGGCATGCAGATGAGAGACTATGTGGTTTGTGGTAGTAGTGCTAGATGTGTTGCTACGTTGTTGGCTTTCAAGAGGGTATATCTTTCTATTTTGGAGTTTGGCTGTGTGCTGTGTGCTGTGCTGTGTTAACGTTTGTCAGGTCATCGAAGCTTATACTACCCCCCTGGGCACCTCGCTCGCCCGCCACTTGACTACCCACCTCTCTCACCAGATTACCTACCTCTCCACGTGTCGTCCCTTGTCTATCAGTCAGGGTAACGCTATCCGCGCCCTCAAGCTCGCCATCTCCTCCATTGATCCGTCCGTCCCCGAAGCTACCGCCAAGGCCTCGCTGTGCGATTTCATCGACAGCTTCATCCGCGAGAAGATCACCGTCGCCGACCAGGTCATTGCCGGCAGCGCAGCACAGAAGATTCAGGATGGAGACGTGATCGTGACATTTGCAGGCAGCTCGATCGTGAAGCAGACGCTGTTGGCGGCACACAAGGAGGGCAAGCAATTCCGCGTCTCCATCATCGACTCGCGGCCACTGTTCGAGGGTAAGAACCTGGCGCGCACACTCGCCAACGCCGGTCTGGACGTGCAATACTCCCTCATGAACGGCATCAGCCACGCCATCAAAGACGCTACCAAGGTTTTCCTGGGCGCTCACGCCATGACCAGTAACGGTCGCCTGTACTCGCGCGTCGGTACCGCACTGGTCGCTATGTCGGCCAAGGAGCGCGCCGGCGGCGTCGAAGTTCCCGTCATCGTATGCTGCGAGACAGTCAAGTTCACGGACCGCGTCGCGCTGGACAGTATCGTCGTGAACGAGATTGCAGACGCCGACGAGCTGGTGACGGTCGAGCCGGTGCAGCAGCTGACCGGGTTGCCGGATCCCGCGGCGCAGCCCGCCGTAGAGCCCAAGAAGGGCGGCAAAGCTAGCAGCGCGCCGGTGGAGACGAGCACGGCGGCACAGAGCAAGTCGTCGCCGCTGGAGGACTGGAAGGAGTCGGCGAATCTGCAGCTGCTGAATATCATGTATGATGTGACGCCGGCGGAGTATGTGGACATGGTGGTGACGGAGATGGGCAGTTTGCCGCCGAGTGCAGTACCTATAGTGCATCGGATGAGTACGAATATGTAGGGTTTAGTTATTAGGTAGATAATGGATGCAATGTGGTTTACTTGTGAGTGGATATGATTCGTAGTTGGAGATGAAAGCGGTGATCCTGATTCAATTCCGTAAATGCTTATCGCAACACCACTTCCCAAACACAACTGACAACCACCAACTACCAACTACCACCCCAATCCACAATAACAACATCAACCATACACCAAACACCAGCTACACACTCAACTGTCCTTCACATCACTCCAACTCCAAGCCACATCCTCCCTCCAAAATGGTACACCCCTCCCCAATACCCTCCTCCCTTCATCCCATCCCAATTTGTCCCCTCACCACCACCACTCCCCATCCCAATCCCCCCAAACCCCCCAACCATCCAAACCACCAACTAACCCATACGAATATTATAACCTATAGAGCAAAGACTCCACCCCCACCCACCTCCACATGCACCACCCCCGACTAGCAGACTACTTCGAAGACTTCACGCGCCCACACCACCACACCACCTCTTCCTCTTCCTCCCCCTACACATCATCCACCGCAACCCAAGCCTTCGCAACAACAACAGCAGCAGCAGCAGCCACCGGCAGTGGCGGCACCGGCACCTCCCCGACCCTCACGCCCTCCTTCCTCCCCATCGAAGACATCTACATCCCGCCGCAGTATCAGCCCCCCAACCCGGAGGACGAAGACGATGTGGTTCCGGATCAACACGCCGCGTTTGGGATTGCGAGGGCTATGGCGCTGCAGGGGAGGAGGGGGGAGGGGGCCTGGAGGGATTTGGGGCTTGAGGGGTTGGTTAGGGGGGATGGATCGGGGGGAGGGGGTGCTGGGGCAGGGGAGGCTGGGAAGGTGAGGGTTAGGGGAGAGGGGAGGTTGATGGGGGGAAGGAGGAGGGTGGTTTGTTTGAGGTGATTCTTTTCTATTCCACTATCGAGAGGTAGGGTGGGATGCATGGGGAGATGGTGTTATGGTTTTTGTTATGGCTAGGCTACGCTATTATACCCTGCGTTTGTTGTGTTTTTATGGGTATCGGAGGAGTCTTCGTGGAATCATCATTATCATGTATACTACTGCTGCTGCTGCTGCTGCTGCTATGCTGCGCTATATCCGTATTATGTCTATCCGGGCCCGTTCATACAATTTGTGGCTGACCTGCTTCTGCTCCCTCTCGTCGTCTTCTATCCGTCGTGGCTGGATCGCCATCTGTGCGTATGTGCCTGCGCCGCGGCGCTTGGAGAGCGTACCGGGGTTGATCACTGTGACGCTGTCCACTACCTGTCTGGTTATTAGCATTATCATAGATTATACGAATTACTGGGTGTGGGGGCTGACCTTAACAAACGGCGGCAGCATGCTCGGCGTTATCAACACGTCCGGCCGCACATTCCACCACTCGCCCAGCTTTGAATAGCTCACATCGACCATTCCCCCTGTTGCAAGGCCGGTCCCCGCTCGTGGCAGCATGTCTCTGCTCGAGGTCGGGAACATCGGCTGGAAGTGTCGCTGCTCGATCATGTACTTGGGCAGTCTTGTCAGGAGGTTCCCCTCCGTTGGTTTGCCGTGGAGTACCTCCTCGCGGCGCAGCTCGTACAGCACGTCGTGCGAGCACATCCCAATGACTGTCTCGTTCAGTGACAGCGTCACCGGGTTCGACACCATGCGAACCTGCTTCGGCAGGCCCAGCTCCTTCTTGGGCAACTGCTCCTGCGGCCATGAGACGTGCTTGCTGACTGCGTCGCGGACGGACGGTACCAGCACAATGGTGATGCTGGGCACGGCCGCCACCAGTCGCTGTAGCGGCGCTGAGATGCAGTGCCGGAATACCGTCGTCAGCGTCACCGTGTCCGGGTCCACGCCGTTGATCTCGGGCAGGTCGAAATCCCCCGAGGCCAGCAGGGGATGCTCGATGTCCAGGAATGGGCCTAGCAGGACGAGGCCGTCCGCGTAGCTGTCTGCTGCCTTGCGGCAGATCTCTTTTAGTGGCTCGTAGTCGAGGTTATCTTCTGCTGTGTATGGGCCGGCAGCGACGAGAACGTTCAAGGGCGCTGAGCCAGCGTCTTCGAGTCTCTGGTTGATGGTTTCGAGGTTGACGACTGACGATGCGGCCGGTGGGAGAAGGGGTGTGGGGAGGACCTCTTTGACGGAGAAGTAATTGCCGGACGCATTAATGCCGCGCAGCGCCACGATCTGGCCCGGGAAGAAGTTGGCAGATGGCACGGATTCGAGTTTCAGTGGAACACGGATGCCTGCTCCTGTACGTCTGGACGTCTCGAGCACGAGTGATGCCGTGTTGAGCTTTCCTTCCATACTGTCGGATGCGATGCGTCCGACGGCCACGATCTCGCTGGTGCTCTGTGTAGCGGCGCTGCCGAATGTGATCTCATCGCTGCCGTACTGTTTCTCGAACAATGCCATGAATTCGTCGATGCGGTCGTCCAAGATTTCCGATGCCTCGGCCAGTCGCATAGCCATAGGCTTGTATCCGAACTTCTTCAAGTCTGTGTTTGCCGTCGGTCGTATGCGGGCTTCGGAGTATGGCGCGATAGGGGCCTCTGCTTGTGGGAGATGGGGGTTGATGGTTTCGATGGTTTCGCCTGCATTCTGGCGTTGGGAAAATGGGATAGATCTGCTTCGTCAGTGGCAGGCTTTTACGGTGATTCGCGCACGTACTGTAGCCCATCGCCGTTTGTCTGTTTCACACTGGTACTCATCGGAGATCCATTGTGTTCGGTTCTCCCGATCTTGGAGATCGATGGCGAAGCAAAGTCGGATTTCCGCTTCGCTGAACCGGCATTGCTCCGACCGGAAGCACCTGGTGTTAATCCATCAAGCCTGAATCATTAGCTTTCGTCCATTAAATCATTGATACTCAACGTACATGCCAAAAACATCTGACGTGGCAGCGCGCGGGGTGGCCGGCACTGCTGGTTTCCTCTCCATCTGTCGGCCTGCTTTGCCGCGGGCGTCTCGCTCCAATGTATCCTGCACATCTTTCTTGAACAGTCGTACGGTACCCAGGTCCATCTTCAGCTCATCTGGGCCCATCTTCAGACAATAAGACTCCCATTTGTAGAAGAGCTCCTGCGCAGAGATGGAGTGGATGCGCAGGATTGACTGCAACTCGGTGAGAACATCCTTGGGTAGACCATCTGGAGCAGCGGCAGCAAAGAGCTCATTGAGCTCTGCGACAGAATCCTCCATGTTGACTGGAACCCTGAATTATTGACGAGTTTGGATAGTACTTCGTATCCAATATGGCTCTCTATCGGAACTGCAATGACGCGCGACGCGTGAGACGCGCAAATTGGTTGGTGTGACCGCCTGCCGAAACGAGACCGCAGCACGACCCGCGGAACCACGTATTCTTTGACTGCAATTGATTAATCCATCGGAGGTTTGCAGCTGACGATCGGTGGGCCTGCCGATCAACACTCCGCCCTGCTCAATCTTACGCCGTGAAAAAGGACACCCGGGAAGCTGCTTGCCGTTCTCCCCCTTTATTATATTCGCTGATGTCTTGCGATTTATAAAGTTGGTTGCCCTCAGACAAGGCAGACACTTACACTACAATCATCTACACTAGATCCAACAGATCCAAGCAAGCTCTTCATCATGAGCGCTCCCTCTAACCCCCCGGCCGCTGCGCCCGCCGACAATACTCCTGCTGTCGATGCCTCACAGACCACCCCTTCTGACCCGTCACCTTCAATTCCTGATGGGATCGCAGCTACCCCTGAGACTACCGCTAAACCCGCAGAATCCACCGATTTAGCCAAGCAAATCGAGGAGTTCGAATCTCAATTGCCATTGTCCGCCGCCGACGGTCTCATCCAGAAGCCCTTTCCCCGCCCCCTTGAATCGGCCAAGCCGACACCCCCAGCCGAGCTCACCTCCGACCAGCAAGCAAAATACAAGGATGTCCTGAAGGCTGTCTCGGAATGGACCACGGTTCCGACAACATCCGCTAAGAATTCTCCTACCGCCCCTATTACCGACGATGAGCGCATGTTCCTGACCCGCGAGTGCCTCTTGCGGTACCTGCGCGCAACCAAATGGAATGTCTCCGAGGCAATTGCGCGCCTCCAGCGCACGCTCACCTGGCGCCGCGAGTACGGCGTCGAAAAGCTCACAGCCGAATACATCTCCGTTGAGAACGAGACGGGCAAGCAGGTCATTCTGGGATATGACATTCACGGGCGCCCATGCCTGTACCTGCTGCCATCAAACCAGAACACGGAAACGAGCGACCGCCAGATCCAGCACTTGGTCTTTATGCTTGAGCGCGTCATCGACCTTATGGGCCCGGACCAGGAGACGCTGGCACTGATCGTCAACTACAAGGAGACGAAGTCGGGTCAGAACGCGAGTATCGGCCAAGCCAAGCAGACCCTCAACTTTCTGCAGAACCACTACCCTGAGAGAATGGGTCGCGCCCTTGTAATTAATAGTGAGTTGTCCCTGTCTCATGCAAACGATATTTTCTGACCACATTCAGTGCCGTTCATGATCCTTGGTTTCTTCAAGATCATCACGCCATTCATCGACCCATTGACTCGCCAGAAGCTAAAATTCAACGAGGACCTGGGTCAGCACGTGCCTCCAGGCCAGTTGATGAAGTCCATGGGTGGTGAGGTCGAGTTCCGGTACGACCATTCGATCTACTGGCCGACGCTCAACAAACTTGCCGACCAGCGCCGAGCAGCATACAAGGAGCGGTGGATCCAGGGCGGCAAACGTGTTGGTGAGATTGAGAACTATCTGAAGACGGGCACCAGCCCGAGTCTCTCTCAGACGGAGGGAGCGAATGGTGGAGCGCAGCCTGCAGCATGAAACTTCCCATCTTGTGCGACTTCCGGGTAAATTTGTCTTTTATTGTTCTTTGAGCGTTGGCGATTGCATGGCTGTGGCATAAAGCATAGATACGCCTTTATAATTCTTTGGCATCGTTTTTCGAGCTCTCGGTTAGACTTGTGGTATAAGTAGACACATGGTCCAAAACCTTTCAGCAACCTTTGCTTGTTATCATCTGTCGCGTATAAATATCTAATAAGGCATTGATGTCGGCGTAAATAGAGACCGGAGCTAGTCAAGTAAGCGACTCGAAGCTTTCTCCGCAGTGGCCTGTCACGTGTGGGGATGGCGGGGCAGTGTCTGCCTCAGGCATGTATCCCACCACTTCCCACCACTCAAGTTCTCAACAAAGCTGCAGCAATACATATGCTGGAAATGGAATGCTGCGGCATGTAGTAAACACAAACACAACCTGAACATGACACACTGCACATATTTCAGCCCGTCAGAATATCTGTTTGGAAATTTGACACCTCAATGTCCGCCTTGGATGCCCCTCGTTCCTGGTGCATTCTCTCACCTGCAACTATCCAGGCGACTGGGGTCTTAATTAACTAAGATAGTACAGTAGGCAGATTAATTAATCAGGAGATGTGATGCATCATCCTAAGCATCCTGCGCATGATTCGTCGCGCGCTGTCTTCTCAGATGATCCTAGACATTCTCCTTTTTTAAACATCCCATACTAATCCTCTTCCTCCCCGCCTATCCATATCACTAGGAATATTAATCATATTATCCCAGCGGCACCGGCGGGTTATAACCCCTGTCAACTGCATCAAGCCTTTTGAGCTGCTATTGATTCTACAGGTCTGGGAGATCATTTCCACCCAGAGTTAACTTCTTTGTCTCGTCCATTCTGAACGTCTGGATGTGTTTTGCGGTCCCACGACAGTAGCGGCACTGGGCAATCAAGATGGAGGAAGCTCCCCAGCGGGTGCCCGTAGTCCCCACGGGCAGAATGAGCAGCACTTCCGGGCGGCCGCTTTCAATCACCGACGACACCTCCACCACCACCACAACTACCACTACTGCTACCACTGCAACGACCACCTCGACCACCTCCACCATCACTGCGCTGACGACTAGCACGGCTGCTGCTGTTGCTCCTGCTGCTGCTGCTGCTGCTGCTGCTGCTGCTCTTCCTGCTGCCTCTCCTCGGTCCACTCCACCTCAGCCTTACCCTCGCCCGCCTTCCTCCACCGGTTCCTATCCCTCGCCCATTCCCTCTCCTGTTCCAGACCGTCGTCCTATCCGCGGTCACGAGGGAGGATTCGTGTATCCCGCCTTCTTTCTCCGGCCGCGAGGTCTATCACACCCAATGCCCCCCGCTCAGCCCGAAAGGGCGATCGATCGGGAAGAGCGTCAGGCCCTAGTGAGTTGCTTTGCTTTTCTCTTCCTTTCTTCTCCCCGTTGCTTGCTTTTTCCCCTCAAATCTTCCTGTTTGCCCCGCTCATGTCCAACGCGCCTTACCCCTCCTTGGTCCGCTCTGCTTCGTACATGAACCTGTTATATCACTTTGTTTGCCATGGTTCCGGGTCTGTCATGCTTGCGCTCAATGCCAATGTGCCATGACCCTTCTGGCTGCCAACTGCTTGCTCGTAATTGTTTCCACATGGGAATTAAACGGATTGACTAATCAGATTCTGGTCTCTCTTAATCCTTGTAGCGTGCCATTCGCAACTTCCTCAAAGTCCGTACCAGCTATGATGTCCTTCCACTCAGTTTTCGACTTATCATGTTCGATACATCGCTGTCCGTCAAGGAGAGCTTGAATATCCTCATACAGAACGGCATGTCTCCCACCCGCTCCCCGCGGCTCCGCGGGCTATGCGCACCGCGAATGCAATCTCGCTGACTGGGAAGGATGCACAATATAGGTATCGTTTCGGCTCCGTTATGGGACTCTACATCTTCGACCTTTGCCGGTCTTCTCACCACATCCGACTACATCAATGTTATTCAGTACTACTATCAGAACCCCGAGGCTCTGAATCAGATCGATCAATTCCGCTTGGATAGTCTACGAGGTGCGTCTGGCGCTTTTTCCGAAGGGATGCAAAAGCTGACATTCCATTCAGAGGTCGAAAAGGCGCTTCATGTGGCGCCTCCCGAAACGATATCCATTGACCCAGAGCGGCCGCTCTACGAAGCCTGTCGGCGCATGCTCGAGTCTCGCGCCAGGAGGATTCCTTTGGTTACTTTTGACAGTCAGACTGATCGAGCCCTCGTTCTGAGTGTTCTCACCCAGTACCGCATCCTGAAGTTTGTCGCCGTCAACGTCAACGACACGCAGAAGTTACGGAAACCCCTTGGTGAGATCTTGCTGGGCTCGTATCACAATATAGCAGTCGCATCGATGGATACACCTGTCATTGACGTGATTCACATTCTCGTCTCACGGAGCATATCAAGTGTCCCCATCATCAATACTGAAGGTAAGCGATACTACGTTGGAGCGCGCATGTATGTGTACTGATCTCGTTATTTTCGCAGGTGTTGTGTACAACGTCTTCGAGGCTGTCGACGTGATAACGCTGATCAAAGGAGGTGTCTATGATGATTTGAGTCTAACGGTGGGCGAGGCATTAAAGAAGCGATCTCCGGTATGTTGGATCTATCACACAAGAGTTTCCTAGTACATTTGACTCATTACTCCAGGACTTCCCCGGTATCTATACATGCTCCCTGAACGATGGTCTGGATACCATTTTCGACACGATTCGCAAATCCCGTGTACACCGCCTGGTTGTGGTGGACGACAACTTCCGGCTAAAGGGTGTCCTGACCTTGAGTGATATTCTCCAGTACATCCTTTTGGAGGGTGAAAATGACGAGTCATCATGAACAATGTATTTGCGCCTTGTCGCGCTGCTACGCATACTTACAACTTGCATGGAAAGGCGTTTTTGCGTGCTAGTGTCGGTTCCCGGGCCTCCTTGGTTGGCAACGGTAGCCCACTTGCACGTTATTGACTTGATTATACGGTTCTACCCCCTTATATTGCTTCTTGGTATTTGAGCACTTGGGCTTTTGTCCGTCTTGTTTGAAATGCAAAAGTAGACGGTACTTTATGGCGCAACGGTCTATATCCCGGTTACAAAGGCACTCGTGTACACAATACATCTAGACATTGTCATTGAACTTCAGTTGTAGAAATAGCCAGCTCAGCGTGAGAAGTTGATTGTTACTTGTGAGCGTGGCGGTTGCAGTTGTAATAGCAAGCAACCATGGACTTTTGTTATTGAACGGCAAAGCTTTGTTTCTCAATCTTTAGCGTTGTATATTCCCTGTTCAAGCTGCGTGAATTACATTCACGTGTATGGACTCATGTTCCGGACAGCCCGGTCAATCCGGCCATTCGCTAAGTCTGCCTGGTGAATGAAGCCTTCCTCCCCAGTTCTTAGTATCACTGGACAAAAGAGGAAAGAACGATCCTGACATTGACATAACATACTCCCAGGCCATGCCACACCGAGCACTCCCCTCTATAACGATTGTTGCATCTTCCGTCTCTAGCATACCTAACCACTTGCGCAGCGTCTAGTGCAGCAATGGATACCTTGGAAAGTACCAGAGACAGCTTGAAACGATCCATGGACCAAAGGCTATCACTTTCTGTGCCCTTTTCGTCGGTGAACGCCGGGCTAGCTGCCTCTCTCGGGTCAAGAGACATAGCAAAGCACCACGATAGTAGGAGGAATACAATTTTATTGCCAAAGGATGTGGCAGCCCCAAAGAGACACGCCTTGGAGATAAGCTCAGGAGACAAAGGTTCCAAACTGAATGGGTTCAAGACGCTGTTTCGCTCACGCAAGTCGCAGCATCTTCGACTCGAATCAGGGTCGTCTGGTCTGTCTGCAAAGCCCATGATAGTGGTGGAAGAGGGATGTAATGAGAATCATTCTACGGCTACTGGCCATGAAGAGAATCGGCAGTCCGTCGGGCTTCAGGTCACTCAGTCCAGCGACCTTTTGAATGGAGATGCCGATAGAAAGGTCAGTGACAAGACGGTGTACTCGCTCAGCTCGGATCTAACTAGTGTGACTGTCTGCCATGATCCGTCGAAGCACAAATCCATGCCTATTGCCTTGGTTGATCAGGATTGTCTTTACCATGATCCCTATAGTGATATCCAAGAAGCGTCTCATTCTACAACACAGTCCAATGTCAATTTCGAAGATCTGAAGGGGGCTACTTCGTACTCCAGCAGACAATATAGTTCAGAGCGCAGTAGTGCGAGTGTCTTGTCGACATGCCGCAATCGGACTACAGAAAAGCCAGGGAATCCCTTCAGGCAGACCCGCTCCTACAGGTCACGGGGCTCATCCAGGCAGAGTTCGGACTTTGCCGCCTCGCTTGACGACAGTTACGCATTGGAACAAGGGGATCGCCACGCGGCTGTTATAGCGTTCAATGAGCTGGCCGGTAGATTGCGTCTTGAGCCGCTGGAGGTCGACGACACGCAAGGTGCTCACGGGGGTGCTGAATGGGGTCAGGTGTCAGGTTTGTGTGCCCCAGAGCCAGAGATCGACAGGTGATATACCAGACATCCCAGTTTCTGACGACATAGTAGCTGAACGATCTCCTGATAGTCGTCTATCCCATACAGCCACCGGTGATGATCCTCCCAGACGTCGGGATAAGTTCTATGGACGCATACGAACCATGCGGTCGACCCTCCAGCTTGGATCGTCAGACGCACCCCGCAAAAGAACCTTGCGTCGGATGAGGACGTTCGCCAGCCTTTCGCGCCGATCGGCCGATATGACTTCATTGAAGGGCAAACCCCTGGAAGACCTGGCTCGACTGGGGGGCTACAATCTGCTCACTCTTCCGGCCGACTTTGCGCCTACGAAATTGAAGCTACCCGTATGCTTTGTGGCGATTATCACCTATCTGGGATGCTTTGGTAGGAATCCACCATGCTCCACTAGGATACTCTATCCGTCGCAGGCTATTGGTTTATTGACGTCATTTACAGCTCCTATTGTACGAAACGTCTTTGTCGACGCCGGGGATCCGAAACTAGCGGCACGGACGTACGACTACTACGCCAATCAGGTGCACTCGGTGGAAAAGCAGCAAGACAAGATCCAAATGACGGTTGCGAGTGGCACGATACCGGCGGATGTGGTGGACCCTCTGAGCCGGGATGGGGATAGTGGCGACGCCATTCAAGTGTTGAGCGTGGCATGGGCGTTCAAGGCTCTTCTGTCCGGGCTCCCAGGGGGGATTCTAGGGTCGGGCCGGCTTTATCGAGTGCTGGTCCAGATTTGTCAGGGCCACCTTACGAGCGAGCCAGTGGAGCGGCGAAGAAGCTGCCTCGGGGGGATTTCACCTCGGGGTTACGTCAAGGTCAAGGCGATGAGTCTGGCGATTCTGGCGCTCAGCGACTCGATGCAGCTGAACCTGATCTCTGGGGTGTTTGGACTCAGCGCGCTCTTGCTGCATGAGACGCAGCGGCTGATAGAGCTGGAACGCCAGGGCTTTCGGGGCAGCGTCTGCCGGGCCAGTATTGGGTCGGGGCTGCTGAACCTAGACCGACTGAGTGGAGTGCTGGCGCCACTACTGACGGAAGGCGAGGGGGAGGAGAATCCTGAGGATGCATTCCGGACCATTCAGCGCGAGATTGAAAGCCAGCGGGTTGCAGCGATGCTGATCGGGAATTGGCGAGGGGTGAGTCGACAATTGCGGATCTGGGAGCATCGGGGGGCCATAGCGCATCACCATGGATTCTCGCGAACGTTTAGCGGGTCGGCGGAGGTGTGAGGATGAGGCCAAGATGAACCAGCATGGTGGTGTATCCTGGTGTATGCGAGAGTACTTTGTGTAGAGTTTGAAGGAGGAATCGGGAATAGCAAGGAAGAGAGAAGAAGAGAAGAGGGGGGAGGGGGGGGAAGGAAAGCAGGAAAGGAGGTGGATGATAGATAGTACGACGGGGGCAATGGAGCACAGGCCCAGCGGAGCCCGAGGCAGCATCCGGTTCTGGGAGCAGGAAGTGTGGAGAGAGCGGAGCCCATGTAGGGTCGGCGATAGCAAGAATTGAGACGTGATTGCTGGGCCCCGACGGGAGGATTGGAGCAATCATGAAGCAGCATGGCGACCGTTTAGACGGGGCGGCAGGAACCTGAAAGGATCCCTGGTCGCAGTGCATAAGCCTCCGAATGGGGGATGATTGGCGGGGACTGGATGTCGTGGCCGTCAGAGGACCTTTTACCGAATGCATCGAGGGTGCAGTACTTAGTACGGAGTAGTAGTAATAATGAGTATACTACACATCCAAAATTTCAGAGTAAAAGCAGTAGGGATAGGTATATCCTTGTACTTGATTCGTATCTCTATATCTCACGCCCCAAAAAAGAAAGTGGGGCAAACAGGATATCAGCAGCAGCAAAGAAAGATGAAAGCAAATATCCCCCGACCCTGACCTGAACCAGAACATGAAACAGGAAAACACTAGGCAGATAGGTCTTCCTCTACTGTTAGCCTAGTCTACTTAGTAGGTACACAGTAGGTAAAGTAAGCCTAGCATAGCCCAACCCAACCAAGAATGTATCCAGAACTAATTAATTCCTTGGAACATAGAAAGCGAAGCGGTCGAGCGGGTCTACAAGCCGGCGACATGATCCGTACCAGAAGATAGTCATTAACTAAATCACTCACTCAGTCATAGAGAAGTGAAAGACTGGAACGGGATGGATAAAATGAACGGATGAATGATTGAATCAGAATTAATAGGGAAGGCGGAAAAGGTCGTCAATTGCTGAATCTAGAACCAGTGGTTCGAGTTGTCCATTCCGGGGTTGAGAGAGAGAGGGCGGATGAGAATTGAACGCGCAATACATAATTGATTGATAGGATGGGGGATGGATGTTGAGGAGAAAAGCGGGAAGTGTATTATATTACAATTGAACTTACTTAGTAGTTAGGGTGGTGATGGATGGTTGATCATTTGGTGGTTTTCTTGGATCTGATTTGGAACTGAGTATTACTGTGTAGTGGTAGATGATGTGGAGTGAGGTGGTTGGGATAATACTATCTACATTTGTATGAGCTATGAAGGCTGGTTGGTTAGAACTAATAGCTGAAGCTCGTCGGTCGGTGGATCGTGGTTCGTTGGAGGGAAAAGCCGGGCCGTGGGGACATACTTACTAAGTTACTTAGACTGAAGTACTTAACGGAGGAAGTACTTTATTTGTGACTTGATCATCAAAGTACTACTACTACTACTACTTACTCCGTAGATAAGCATGTATGTATGTATGTATGTTTGTATCTCGGTTAATTGTGTGCAATGCATGTATGCGGTGTATTTTCAAGGAATATATCATGATTCGGGAGTTGGTTACGCGTCATACCAAAATCAATTCTTCTTGAGTGGATTAGTGGTTGTGATTCCAGAATTTTATTTTATTAAATTATTGTTTAGTTGTTGAATTAACAACTTGGCATCTTGTCATTTGATTGATTTGATAATCTTTATTGTTGAGAGGGCCGTTGGGTTGAATAGTTCTGGCTAGCCCTGGAAGGGGGGATCCGTAGGTCGAGAGGGAAAAGGGTACATAATAATAATTATTTAGGATAATTTATCTGATGCAGGCTGATGAAATGAGTAAATTGATTTTCATGGGACTTGACTTGAATCATGCCAGCTGGCAGGGAAGTAGGTACTGTCAGTACTAAGTAGACAATTAGTTCACAACTTACCCGGGGAGAAACAGCTCATGTGGATCCTTTCCAACTTGAACTACTTGTCTACATAGTACTACTGCTGCTGCTGCTGCTGCTGCTCTGTATGTACTCCCCCCCTTCCACTAGCATATAGATATATCAACTATTAAGCATGGTATGTGGAAAAGTGGCTCTCTCTCTCTCCGCGATCAAGGAACCGGGAGAGAAACCGGAAATCGAGACCAATTCTTTATATTCCATGCTACTTGTTAGTATTTAACCACTACTTGCTGCATTTGGGGAATCCGCCAACAAAGTTTGATGGGGGAAGAGAAATGCCAACTACGCCCGCCCGTCGGGAACTTCAAACCGCCAATCAGCATGAGAAACGGCACTACTTGGCTTTCCCTGAAACCGGACAATCCACCCTCGGTTTTCTTTTTTTCTTTTCTTTCCCTCTTGTCGAGACTGTCATGGATGAGGGAAATAGAATCAAGTCCGAAAGTAAGTGAATGACTCATTGAGAAATAATATAATTTTTACTTCAGTGGGTGAGTTCCCGTCCATTTCAATTATGAGTAGTAGTTTTCCCCCTGGGCTGTGTAGGAAATCATTTGCTGGTGGAACCGGACGGGGAAGACGGAACCCCCGTTCGTCTCTTAAGGTCCAGGGTTAGGTGAGTGGGTTGTTTTGCCCTCTCATGCCTTGAATGGATGACGTTTGAGGACGATGATGATATCAGACAAGGTCAACACCCTTTCGTCCTTTTCCTTCTTTTAAGGTTTTCGGGTTCGGAAAACTGTCGGCGGAGAAGCACAGATGATGTGGGCTGGTCTGGTAGTTGTTGGTTGTTTGTTTGTTCTTATCTGGGTTTGAAGTACATACTTGGGATGGCTATCTTGATGGTGTTCCAAGTTTATCTGGGGTATAGAAAGAGACTAAGGTAGCTGTGCCACTAGTTTCCCTTTAGTTGAAAACATTCTAGTAAACTAGTACTAGAGCTCTTGAAGGGAACCCTACTTACTCGACAGGCACTAGATAGTATTACTAGCATTGATTCTAGATGCAAAGTACATTTGCAAGTCCAGCTGGCATGGCTGGCCTCTGTCATGCCCACCAAGTGCGTAATCGTGCAGCTCCGGCTGAATGAGGGATCTTGACCTGCCCCTGATCGTCGCAGCTTTTTCCTTCCTTATTTTCTCGTTCTTTCTCGCATGCTCTCTCTCCCTCATCGTGGAGACCGGAGAAGTCTCCAGATCTCTTGTCCCAATAATGATGTCAACCTTGCCGGTTCTGGCCAGGTCTAGTTCGTCCAGTGGATGCCCTCTCTTGGCTTCCCGACGCCGGAACTGCGACTGACCCAATCATCAAGCCATAATAATCATAACTCTCTCCCAGCTGCTTCGGGGAGGTGAAGCTTCATCTGTCATCTGTTTTCCCTCCCCTCTCAATACATCACTGTTTATTGCTCACGGCTCACTTGACTTGCCATCCAAAGGTTTGTGTGTTGTTGGTTCCTTCTACCACCATCAACTACTACAAGGTACAAACAACACCAACAACTACTACTTCTTGTCTTCTCTACTCTATCCTCCCCGACCTCATCATCCACACAACATCCCAATTCCCTGCCACTTGCGCAACCACTTGGGAGATTCCTGTTGGTGAGTAAGAAAGTCCTCGTCTCTCTCTTCTCTTCCATCCAATCCTCATCCTTCCTCTGCTGGTCATCTCCTCAACTCGTTTCATCTTCTTTCTTGTCTCCCAACCCTAGCCTGTCCTCCCCTCGTATCACTCTCCCACATTGACTTTGATCCGGATTTCCCCTCCTTCTCTTTCTTTCCGTGGTACTCTCTCCCTCTCTCCCTCTCTCCCTCTCTCTTTCCTTTTCCCTCTCACTCTTCCTCTCTGTCCCTCTCCCTCACTTCCTCTCACTCACCCTCTCTTTTAACTCTGCCGGCTCTTCCGTTCCGTGGACCTCTCCGTTACATTCCCACCTTAACCCCTCCTCTGCCCTTGACACCCCCCATTTCTGATTCTGGATCTCCTGCAGATTCATTGCCTGACGAAGCTCTCTTCCAGCTCCACTCTGGTCTCGCCCGGTTCCCTGATTTTCCTGGTCCAGGTTCCGCTGCTGGCTCCAGAAGGACCCCTACTGCCAGCCCCCGTTCTGGACACACAACACACTCATACACACACACACTCTCTCTCTCTCTCTCTCTCTCTCTCTCTCTCTCTCTCTTTCTCTCTCCAACAACTCACACCCCCACTTTGATCCTGTCGGGATATATTCTCCTGGCCAACCTTCCTTCTGAACCGGTTGGAGCTCTCCAGCATTTTACCTTCCCGCTTGTTCTTGACTTGTTAGTGCATTGTTCATCCTTTGTTGCTTTCTCTCCCGCCTTCGCAACCGTGGTAGCTGCCTACCATCACTCGTACCTGCCGTGGTCATCTTCCCCTCGGTCACACTGGTTTGCTCCTGGGCTCGACAAGATCCCAGGACCTCTGTTCCAGGTGCCAGACTGTGCCTTCAAGCCGCTCTGCTCACTGACTTTCGGCCTTGTGCTTCCGGTCTTCTCTCGCATCGCGGCCGGAGCTTTAAATACCTTCTATTCGCCTGCCCGTCCGTCGCCACAACCATACTCCTCTACCTTTCAATAGCTAGTTCTCTCTGTCTCTCCCTCTCCTCCTAATATCAATTTCGATCTTCTCTACAATCTGCTCAGGCGGCTCTGCCCTGCCCTCCTGGTTAGTCTAGATCAGGCTCACTTTCAACATGGCGACTCAGGCCTCTTTCGGCCAGCCTGTTGTTCCTGGCGAGGCCGTCGTGTCCAACGAAGCTGTTATGCCTGGTGCCGTTAGCGCGGCTCCGTCTCACTTCACCATCTCCAATTCCTACATGGCGACCGACATCCTTTCCTCCATGTCTTACCCAGCCGGAGACGATCAGACTCTCTTCGGTTTCAGCCCAGTTTCTCCTTCGCTACCGAGCTGGTCGGCGAAACATGACCCGCAGGTTTTCACCAATCCGGGTCTTGAGCGAGGCCTGAAGAACTCGCATGTCCGCAACGGTCAACCCACGCCCCCTCCATATGACGACAAGAGACTCAATTCGGTCGACCAATTCTATTCCTTGTCTCATCTCCAGTCGTACGACGGGGCTGCTGTATATTCCAACCCAACTCCCCGTGCAAGCTTCAGTCAACCGGCTGCTTCGGACGCGCGTCAACCAGCGCCCAGGCGTCGCAAGACTAATGGCACACACAACTCGTCTTCCCCCGATGCCGATGACAAGCTGAGCGAGAAAGCGAAGCGTGAGAAATTCCTGGAGCGCAATCGGCTGGCAGCGAGCAAGTGTCGCCAGAAGAAGAAGAGGCAGACGGAGGATCTCCGCGAGCTATTCAAGCGTCTCTCCGACAGGAAGGAACACCTGACCCGTCAGATTGACGCCCTACGTAGCGAGATCCTCATGTTCAAAAACTACTTACTCGAGCATGCCCAGTGCAATGATGAGGCTATTCAATTGCACCTCAGCACCATGGTGAAGAACATTACCCAGCAGGACTCACTCGGGGCGTCCGATTTGAAAACGGACCTGAATGCTCTGACCCCGTCGAGCTCGAGTAGGACGACCCGCTCGCAGGACCTCTCCTTTGGCTTTGATAGCCCCATTCAGATTCCCTCAAAGATGGGCTCCCTAGAACCCACTCCTCGCCGAGACTCAGAGCAGACCCTCGCGAGTGACGCGTCCTTCTCCTTCTCGACTCCCAACAATGACGGCTTCGAGGATTTGCTCGATGTCTAGAACCATCTTCTATATCCATCATTCTCTATACATTTTTCAACACCATCTCAGGGCTCAATGGCGGCTGGTGTCGTCTTATTCTGTGTTTTATCATGAGCCCTCGATGGCTGACATGACTGGCGACTGCATGACGGCGTTTTCTTCTTGCTAACTCCCCCAACAAAAAAGCACGTGGATTGGGCGGGACTTTGTGGTTACTGTTTTAGGTAATATTCTTGTTATTCTCGCTCAGGTAGCTGGCGACTGTGGCGATTTTATAGTTAGGTAGGTTTGCTGTATGGTTTCGAAACCAACTTGCCGGAGGGGGCGTTTTTCTTTTTTTGGGGGGGGGAACTGGTTGGGCAAAGGAACACGAATTGCTACGATGATACGAGTGTACGCTAGTTGCTGTGTGGGTTCTCGGTAGCTAATGATAATCAATATTTAGCTTACTTTGAGATTCTCTAGTTACTAAACACTGTATAGACATACAGTATGGATAGTACTCCGTAGTAGTAGTATATAAATGGTCTCTCACATGACTGGCAGACCATGTACAGTAGATCGATGGTTCTATCTCCACTTGGGACTAGTTTCCGCATTAGACTAGTTTCATGCATACTTAACCATCGGAGTAGTCTAGATCAATCTACAGGCAGTATTCAGTCACGTTCAGTTATCAATCATAATATCATGATATTCTGCTAATAAAATACTCTAGTCGCAGCGAATTCATCTCCTATGTTGCAACACATTATAAAAAAGAATCAACTCATATTTTACCATCTAACTCTATAACTGAATAACCCTCACATGAATATATATAGTAATGGAAAACTAAACCTCCACTCTCTCCTCACTCGTCTTCGCCCCCGCATCATCATCAGAAACAATCCCATCCTGTTCATAGTCACGGTCAATTTCCTGTTCCTGTTCCTGTTCCCCGACCAGCAGGGCAGACGAGAGCGAATCATCTTGATGAAGCTTATCCACCTCATCTCCGAAAAGCGCATCGATCTCTTCAAGAGATCTCCCGCGCGTCTCCGGTAGGAAGAACCAGACGAAGACGGCGAAGCTGGCGTCTAAGATGCCGAAAATCAAAAAGGTGGCCCATTTGGCGCCGGCTAGGACGTACGGGGTCGAGAATGACCAGACGAAGTTGGAGAGCCATTGGGCGGCGACGCCGATGGCGACGCCTGGTTCGCGGATGCGGGTGTTGAAGAGTTCGGCGGTGCAGGGCCAGGGGAGGGGCCCCCAGGAGAGGTTGTAGAAGACGATGGCGAGGTAGATGAGGGAGACGGTGAGGAGACCGCTGTTGGTCATGGTGGGGGTGTTGGAGAAGTTGTTTGTGGATGGAGTGGGGGTGGGGACGTTGGTGGATTTTACGACCATTGAGGTGGTTATCATGCAGATGGACATGGCTAGTGCGCCGAGGATGAGTAGTGGTCGGCGGCCGAATCGGTCGGCGACCCATACGATGAAGATGAGGCAGCCGATCACTTTTAGGCCGCCGAAGATGCCGGTTAGGAGGAGGGTCAGGTGGGCGTTGTTGCCTACTAGGAGGGCGAAGAATTGCGGACCGAAGTAGGCGAGCGCCGTTGGCCCCATGGATTGTTGAGCTATGAATAGGCAGACGGCTAGAGCGAGTCGGTGGCTGTTGGATTTGCTGAGGAGTTCTTTCGGAGAGAAATCAGCGGTTGCGTGTGCGTCACGCTCGATGCTGGATTTCATTTGCTGGTACTCGGCGCGCACGTGTGGTCCGTTCGATGAGCGGATCCAGGTTAGGCTGTCCCATGCTTTGGACTCGTTCTTGTCGTGGTCGTGGGAGAGGAGCCATCGCACACTTTCGCGGAGCGTGAGCATCCCCAACCCCATTAATGCGCCGGGGATCAGCTGCACGGCGAATGGAATCTGCCATTGCAAGGCATTGGCGGGAGCGAATTGCATGCCATAGTCGATCCAGTAGGAGACGAGGATGCCGATGGTAAAGGCGAACTGATAGCAGCTTCCGAGCCGGGCGCGCTTGTCGGTGGGACTCATTTCCGAGAGATAGATGGGGATGACGGTTGCGGAGCCGCCGATCCCCAGTCCGCAGATGACGCGGCCCACGTAGAAGACGGATAGCGAGTGGGTATCGAGCAGCTCGAAGATGACCCCCGTGCAGAAGATGAGGGAGCAGACAGCCATGGCCGGGCGACGGCCAAGACGGTTGGTGAAAGGCCATATAAGCAGACAGCCAAGTAGCGCAGAGGCTTGCTGGACGCCGACTGCAATAGCGCTAACTCGTGTCTCATCGGCGGCGGTATACCGAAAGGAGCGATGGAAGGATTCGAAGGTGAGAACTCCGCCTGGAATTGAATGATGAGCATGGTGTGCGGTGAGTCTTCAGGAGACTACATACCAATCACACCCGAGTCATAGCCGAAGAGAAGGCCGCCGCAGCAGACGATTGCCGTGAGCCAGTAAAGGCGAAAGGCGCTCTGGTTGCCGGACGGCGGTGGATCATGATGGCTGGGATCTTGGAGATCAGCATCCTGGGGGAGTTCGGAGTAGGGCCTCATTGTGGGCCATGTCGCGAGGGAGAGAATGCGACAGCCACAATGGGGAGCGATGTAGGACAGCAGACGAAAAGGAGAAGAGGGGAAGTGAAGATGAAAAGTAAGGAAGTAAATACAGGCCGATGGAGACTGGCGGGGAGTCAGATGACGTGCGATTACGTGGTCAGGAGATCTGCGACGCGTTTCGAGTTGATGTTCATCCACTCCGGAGTCTCCTGCAAACCTCCCGATGTCCACTTGGTCTCTCCTACGGCTACTTACTGTCTTCTAGATCATGACGAAGAAATCAGTAAATAGCTCCCGCCGCACGCACCGCGAGTCCGCCCAGGTGCGCGACGCATCTTGTCGTCGCGTCATCTCCTCCAGCAGGAGCAATGCTTTCCCCGCATGCGGATGTCGCGCCGTACGGGAGCTTCCACGGATGCGCTCGGGATCCTGACAGCGACTACTACAGCTGCCAGTGATCCGCTGCATCTCTTTCACAATCCATCTTCGCTGCTCCATCGATCCCTCAAGACCGGCCACAAATAACGGCCATACAAAGCTGGCGGGCAGATGTTGCTGGTCGCTCCCAGACTCCACCTCCGCCGTTGCCAACTGAATAATCCGATCCACTGCGCGGTGCACTCGGTCAGTCCGAGGGTAGATGGCGAACGCGACCCGGTGTAGGTAGATAAAAATCGCTAGGAAGTTGGCGATGTACTGTCGGAACGTCCGGCAAATTTCGATCGCGATAGCAGGCTGTAGAGTATCGAAGAGGTCCTCGGGCGTACTGTAGACGTCCAGCACGCGTGGACGCCGATTCCAGAGCGTCTCGAGATCGGCCCCGACCTGGTGTGCTATCTGAAGCACCTCAAACTCGTCACTGACAGTCCCGCGACTGCGGTGATGCAAGTCGATGCACACGATTCGTCGGATGACCTGTTGCGTTTGTAGGAAGAAGCGAAAGGCCGGGCCCGTGATGGCTTCACGCATAAGGTATGCGGGTTTCGGTGGCTCCTCGTCGCTGCTGTTGTCGAACAATTTGTCTTCCATGGCTAGTTCAGACGTAGTGTTTGCCTTGGATGAAAGGCTGCCCAAATCAATCAGCGGATCGCCATCACGGCCAGCTATCAGCGCTTTAACATCCAGTAATGACACCCACGACACAATAACACTGCTCACACCGGTCCACAACTTGGTTCGGTGGTGAAACCGCTGCAGCAGGAGATATGCGGAGTGGAGAAAGGACGTTCCTGAGCCCCATAGATCAGGGGTAGAAAGGAGCTGTTTCGTCAGCTCTTTAGCCAAAGTCAAGTATTCAGAGCGAAACCCGAGACACTCACCTCAGCCAGCATCAACAATAACACCGTAGTAAACACCCTCTTCAGCACCGTCTCCTCTACTTCACCCAGCAAGCACGACTGAACCTCCGAACACGCCAGCTGATGATACCTCGACGCCAGCTTCCACGCTTTCCCCTCAACCAACGCCTCATGTATCTCCGCATAGCAGTAAATCCCATGTAAGACCGCCCGACTATCGCGCGACTGTGCAACAACATTAGCACGCACATACTCCCATTCCAAATCCACCGGCCCAAATATCGTAGGCGGCGGGTCCCCGTCCACGAAATGTGCAAACAACCGATCCTCATACGTTAGCCGACCATGACCACTACTACTACTACCACCGCTCGTATCCGAAGCAGACCCCAACTCTGAACGATCACCATGGATGACTGAAACTGAGCCCGCGTCCCAACTGATCGGCCGTTCATTCTGATCGAGTTCCTCGCTCGCGATCGCCGCCGGAACCGAGCCCGCTGGGAACCCCGCCAGTCCATTCGTGGTCAAGTCGAGGTGTTTCTGCTGGAAGTCGGAGGTGATCTCGCCGATGAAACTGAGAATATCGAATGAGGTGATATTGTCCGCACCTAGGGGTTGCTGGTGTTGTTGTGAAGGGCGACTGCTGGGACCCGCCTGCTGCGGGGATCCTGAATTCGATGCTGAGAGTCGGTCATTGCAGAGGACGGTGTGGAAGAAGTTCACGTCTGGACGGTCGGATGAGGCGGTGCTGGTGGGGGCCGATGCTGCGCTCGCGACTGTGCCTGAGCTTTGACTGTTATGCCGTTGTCGCGGGATGACCGTCTGAATGGTGCTTTTGTAGGTGCATTGCAGTCGCAGGCGCGTGCAATTGGCACACGTGGGTTTGGTCTCGTCGCAACGGACTTTACGTGCCCGGCAGGTCAGACAGCCCGTGCGGCGTCGGGGTCCTGATCGGCCCATTCCGCGAGCTCGAGGAGCCTTGTGCTCGGTTAGCAGGTGCATTTTCTAAGTGTATCAAGGGTTTGGGGATGCGAGATTACCTCCATGATGGGTGTGGGGGAGACATGGTTGAAGGAGGAGCTGCGCAGCTGAGATGGTGTGATTGTTGGGGGGAATCAGGAACGAGATCATGCTCGGCTCCCCGCAGCGGTCCGCCTTGTCTTATATTTGGAGTGGTCTTCATACGGTAAACTCTCCCAGGAACAGCTACGTCAGAAAGCATGTTTAATTCATAAATCATGACACTACATGCACTCTATCTCATTATGCGCGCCGGATGATGACATCCTGCGGGTCAGGGACGATCCGTTTCTTGTCTCCCCCAAAACACTTGGATGTATGCAGCAAATGTCCCCGTTCCTTCCGCACATACGTTGCAAAACATATAGCAGCCAGCGCAATGCCCCCGTAGCTGATAAATACTGGGTACTTGAATTGTTCGGGAAGAGGGAATGCAATGGTCGTTGCGAAGGACAGGAGCTCGAAGATGTTTTGAAGAGCCATTTCCGTGGATGAGAACCGCGCGCGAGCCCGTTCGTCCACACCCTATGATAGTAAGAGCTTGGTCATTTGGCACAGTTCGAATAGCAGGACTTACCTCTTGAACAAGAAATTGTACCGAAAGGTCAAAGCCCCAGAGTCCGATTCGACTGAGAGCTACGCCGACGATCAGGCTCACGGCAACCACTTGAGACTGATTGTCGAGGAAAGCAAAGGCCGCCACTGCAGCGGCCAGACAGGCAAACTGCCAGTTGAGGAACCACAGACCTGACCTGATGGGCCCAATCCTGCCCATGATAAAGGGCGCTGCCCACGTGCCCGACAGCTCTGCAATGACAGCGCCGATTCTCATTCCGCTGACCTGCAGCGGAGTGAAGCCAGTATGTAGCAGATATGTTACCATGGTAGTGCCGAAGGAGAGCACCGTGAGGTAGAGTAAGCTCAAGGCAAGAGAGGCCAGGAATACAGAGCTAGCCACATACTCTCGCCACGGAGCAAGAGCCCTTCTGCTATACTGCGCTATCCGACGAGCTGCGGTCGGAGTACTGTAGTTATCCTGCGGCTGAAGCCCAGGTTCATCTCTGATCTCACTGGTTCCATCCTGACAACGCTTGAGTTCAGGTATAGATGTATACACCTGGGTTCGATTAGTATATGATCTTCTTTAAACTCTGGGGATAGTACCTGAGCAATTGCAATGTACTCAACGACGACGCAGGAAACATTCACAACCAGGACCGTCCATATGGCTATCTTGGTCGACAACCCATCAACCACGGAGATGACCACCGGAGCTGAGAGTTTGCAAAACAGATCTATCCGTCTCATAGAGGCGTTGAGGTCTGTTCAATTAGTATTCAGTATGACTTCGCAACAAGTCGTAACATACCTTGTCGAGGGATATCCAAAGCATCCGACACAACAATGGCCTTTCAAATTAGTCAGGTATCGTAGCAGAAGGACAGAAACATACCCAATCTCTCTCAACAGCAACACAGTTCGCAGTGGCAGCAAGCTTCTCCACGCAAGCCAGCAAAACTGTGCCCGCGAACACAAGCGAGGTAAACACCGTAGTAGACGGCGCCAGGAGAACCGTAAAGCATGCGCAGGAAGCTGCCACAGGGAGTCTCTGCCATACTATACAATGTCAGTCCATAATAACACATACTATCTACTACTCTCACATACTAATGGAATGCCGAATCGCTCTCAACCTATTCGCCCGGTCCACCACCGATCCCAACCACGAGGACAGGACCACCGCAGCCAGCGATCGTACCAAAGCATAAACCGAAGCATACCGCAATGTTCCCGGGAAGATAGTCGCCAGGAACAAGACAGCCCCAAACTCAAACATCCGCGAGTTCCATGTTGAGAGAAAGTGGGAAATATACAACCGAAATAGAATTCGAGTTGGGTTCTGAGGCACTGGGGACCCGGGGGCCGAGGGTCGGGGTAGAAATGGCTCTGTCGGGTCTTGCGAATCGTGAGATGTTCGGGGCTCTGCGTGAGCGTGGAATAAAGGTGATTCTGCCATTATAGCGCTTTTTTTGATACTCAAATTCCCGAAGTTTGCATATTTGGAGGATGGGTTTGGAGTTGGTTGTGAGACGGGGAATTAATTCGTGATTGCCGGCCGAAGAGACCGACGGATACTTTGGTTATGGATGGATGCTTGGGCTGGTGCGGAGCCGAGTGGGCTGAGTTGAATGCCTTCACCTCTTTCGGTAAGGAGGTACTCTGGGCATATCTCCACCAATTGTGTTGGCTTTATATACTATTACTACTACCAGGGAGCATAATGGATGGGTGGTTTCATCCACTTTCAGATAGCAGAAGAGGCAGGGTAGCAGATACTTCCGTCATGAGAACATACTATTATCCAACCGTTCCGATTATCAAGATCCAATGCTTAGAAGTCACCGCAGAAAACCCAGAATCCTTGACAATTCTCCTTGTAAGAGTAGTGTCTCAATATGCACTTCTTAGGGACTTACGGGCTGCGGGCAATATAATGAACGCATATAAATGCGAATATCATACTGTTGGATACAAGCCATGTTAGGGTGGAAAAAGGACCGTTGCTTGCGTGTCTAACTTTATATGAAATACATGTTGATAATATTAACCCAATATACAGACCCAACGAACACAACAACAGGAACAAATGGACTCCTTAACATTCTGATGTTCTTTTCTCTTTCGCCAAAGGAATCAGTTCACCCATTCAAGACCATCCTCGCCCTGGACAGTCCGTCTGGCCAGGACTTCAGCGGCCTTCTCCTTCACACCCTCTTTGCTGTCAAAGTTCGCAACAATATCGTTGAGGGTCACGTTCTCCTTTCTTCCACGGTGACGCACGAAAGCCTCGATTCTGCTTTCGCTAGGCAATCCGAACTTGTAGGGATATTGGGTGTACGGGGACTTGTAGTGGTAGAGACTCAGGCGGGATTCAGGCCCCGACTCAGACTCGGAAATCTCGAAGAATTTGTCGACGGTCTCGGTCGAGACCTCCTCCAGAGTCGCCGGCTGCCAGGTGGCCTGGCGGGGAGGCTTCGACATGAGGCGGGCCTTCACGCCCTCCACAAAGTCGGGGTGTCTCATGAACTTGGAGGCGATGGCGTGCTCACGCTGGAAGGTCTCGGAAATGGTCCACTCGCGGCCGACACGCAGCTGGCGCAGGGCAACCTTGAGCGAGGTGGGTGACCGCGCCGACAGGGTCTCCAGGGTCTTCTCAGCCCACGACTTCATCTCTGTTTCCTTCTGCAACGCCTGGATGATCTCCTCCACCGTGTTGTACTGGAAGCAGCGGTCAATAGCACTGCGCAGCTTGCCAGCCAATTGGATAGGCTCCTCGCGCACGGACGGCACACCCGTCGAGAATTCGGCCATGGTTTTGTTGACAAGAGCGAGACGTTCCTGGAATGTGGAGTAGTCACGGAAGACGAGCTCAGACAGACGAGCCGTCAGGTTAGCCAGCGCGCTGGAGTGCAGGTAGTGCGTGGCAACACCAGCATACAGAGCCTGAACGCCGTGAAGTCGCTCCGAGGTAAGGGCCAGGTATGTTCCGAGCTGTCCATCGAGACGGGACAGGAAGAAGGAGCCGCCAACATCCGGGAAGAAGCCAATGGTGGTCTCGGGCATGGCGAACACAGTGCGTTCAGTGGCGATCCGGAAGGGAGCGTGGACACTGAGACCGACACCGCCGCCCATGGTGATACCGTCCATCACGGAGACGAAAGGCTTCTGGTAGGTCGCGATGAGGTGATCGAGACGATATTCGTCGGCGAAGAAGTCGGACGAGGCCTGCTGGCCCTCGGGGCCCTTTTCGTTCTGCAGAGCGAGGGCAGCCACATCTCCTCCGGCGCACAGAGCTTTCGAGCCAGCGCCAGAGAGCATGATGACATTGGCCAGGTCGGACTTTTCCCATTCCTAGAAGACACCCCAATCGCTTAGCAACAAGTCCACACGTATAATACCAGGTCACAGCCACAAGCTAACCTTCAGTCGAGGCACAATCTTCCGAACCATCGAGCCGTTCAAGGAATTGAGCTTCTTGGGACGGTTGAGCTCAATCAAGCGCACGCCGTAGTGGGAGTGGAACAGGACATCGTCGGGCTCGTCTCCGGGGAGTTCTTTGGGGATAGGTGCGGTAGACATCTGCATTCGTCAGTCAATGGGAGAGGCGAAGCATGAGATAAGAGAAAGGCGTACACTAGCAGTGGCCCCGAATGCTGGGTTGGTGACTTTGGCACGGAGAGGCATGGTAGCTGGTGAAACCCGCGAGATCCAGCTCGACGGTGTTGGAAACCGGCAAATACTGCGTCGGAGTAACATCAGGCAGACCACAGCCTGTTGTGGAGGAGGAGACGGGGTAAAGGAATGGAGGGATGAGGGGATTAAGTATGAGGATGAGCAGCTCGTCGGTTCTCCGCTTGCTTTGACCTCGGAGTTTTTCGCGGAATGATTTTCCTCGCCGGCCGCTGAAGAGGAGAACAGCCGAACGGCCGTGAGTTGAGATGTCCCACCAGGAGTAACCAGAACCTTAGTAGTGGTATATAGGGTTCTAAATTATTGACTAAGAGACTTTTGAATCATTCTGTATTATATTTGATTTATCCAGAGAATTTTGGCTATAGTGTCGTGAAGGATCTCTGTTCGGCAACCTCGCCCTGGCATGTGCTTTCCAACTCCAACTTACATCGGTTTCCTTCTACCAATTACCGGGCAGCTTATCGTAGATTTCTGCTAAAATGCCGTGACTTTCATCCTTGAAAATCCGTAATGCCATCATACATATTTCGAATCTATTTGTACAGAATAAAACACAAAACGAAGCTAACCAGTAAAAGACCCCATCGCCAGGTAATAGAAATTTAGTACAAAGCCTTGGCCGGCTTGTTCTTCAGATCCTTGGAATGCTGAGACAGAATGCGGTCCAGCGCTTGCTTCTCGATAATCAAGCGTCCAGTCTCCAACAGGTCCTTCACATCCACGTCACGGCGGTCCAGGATCTTCGCATGTTCACCCACTTGACGCACGGTCTCGAACAGCTCCTCGTTCGGCTGGTCCGTAATCAATGTTGACCGTCCATGGTGCCGGCCCCAGCAGTTGACCTTGAAAATCTCCTCAACGATATGGGGAGTGGCGCCCTCCGGAAGGCCGATTTCGTTGTCGACAATGATCAATTGGCCGCGCTTGTAGCGGTAACTGAGGGCTATCCGCCACGCCTGGTCGTAGATCTTCTGAGGGAGCTCCGTAGAGAAGTCGCGGGGGTGAGGACCAAAAGCAACACCTCCACCTCTCCGGATCGGGGATTTCTTGTCGCCAACACGGGCCCGGCCAGTACCCTTCTGCGCATGCAACTTCCTACCACTTCCATGCACATCATCTCTCCACTTGGTGCTTGCGGTACCTTGTCGGGTCATGTCACCCTCGTAAACAACGGCTCGGTGCAGGATGTCTTTGCGTAGCGGCATCAGGAGGTGGTTGCGAGGATACTCAACGAAGCGCAGAGGCTCCATCGAGGGGAATGAGTAGAGGGTAGCCTTGACGGGTTCGGGATTCCACACGGGCTTGGGAACCTCCCTCGTCAGGTTGTCAACGGGGGACTGGGCCTCGGTGGCCATCGAGCGGGAGAAAGACTTCGTCAGGCATCGTTGCTATAGGATCGAGGCATCAATGGTCAGTATCTTGCATTCAGCCATATGCAAAGACTAGCAGCGGAATCAAAAAAGGTCAGCCTTACCGTGGTCGTCTCAGCGCCCGAGAGGAGACCCCCTGAGCTGCGAGAGAGCAACTTGAGTGCGCGAAGAGCGTCACTTCCAGGCATTGTGAGTGAGAGTGTGTAATTAAACCCCGAGAGGTAGCCTGGATGGGGGAGGGATCTCGGTGGTGATGCTTTGGAGGAGGAGCAGCAAAAGTTCGGGTGGTCTGGCGCTAGCCGCCTGAGGCTTGGCCAACCCGACGAAAAAAGTTCCGTCCGGCCAGGAACCTCGACTTCGACTTCCCGACCAACCTGGGGAATCTCTTCCATCCACTCCACCACTTTATCCCCCCGTCCTTCCCCAGTCACTCGTCTCGCCATGGCTCATTGCGAGCGGGCCTCGAAGCCCCTGCTCCAATGCCTGCAGAAGACCTACACAAAGGGTCTTCCAGGCCTCCAGCTGCAGTCCACCCGCGCCTTTCAGTCCACCGCTCTGGCTCGCGAGGAAGCCCAGACTGAGGCCAAGAGCGCTCCCTTCCACAAATCGCCTGATCCGGCCCTAGTAACGAGTCCCCGGCTGGAACGGAGGTTGTTACGCCAGGGAATTGCCCCCGTCGGATCTCGTCGACGTCGCGCTGCCCTCCAGGCCTCATCCAACATTCCCTTCGAGCAGCTGCCCTTCCAATGTTTCCAGGAAGCCCGCAAGGTTTTGATCGCGGACCGGGAGGAGAAGGTGCGCGATATCCAGTCGATAAGCGAGAAGATTGCCAGGCTTCAGGCCCTTTCCAATGAGGAGGCCGGCGGCTTGCAGGTCAAGAAGTCCAAGCTCCGGGCCATGGAGCTCCATCTGGAACACCTTAAGATCCTTGCGGATGTCAACGACCCGCTGGTCAAGAAGAAGTTCGAGGATGGGCAAGGTGAGCAACACATTCTACAAACTGCCTTTAACTCCGCAGCCTAACCAACCTCGTCTAGGTGACCTCAGCAAACCCATCTACCGCTACCTGGCCGATCGGAAATGGAGGGAATACCGTCGCAAGATCCTCGTCCAAAGAATTACGCAAATGAAGGTGATTCCCGACGTCCTTCCTCACTGCGACCCCATCGTCGACACCAAGCTCTACTTCAACCGCAGCCAGGTGCAGCCTGGAGAATACGTCAACGCCAAGGTCAGCACGACAGCACCTAAGCTCGACGTGCAACTTTTCGAGGGCGGCGAGAAGCTCGTTACCATCGCCGTGGTCGACTCGGATGTTCCCAACGTTGAGACGGATGGCTTCGATTTCAAGATGCACTACCTGGCTGTCAACGTCCCCATCTCGGCCACCAACACCAAGGTCGACCTGGCCCAGCTGTCGGGTGAGTCGCAGGTTGTCCTGCCATGGGAGCCTCCTGTCGCTCAGAAGGGCAGTCCCTACCACCGACTGTCTCTGTTCATCCTTGAACAGAAGGACTCCAAGCCATTGGACTTTGCCGCCGTCAAGGCGAAGGAGACGGAGCGCGAGAACATGCTGCCCCGCACCCTGCAGGCCCGGTACCACCTGAAGCCGATCGGCGCGCACCTGTTCCGCACGCAATGGGACGAGACGACGTACGAGGTGATGAAGCAGATTGGCTTCCCCGAGGCGAACATGGAGCTCCGGAGGAAGCGGGTCGAGCCTCTTCCTTACAAGAGAAGAAACCCGTCCACATTCCGGTAAACCAGCCAGCCTCAATTCCTTTTCTGTTCAACTTTTTGGCTCTAGATTTTGTATTGTACAAGAGAAGATGTATGAATATGCACAAATTCCACCAACTCCAGACTCCCATGCCGTATACCTAAGGGTATCCATCCGAGACAACATAATATAACAGCATTTATCCCGACAAATCCGCCTCCTCCAAAGTATTCTTCACCCACTCAAACTTATTCAACGGCCACACCCTTGCGATAATCTTCCCATTAATAAGCGCCATGGGTATAGGTCCATAATTCCTGGAATCCCTCGACCACGGCAAATTATCCCCAGCAAGATAGACATGACCCTCAGGAACCTACACCAAACACAAACAATTAGCCAATTACCCTCACCCCCAAATTAACCAACAAGAGGATAAAAGAAAATAAACATACCCTAATCATCTCCCCCTCCCCACCAACCTCCCTACTAAACGGCAAATCCCTACACACAAAATCCCCGGGCAACCCAATAACCCTCTTCGCTCCATTGACCCCCAAAAACGTGGGATGATAGAACCGCACCACGTCCCCGACCTGGATTCCGCGCCCGTGCTTGTGCACTCGCGATATGAGAAGGTAGTCGCCCCGCGGACTGAAGGTCGGGTACATCGAGGGTCCTTCGCTGAGTTGTACCGTGATCAGGTGTTCCCAGATTAGTGTGCATGCGCAGAATACTCCCAGGCTGTTGAGGCCGAAGCGGAAGATGTGGCCTGGGGTGCTGCGTTTTAGGGTGTAGCGGAGGAAGCGGTCCATTTTGGAGATTATTTTTGTTTTTGATATTTTTTGTGTTATTGGGTTGGTATTGAGGGCATTGCTTTGCGATTGCGATTGAATTGATTGGATTGGATTGACTAGTTTGGTGTAGTTTGCTTGGTATGACGGCGGAGAGCTTCGGAGGTTTGGTTGGTCATGTGATTAGCCGGTGAGGGGGAGGGTATATAAAGGGTTTTGTGCGGGAGATTTTTTCTCCCTTCCTACGAAATTGTCGTGAGCGACAACACAACACAACACAACGACAGACTTTCAATTGATCGATATGGTTGATTGATCGACTATTGCTACATCCACGATAGATGATCTGATAGCTTAATGCAGCTAATTGGATATATCTCATCCCATCCATTGCTATTATTGTTACTGTTTTCTTGTTGCGTTATGTTTTCTGCTATTCTGCTATTCGCTTCTAAAATTGCTAGAGCTCACCGCTGCCGAAATTAAACACCAGAGCGCGTGAGTGTGGACAGTGAAGCAAGATGAATATACATCTCATCATTAATGGTGGGATTCCCTGAACGATAGCCCGGCTTGGACCCCATTTTGTTATGGGAATGGAAAACTGGGTGGTACCGATGGGACACATCCATCTTTTATATTATCGTAGTTGTTGATAGTTGAATGCAATTGCAATTACTATTCATACTCATATTCATCATCACACATACCCAACATTAATATCCTAATCCTCCCACATCCCATCCGCACCTACACAACCCATCAATTAGCACACACACACCCCCCAACTGAAAAAGTGGAAAGAGGAATAGAATAAACTCACCCTCAACCATCACCCCCTCCCCCTCCCTCTCCAACCCCTTCCTCTTCTCCCTCTTCTCCCTATAATCCACCCCAAACCTCTCATCCCTCTCCTTCACCAACTCCCCCAATCCCCCCGGACAAGCAATCTTCACTCTCTCCTCACTCGTAAAACTCGCCATCAACTCCGGCGCCCCCATCGGCACCGCATCCCCCCGATCCACCTGCCACAGATGATACGTCTTTCCATACAACGGCACGATATCCTTCATTTCTGCCGTCTCGGCTGCATCCCACACGACATTCGGTACGCTCGCGGGCGCAGGCATGATCAGCATCCCGCTGCTGACTTCGTAGACGTGCGTGTGCCACAGTTTCTTCTCTTCCGCGGGTAATGTCGCGAAGAGCTTGGGTGTGATCATGTATTCGATGCCGAGGAGGCGTGCGTTGGGCGCGGTGCTGTCGTAGAGGAGGCATTGGCGTAGATCTACATATTATATTAGTTGGGTTGTGTGTGTGGTTGGTTATATGGTTGGCACGGGATGGGGGTTGGGTATACCCTCTGTGATATGGGAACAGTAGTGATTTGCCTCCACGTAGCGCGTCTTGTCGGAGGCGTAGACGTGGAATGCGTTCAGGTGTGCGCAGATGTGCTTCACGGGCGTGAAGTCTTGGATGGCGCTGGCGCCGGCTTCGAGTACTTGGCTTTTGGTCGTTTTGGCGGTGCCGGGGAGGCCGTCGGTTGTTTCGGTGGTCATTTTGTGGATATGGATATGAGAAGCAAAGGTATATTGGGGGACTGGTTGGTTGGTAGTTGGCGTTGAGGTGAAGATGGGGTTTCTATACTACTTTTTTGTCGAAGCTGCATCTGACGTCACGATGATCGTTTTGGTGCTGGGTTGGATGTATACAAGGAATGTCATTGTTATCTCAATGGCTGAATACGTTTTCTGGGGTTTGTATGGGTAGGTTGGGTTTGTGGATCATATTCATTCTTGTGATACTGCTAGTGTACTTGACTATGGTCCATATTTGGCTAAGTTACATATTGTTCTTCATCTCTCTCAGCGCCGCCATAACCTCCACTGGGTCTGTCTTGCCGGTCTTCTTCTGGATCTCGGGGTCCTGTAACATGTTAGCTGGGTCTCTCGTTGAAATGTATTGGGGAGACTCACGTTGACGCGCATGAAAACATTATGGAGCTGTAGCCTGTCAGTCCCGGCCAAACAACATAAGAGGCAGAACAAACCTTCTCATCACCAATCGTGAACTTGCCCTGAGTTTCTTGGTTGGCATTGGCAAACGCCTCCAACTTCTTAATGGGCTCAGACTGCGAAACAGCAAGGCAGAACTTGACGTTGCCCTTGGTGTATTCGTGTCCGGGCTGCAGAGCATCAGTAAGTGCCAACATGAATCACACCGAAACACTCACGTAAACCTTAGTATCATCCGGCAGTGCAGCCAGAGTCTCGTTCAAAGCCTTGTGCATTTCTGGGGCCGTACCCTCGAAAAACCGGCCACATCCTGTATCCTATTAGTTTGGACCCAGTCCGCTCACCCAGTAGCTGAACTCACCTCCGATAAACAAAGTATCACCGGTGAAGACAACCTTGTCGTCTCCATCCTGCATGAAGTAGCATATACTGTCCTGCGTGTGGCAGGGCGTGTGCAGCGCCTTGACGGATATGCGCTCTCCGATCTTGAAGACTTCGCCGTGTGCCGGGGTCTTGGTGACAGACTGGCAGTTCTTGCCGCCAATGACGGAGAGTTGACCGAAGGTTTTCAGCTTTTTCAATTAGTTTCGAGTGATCTCTTTGTAGAGTGTGTAGCTCACAATTTCATTGTTACCACCGGCGTGGTCCCAGTGACTGGTACAATCAGCATTGGTATAGACCAAAGAAGGAAGAACACTTACTGATGAGTATTAACAATAGACGTAAGCTTAATCTTCCCTGCATCGATCTGAGATTGCAGCGCCGGAGTCACCCTGTGATTTCTTAGCTCAACCTATCTTCGCAACCATTTTGACAAGCCAGCAAGCAAGCACATACTCAGGCGGATTAGCCGGGTCAATAATAACAGACTCCTTAGTAGGTTCATCTGTGACCAGGTAGGCATAGTTATTGCCCTTCCCGGTCCCTGAAAGAACAAACTTAGTTAGCAAATAAGATCCCAATAAGTAATGTAAGCAAGTACCTTGGGGGGGCACGTCTCAAGGGTTTATTTATTTATTCAAGGAACTACTTACACATCGGAATCGACTGTACATGCATGGCTCTAATTTGTTGCACTTGCGCTCTCACGGGTTGAAACCTCACGGAAGACCAGACAGCTCTGGTTAGGCACATGGATAAGTATAAGGGAACAGCGAAAGTGTTAGTGCTTGAACTTTTTGGAATGAATGCGGGGGTGGTGGTAACATTGATTGCTAAGAAGCTAAGCTAACTAATCTATGCCACCTGCGCCATACTTACTAACTGTGTAAGCAGGTCTTTTGGCGATTACCTCATAGGCTCGTTCCGCGGAGGCTCAGCCACGTGTGGCTGTGACGCTAGGCTGCTTTCGGACGTGACATTTTCCACTTTAATCTTTAGGAGACTGGTAGATGCTACGTGGATACTACTTGGGCTCTTGTTGGGTGTGGAATTGAGTTGGTTTTCGCTGAGCATCGAGGCGTAGCACAGCATGGTCATATTGGAATCGTATCCGCTGTCTATACTATCCCTAACGGTCGCGTATCCCACGTATCTACTGTCTCCCATCCGAATTTCTTCAACTCTTTCAGATCGTCGGCATCTGCAGTCCGCTTGAGGCCAGACCCGTCCTTCTTTGACTGTTTCTTTGATGTGGACGCCGCCTTCTTAGGTGCCAGATCGTCCGTCCTCTGTTGTAGGCTCTCCTTAAGAAGCGCCGTCCAGTGATTGGAACTCTGCTCGCAAACGGCAAGAAGGTAAGCGTGAGACAGTAGTCGTCTCCGAGACCCCCATTCCGGCGATTGAAGTATATGGCCCAGCCACATGTATAATCCTTCGAGCTGAGGGTCACTTTTCACGTTCTTTGAGCCTGAAAAGGCCAGTACATTCACCATCTCCTCCGTCAGGGATGCCAGGGCCGGGGGATGGCCCTCGGCGAGCATCTGTAATAACGAATCCCACTTAGCGAACATTCCCGTCATGGAGTCACCCATCCTGGTGCCAAATTAGCTTATGAAGGTCATAGAACTTTCAGAATACAGAAAACTCACTTCCGACCAGCAGGAACCAACAATGAGTCCTCCACGATCACGCCTGCTAGCGCAGACGCCCCACGACCAGAAGACTTGCAAATCGAGACTAAATGCGTAGAAGTAAACGAGACATTCTGCTGGAACCGCCTCTTCTTGCGCGGCGGTTCTGACGACTCCTCTTCAGCCAGCAAGTGCTCGAATTCAGTTCTCAAAGCCGCCTTGATGGGCTCGACGTCATCTTCAGCGCCGTCAAATGCCTCAGGTTCCGACACAGGCACCGTATCAGCACTCAGGTCAGTCTTGGCCCAGTAGTAGTCCCACAACCACTCAAGGGACCGCTGCGTGGCATTGCGCAGCACTGTCAGCGAAGGTAGTTCACGATGCGTCGCCTCGTGACGCAGTTCCACGAATGAGGCCGGTAGGCCCAGATCAATAGCTCGTTGGAACATGGTCTTACGCTGACCGTTCAGCTTGGAGTCGACGAGCCCCGTCACGAATCTGTCTGTCGTTAGCGATAATTACTCATTACACAGCCATACGGAAACAATTTGTTCCATGAGCAAAGTGGATGGCCATACCGACAAAACGCAGCCGAGTACGTAGCCCGAATAGAAAAGATGGAATTTTTCAAGGCATCATCATGGAGAATGGCGTCCGTTAGCAAGGCCGTGGCTTCAACAGGATGTGGCAGATTTCCCCGTAGCTTCCAAGCTGCAACCTATCATAACTGTTAGATCTAATAGACTTATTCATATATTTCAGGGCGGATTTTCGCATACAGTGGCGCAGGCCTTGGAGCGCATGTCGGGCCCATCATAGAAGGGTGCAGGGTAGAATTGACTCCGCACCGCGAGTAATTGCGAGTGCTCCTTCCATGGTGTGAAAATGACCTTTGCCATTTTGTTACTGATTGATTTAGCAGTTTCAAATGTGATGATTCACCCTCACCCTGCACCGGCCGGGGGCACACTGTACGTCTTCGTCGACAGTGATTTTGTTCGCCGGAATAAGGTTGTTCCCGCCGCTGCGACTCCTTATCGGTTCGGCTGCGTTGCTTCGTTCATGAAACTACTATGTACTGAGAACTAGGTAAACTCTACAAAGTAGACTACCACTAGGTTCTCTCTATTCTGTTGCTTACGTATTATTGATCCTTGGTGCGATGTGTTTATCACAGATGTTCTCGTAAATGTTACATTCACTGGTGTCTAATACATGCATTTCAAGTTCAACCAATCCTCCCTGGGTATCCTGTACTGTATGCTAAATTGAAAACGCCTCCGAAACAATAACTCCACGCTATGCAATGCTGTAGCCCGAAAACCGAAAAGAGCAATAATCAAGGGCGGTAAACGCGACAGTGTCGGAATCAAATCCATCCATAACCATAATTCATACAGGGTTGGCTAGCCATGTTAATAAATGGCTGGGAATCGACCACGGCATGCTGCTCGAGGTCGTCGTCATCAAAGAAAAAGGATCTTTGCATCATGTTGGTAGGTGCTTTGATCGGTTGTTGAAAAGTCTCAGCCTCAGGCTGCTTAGGGTTCGAATCAGTGCCCTTGTTGTTGACGGGGCTCTCATCCTGATTTTGTTCGTCATCATCGTCCTCATGCTCCTGGTCATCTTCATCGTCCTGGTCTTCGGCTTCATTGTCGGAAGACGGGGTGAAAGTCTCCTCCAACTTCAGCCCCTTGCCGGAAAGCCCTAAGAGCGAGTTTCCCAGCGAAGCTTCCGGGTTGCTGTAGAGACCCATTCCGACGAGTTCATCCTCGTTCTGCTTCTCGGGCAAGGACTCTACCTGCGAATGCAGGTCGTCATCAGGTCGCTGAATAGGTAGAAAGTCAGGCGTAGGAGGGCCAGTCAAGCAACCCGACGACGGTACACTCTCATAACTCGAACCTGCGACGTAGACTGGAGGGATGTTGTTGTGCATGGATGACATGTCGAAAGAGTAGCAGTCAGACATAGGTTCTGCCATTGCCGACAAGGTTGAAGCGCTGGTGTCCCAGGAAACGGGCTCAATTTGAGACTCGCTCATCGGCAGCATGGTAGATTGTTGGAGCGACATCTGATGCTGTGCATCAGGCAGGGAAGGGAATCCCATATCCGAGCATGGAATATCTGTAGAGGTGTATGATGACATCATGGAAGAGTTGTCGAAGGTTGCAGAGGCAGTAGGCAGTGGCTGAGGGCACACGCCAATGGCGGCAAAGTTGTCCAACGCCGTAGTTGCTGGCACATACTGAGTAGTAGGATAGCTAACAGGCTCCAAAGCCGGATGCCAACTTGTCGGACGGTTCTGGCCAGTTCGGGCAAGTGCAGAGGCTACAAAGGCAGTGTTGACGGGAGCCTGGTAGCCTTGGTACATGGGCGAACTGTAAGGGATGGTTGCTGTGCGCCGTCTGCCAGCAGACGAAGGACTGTTCCCAGCGCTGCGGGGTTTCATCACTCGACCCGTCCGCTTGGGTTTAGGGAAAGCATGGATCAAGTCACGAAATGTCGAAGAGCGCCAGCATGACTGGTTGCCCTGAACCCAGCTAGGGTTCGCAAAGGACGATTGGGGTTGCCAGTAGTCGGCCATTGAGAAGATAGTGAGATGTTGAGAGGGAGAGAGAGGGATAGAAGACTTGGGTATGAAAGATAGGGCTGAGAGGAGGTGGATGGTCAATTGAAAGTGTGAGGAGGGAGGTATGTGATATAAGCATACATAGTAGTAGTAGGTGAGAGGCTAGAAGGATAAGACGGGATGGTGGGATAGGGCGGTGGTTAGATTATATGGAGTATCAAGCACGGATAGGATCCGTGGATGATGACTGCAGGAATATGTAAAGGATCTCCGAAGACTGGGGTTCGAGACTTATCATCTAAAGATGACACAGGGGGCGTGAGGGTCACAAGGCGTGGAGGCAAGGTACAGTTAAGTGCGTGCGATACTAAGTAGCAAGCCCAGTGCCTAGTCGAGTAATGGACCCAGATGGTTCGGATAAGTAGTAGATTATGCGGTAGAGAGTAAAGTAGGAGCGAATCTAAAAAAGTAAAAATAAAAGGCAAAAAAGGGGAAATGGAAAAAAAAATAATATTAATAAATTAATGGTAGATGGGGAAAAAAAATAAAATAAGAAAAAGGAAGGCCCTACATGAGGGTGATACACGGAGATGTGGGACGCATGTACATGGGAATTTCTTGATCTACCATCCGCCCCAGTTCCACGATCCATTACTGTAAGTAAGAAGACTAATGGGTTAGTGGGAGCGGGCACATGTTGGGATGACACGACGTTGACACTAACGAAAGCAGACTAGTTGGTGGGAACCGAACAGGGCAAGACATGGGACGAGAGGAGTAGAAGGGGGGGCTCAGACTACTAGGACTGAGTCTAGTCTAGGTACCAGGAAGGGGAGGAAATGGCAAGGAAGGAAGGGGACCCAAGGAAGGATGGTTGATGATGATGAAGATGATTCAGATGAGCCCATGCCACACGAATGCTGTCTCCACTCCGAAAGCACTCTCTGGGACTTGCGAAGCGGGCAATCAATCCTGGCTCTGACTCTGTGCTGGCAAAAATGACTTCTGGACTGCCCTAGGCCCATGGAATTGGGGCTGGTTTAGTGGCTAACGGCGGGTGACGATGGGGGAATGGATAACAATGTCGATGGTGGGGATGATCAGACCCATTGGCAAAAGAATTTGATGGACTTGCAGTGTCCACCGGGAGGGGGGGAGAAATATGGAACAGAGGGTCAAGAGAAAAACGAGGGAGTTGCGGCAGAGCGGCAAATGATTGGATGGGAAACTGAAATCGGAGCTCCAGTCCAGGGAAAGGCAGCAAAGATCATGGATGGAACTTAAAGAAGGAACCAGAAAATGGCCGGGCCCTCTTCATGCCCCCTCAGCTCCCTCTCTTCCAAGCCGAATTGAGTAGTGAGTGACCGAGTGATTGACTGGACTGGAGTGACTGACTTGACTTTTGACTTGCCTGGGACATGCCGAAACTAAACTAAAAGTAAACTAAACTAAACTTTCCACTAGATACGACGCACAGTAGTAAGGCCCGTGTGAGAGCCCCATGGGAAGTCTGGGGCTAAACTGGGAACTTTTTGGGAGTTACTGCGTCTTCCTGCATCCTTTTCTGCTGCTTCTTACCATACCATACCAGCCAAGGTGCCGCCCGTTGCCTGCATTCTGATTGATTTCCCTGTCCTCCCTGTCGGATAGATACTACGGAGTACGTGCTATTTCGGTAATAATGCAGTGAGGTGGTTATAGTCATAAGTTAGTGCTCGGTGTCTTTCTACTTAGTTAACATGCGACAGACAGGTACGGTGATCAGTTACATTCATGACCGAGGTGCGACTTTGCGCTTACTTGGTAACTAGTCAAGTCGGTCTGCTGAGACTAACTCCTACATGTAGTACCAACCCACTGTATGATTGTATGATACTTCACAGAGCGCCGCCCCATCAAAAGCAAGAAAAGGTAGCACTAAACTACTGCCGGTGTGTTTAGATTAATTCCCCCCTCTCTCACCTTCTCGATGACGCAGCCGTGCCATGGCCCTTTGTACGGTGCCTGGGAGAATTTTGCGATCTATTAGTCACGCTGTACCAGGGGTAACTATGTATCTCTCTGATAGGTAGGTAAGTTATGTAGTACTAGTACTAAAGTACTTAGGCAATGAAGAGAGAGTGTGTGTGTGTGCAACCACTCTCCTTGAGTCACTTCTAGCCCAGGCTGTTGCTGCCCCTCTCCATACATACATACATACATACATGCATGGATAAAGGATGGATGGATGGATGGATGGCCGGACCCAAATCGTGATACACTTCCCAACTCTCCTCGGCCGTCTTAGTCATGATGGGAATGCCCGCGGTGAAGCGGTAATATTGGCCTGGAAAATGACCCACGATCCGACCCGATCGTCAACCCTGCGGCCAAACACTCTCCCAACTCTCTTTCCGTTCCATTCCATCTTTACTTTTCCTGTTTCTGTTTCTACCTAGTAGAGGATGATTCTTCCTTATCCGTATTACATAGTCTCCTACTACTCCGTAACTAGGCACACATTTGCCCCCCCTCTCGTCTTCTCCTCTTTCCCTCCCCACCCACTCCCTCCTTCGTCTCCTCCCTCGTTAAGTAACCCCTTCAAGCCCAGTCTTGTCCCCACAAGTTCACCGTTTCCAACGCGTCACAACGCCCGTTACGCAAGGGTTACAATAATGCGGAAAGTTTCCAAGGGCAGAGTTGCTTCCCCTGTCCGGAGTACGTATCGACATCGGATGCAGGTCTGGCCCAGTTCTCTACCCGGCAACCTCAAGCAAGCTAGGCACATAACTTACACCATCCATCCCACCCATCCACATAGCAAGCAAGCAACACTCTAATTTGGTAGTCGTCGTATCGCATCGTCTTCCAGCCTGGCGATAGATCGAGACAAGGGCAGGAAGGAGCATGCGGATGGTCGAACAAGCTGCCTTCCGTCTCATTCCTTGTCATCGTCATCCTCGTCCTTCGGCATCCCCGGGCGCACATCCCATCATCCCGCCGACCATCCTTTCTAAATACTGATTCCTTGGGTGCTTGTGCTTCTATTGCTGTCCAACCGCGCCAGGGTGGGAGGCATCACCGTTATCACACATACTTGCAACCACTGATAGATTACTAGCCCAGAACTAATTTGGACTACCCACCAGGCCTGACTCGGTGAACCACTTGTCTCGTGAAGCGCTGAGCTGATGATCATTGATTGCTCTGGGCAACTCATTGGCCAGACAGGTGTGCTACTCCATACTTCATGCGTGCACAAGAGGCCAAGATTGCCTCGTTACCTTGGCACCAGCACAGGTTATACTATCACCACTTCTCCAACCATAGTACAATGATCAAGTAACTGTACCTATGTTCCGAATCCCGATCGTTATTCTTGCTTATCAATTTCCTGTTGCCGGTCAATCTATTTCGTTGTGGATCACATGTTTCATAGCCATAATACGTGTGACGAGCCGGATTAGATCAGCTGGCTGAGTGGCTGAACGGTGAAAGCCTACTTGCCGTACGGACCACCTCTCGGTGTAGGGGGGAGGAGGGGATTACTAGGGAAAACGGAAAGTTCGGCTAGAAATGACAACACTTGGACTGGGTTCAGGGATCGGAGAGGGGGGGGGGGGCGGCGTTATACGGAGAGTACGGAGTACGGAGCACTCAGAAACAGAATTTGCTCAAGGCCGGAGAAAGAGTGGGGTGTGCACTTCTACTTTTGCTACTACAACACGCAAGTTGCAAGAGGCAGTGAGAGAGACAAGGGAGAGGGAAACACCGCTCGGTATCAAGAGACTCCACAGGTCAGGCTGGCTGTCTAGCTTATCCGGGATGGAAGTGGGCTGGTGCCAATAAATGCATTTTTGACGAGTCCAGCTGCACCAGAAAGAGAGGTACAGCAGATGGGTTCCGCCTAGAGCGCTAATGCCCCCCATCATATGTAATCGACAAAGGATGCCGGGGCGGAGGATTATTCCATTGACATGGGGACCATTTCCAGAACCAGGGTTACTACCGGAGCAAGACCGACTAAAAGCAGAGCCCTACCCACTCCGGTTAGTCCCCGTGGCGCCCCTCGAGAAGCCTAAGTAAGTACCTGAAGGCTGAGCCCGAGTCACTTTTAGTGCGCCTTTGGGTCAGAGTTACATGCGCCCCTCCTCCTTCTGGTCTGCTCGGCCGTCTTGAAGTTGGTCCTAAGCGGAAAAAAAAAAAAAAAAAAAAAAAAAAAAGCGAATGTGCCTAAACCTGCATAGGGCCAAAGAAGGGGGCGCAAGAGCAGAGAATAACAATAAAAAGAAAAAGTAAGAAAGAGGCCAAGAAGGGACCCTATCTGGATGAGGTAAGTAACTCCTGTATGGATGTATCCAACTAAACTAACGTTCTCCCCGTGAGAGCAATAATGTGGCCACCGTGCTCCGGCCACCGGGGCTCACTTTACATATACGACAGCCTGGCGATCGGGATTTGTGGCACTGCATCCGTCACGCCCGTTCTAGTCCATCTGACTGACGCCGGTACGTAAATGAAGTTTGCTAACGAGGCACTTATTCGAGGAGAACTGGCAAAAGCATCCGCAACAATAAGAAACAAACTAGAATAGAAATTAAACGGACAAAAAACGAATGCTTGTCCCGGTTCAAAACCCGGCTGTTCGGGGAGGCGGATAGCCTTCCATTATACTAGAACCGCGCCAGATGCGTGGCAGGCCAGATCGAAAGGGTAACGAACTCGAGAAAACCTCCGTGCGACGCCTTAAGCGGGTACAATCACCACTAATCAAGATACATCATCGAAAAAAACGACTAATCAGATGGTTGAGATCATCGTCTGGACGCCCTACAAATCAGAAGCCGGAGATTACAGGAGGGGAAACATCGGAATGCATGTGCAGGCCCACCTGACGGCAGGGGACTGGGAAACTGAAAACCGTGAGATGGGAGGGCCAGTCGAGCAGAATTCCAGAAGGCTTGGGGGCCAAATCAGCCCTCGATTGGGTTATGCAATGGATGGTAACGGGAGACAAAAATGGAAAGGGAGGGGGCAGGAAACAGAAAAAAAAGAAAGAAAATCTTTCAATCAATTAATATATCGAAAAAGGAAGGGGAAGGAGTCGGAGGGAAAAAAAGGAGGAAAAGGTAAAAAAAAAAAAGATGTTCTCAGACCAAGTGGGTCAAACTCCCATATCTCCGTTTGTACGGGAATACGGAGTCAAACTGGCTGAACAGGGATCCTACCAAGAAGCAGGAAGGTCAGGTAAGCTACCAGTTAGCTTTGTATGGTACTACGGTAACCACTCAGCCTAGCTCTAGTCTACTACTCAGTAGCTTGCGAGGTCCAGGATCTATTCGTTACCTGCCCGTCGTCTGCTCTAAGTGGTGCTCTACACGCCGTCCAGTCAGCCGAGGCTCGCAAACGGCGCTTTTCAACAGCCAATAAAACCCCGTCGTTACTGATCTGATAGGTTACAACCAACGACGCTTTAAGCCTTCAACAGTACGTACTACTATACTATACTATTCTATACTATACTGGTTGGGAATGGATCACTCGTTTGGAGTATGCTGGATTACCTCGCCAGGGGTGGTGATGATCCCTCACGGGGGTACGCCGTAAGGACTACACAACACCGAGCGCCTAACCTACTGTACATTCTGCGTGCGTGATATGCTCGACGCCTTGACTTTCGGACTTGTCCACCTCCTACTCCTAGTATACAAGGGTGCAGGGATGAACATCAGCCACCATTCCACTCAGGCAGACTACCTCAGGGGGTGATTGTCAACAATCGGATAGACTCGACAGCTCGTGCCCGCTGCTGCCACCGAGATGGTATCTAACAGGTAGCAAGGTTCGGCTAACATGTCATTAGCTAATAATTGAGCGAAAGGCTAAAAGATCACGAAGCGATGCGCCCTCCCGGCGGGACCCGCGCATCCCTGGGATATCAGAAAGTTAGAACTCAATATAAGGTCTCTCCATTCACACGCTATCATTATTACGCCACGGATCAATTACGAAAGGGCGTTAGGATAGATACTACTATATGAGCCAAGGGCTTCGGCTCGTGATATCAGGATTAAGTGTAAGACCTTTTAGCAGGATACAAGCCCCCCCCCCAACGCGCTGGTCTAACCGAACTAAGCCACTTGCAAGGTTTAAGTTGGCTGCTTTATGGGTATTCATCTACTACGGAGTAGACTAGCTGGACTTCGTTAATTGTGGTGTTTCTTGGTCCCTTGCCTTTACTGCAGTGTAAGTGATGGGCCAAGAGAAAGCAAAAAGCAACGTCTACAATATAGTGAAAACGACGGATGACTGCGGAGAAAGTGATGGTTTGGGCTAAAACGTGATTAGTATGGGACGAACTTGGACTAGATAGTAATAATAATAATACACAAAATTAATGATGGACAATGGGGCCCATCCGTCAGGGGCCATGGTCGCGCCTGCATAGCACCCTAGCTTCCCCATCAGAATTCAGACGCCTAGCTGAATGTATGCCGCTCGATCCAGCAACCAAGTAAGCGAAATGGCGGTCGCCGTCCGAGACAGGCCCAAAGTAAGCAGCAATTTGTTAGTCTCGCTAGTCGCACTCCGTAGTTGGCTTCGGAGAAAGTCAACTCAGAACGGAGTAGCGATCATCCAACTACTTGATTAGTTCCAAGCCAGTGATCAACTCGCAACGCGCCTTCAAATCTTAGCCTTCTTTTTCCGAAGCCACTCCTCGCTAGCATGTCAGAATTCGTCTCACTCTCTCGGCTGTTTCTTTTATTGCTCTCGCCGCCTTCCCTCACTACTAACTATTCTACTGTAACTAACTAACTATGGAGTACGGCCTGAGGATTAACGTGTCATCAGACCATGGTTAGGCCCGAGCGTCAAAACTGGCCTTTCTCAACAATGAAAAACATTGGACGCTAATTTAAATTTGGCTTACTTTAGTGGCATGTCATTGATTCAACTGCCCCTAGATAACTAAATTTGTGTTATGCCGCCGTAAGAAAGAAAAAGCCGGCTCTCTCTCTCTCTGTCTTCCAGCTTGGTTACTAGCATCCTCTAGCATAGCAGCAGTACCCGGCTATCATTGGCTGCCGACGAAAGTGCTTACATGCGCTGCTGTGCTATCAGGGGCTCCAAGCCTCCTTCATACAATCGTCATCTAGCCATGCTTCCTGATGCGATCTCACCCCAACAGTAACTAGCACCTTACTTCGCCCGCTTTACAACTGGAGCTGGAGCTGGAGCTGGAAGCACCAGGCTGCAACCGACCGTGAAATCAAGCCATCGGCGCAGGGTGGATGTGACACGGCATTCCAATGATACCGCCATCACCTGGCCCGTGTGATTTGTCCTGATTGTTCATCGCTGACCACATAACCCACCCTGGCACAGTTGTTGATACGGGTCTCGCAAAGCTTTTTCTCCTCCGCGGGCATCAATCATCGTCAACGATTAAGTTACTAGCAGACGGTGATTGACCGCGTGCCCTCACCGACGCCACTATTATGTCTGAGCTCGCAAGCAGATCGCGCGGCAGAGTCGGAACCCTCCTACAATAGTTACGTAGGTAGGGAGGAGCCTGGACGAAAAGGCCCAAAACCACCACCCAAGTGGGTCATATGTAAGCTGCATCTGCCATTTGACGACCGGAAACGACACGCAAGTTGCGACATAATACGGAGCAGTCCGAGACCTAAGCAGTCGAGGCGGAGTACGTAGGATGTATGAGCCTTGATGTTTGAGAGGTTTATCGAGTCGAGCCGTTTTCCAGGCTGGTTTTAATCCTACAATTACCATTCCGCGGACCGTCAGCCGCGAGTCTCCTCTTGTCCTCACTAATATATCTACAACTAATCAAGGCTCCTACGGGAGGCATCTGCAGGTGGCCATGAGTCAAAATGGCGTACATACATATACCGCCAGTAGGTCCATGCATGCATGCATGGGAACCAAAATAGGGCGCTGTCCATCCGGCCAATGACGAGACATATTCGGGCTCAATCTTTCGTCTCCAAATGCAGCAGACGACAATAGTAGGAGTGAAATGGTGGAGTATGGCTGGGCAGCGGCGAGTTACACAACAAACCAGATCTCATCATAATACACGGAGGAACATGCATGATCTGCTGTAGGCAGACGTGCTGGCAATGCCGATGCGAGGTAGGCACCTACTGTACGGAGTACGTAGGTATCTTCAGCTGCCACCACATATTTCGGCAGATACTGCAGCATTCTGGATTCTTGCATTGTTCAGATCTAAAGGGAGGGGGGAGGTATCACACAGAATGTGGCCTGTGCTTAGGTTTGTCCTACGTGTCAACCAACCAGTAAGGAAGAGGCATGAAACCTGGATGTAGTATAAAGTGGACTGGGGTCTGGAACGCTATGATTACTACACGCTAACAGCAGGTATGGATTCAATGCCTCATGCCACCGGCATTGGTTGAAGTTCGTCGTCAGCCTGACAGTTACATTCTACCCCGAGCATAGGAGGAGGAGGAGCAGCAGCAGTAGTACATAGTTTTAGTGTATGAAAGTGGGCAAATGACGAGGAGGAGGGGGTGGGAGAGCCCGATGCTTACCATACCATACCGCCCGAATCAGGTATAGCCGTCAGGCCACCATTGCAAGGCCAAATGTGACGGTGTCAGGCATGCATTTTGAATGCAGGCAGGGAATTGGGATGGATTCTGCAAAAGAGGCGGACTTGCATCTCGCAGAACGAAAGGCAATGGAACCACATGACCATCCTTGCACCAATGAACCTGAGAAACTGATAGCGCTGCGCTCATCACATACATCGCCTGCCTTAGGTGCAAATTATCTAGTAGCGAGGCTTTCCGGCGGCTGCTTCAGCCTATGACGCTACAAGAGGGGCTTGTACATAATAGTACTGTGCGCCGGACCAGCATCACCTTCCATCATTGTTGCCCCTCGAAAGGGTTTCCGCAGATGGAAAAGACCCGATACCAGATGTGGTCTAGGGATACGAAGGCGCCTTGGGTCGTTTCACTACCCCTGGCAATCAGATCCAGGCAGCGATGCACTTTCTCTCCTCCACCTCCACCATCCTCTCGCGGTGTGCTGGGGAGAAACCCACCAAACAGGATAATGCTATTTCCTAAAAACACTGACCAGTTCCCCATTCCAAAGCGAAGCGAAGCAAAGAACTACTGCTAAAACTACAACCGACACTCCATACCAACTTAAGAGTAAGAGAAGAGGGGCCGACCAGCAAAAGATAACCCGGTTGACAGACTCACTATTAGAAGATCGACGGTAAATCGCACCAAGCCCGACTGCACCGTGACCCAGTTGCGGTCAATGATAGTCAGCGGTCCACTGATGGGGGATTTACTAGAACTGGCAAACCAGTCAGCGCGCGAGACGAACGACCTTTCTCCGTTCGTTAAGTTCCCAGGATTTTCCCAATATTAGGGATTAATCATCGACGGTGGCTGAGATTCCCGACTTGTTGCTGGTTTGCTGCTGCACTTGTCACGGACTCACGGCAGATCCATCATAAAGTGGGGTACGTACCCGATTTGCCGCAGCCAAATTTGCCCCGAACGAAGGAAATTAGTCTTGGCTGGTCTCCAAATTTTCCTTTTTTTTTTCTCTCTTTCCCAATTCATTTTAATTTCTTACAAGTACTTGTGCAGTTGTGCTTGTCTATCTGCTCATCACACTCCTCATTCGGATTTCCCCCTTCACCTCCCTCGCACCCTAGTGCCTCCTTTGCATGATGCTAATCGGCAAACAGCGGGTGTTGCCACAATCCACCAGCACCACTACCACCAATGAAGTATTGTCGAGGGATGTCTGACCGTTGGTGGGTCAATCTAGTTCAGCTCTTGCGAGCAAATAACGCGTCCAGGATTCTGTCAATCAGACGCTACCTGACCTATGGATCTGTAAAAAAAAGTGATCCTTTTCCTTCTCGGGGGCTTGGTCTCATCATGGCCTTACGGAGGAAGTCAAAACCAGCTGGATGAGTGTAGTGGCGGTATGCAGATTGACCCTCCCCTCGAAAAGGTAAACTGTTGGCAATAATCCCTCCATTCCTAATGGAGTTGTGCGTTGGGGCCGCCCGCAAATTGTCAAGTTTCTCCCAAACAGAATTCTCGGGCTAAGCGGCCTTGGATATTAGTTATTCTCCGGTGTCTTGATTAACCTTTTACGTAGGCGGATTTCCATGCTCGGCCGAGTAGGGAAATGGTTAGCGGACTACGGAGTACTATCTACACAAGAGACCGAGAAAGTATGGTTCCCTTTCCACTTGATGGGGACCGGGACCTGCAATGATTGATGATGTATGGACGACAAGTTGAGTTCCGGCCATGACTGGAGTTCGGAAAGCCACATGGCTGACTATTCGTCCCGCCCCAATAGTCGATACTTTCTCTCGGTAGTGGAAGTTTTCTCTGATTGTCTCTTGCATCATCCGGGGTACTCTTTGTGGTTTGTGGCTCAAGGCTGGAACTTCTCATCGACGGCCGATGCTAAAGATGGAAAGAAGACAAGAAAGACAAAAAGTCCCCTTGTTGTAATCTACGTGTCCAGCGACCGTGTACAAAGTTCGGAGAGAGAGATGTGCAAAACAAGTTTTGGGAACACGGCAAGTCATCGTCGTGACGCTGTAATGTCCATCCTCATCCATTCATTTAAATCCTCGCAAAACCGTAAATAGATGAAGAGGGGCAGAAACGGGAGCCGCGGGATTGTCGGGTGGTTGTTTGTGGTGGTAGTTATTATTACTACATATAGGGCAGTGGAGCCCGGATTATTCGGTGGCTGGCAAACATGGCACGTTGTTGTTATGTGTGCCGGTTGTTCCCAAAGGGCTGATCACCTCACTTTATTGCTCCCTAATTTAGCCTCGACCTGACTTGACCTGACCTGACCTGACCTGACCTGACTCTGACTTGAGTGACTATCTGGTACTGACCATGGCTAACTATGGCCCGCTGCTAACGCGCCTAGATCGAACTGGCCTCGGGGGCGCGTGGGTTGCGAGTTATTGAACCTAACCCCGATGACTACTGGATTCAGTTAGTTACTATCTACTGTGTTCCACTTGTCTTGTATTATTATTATCATTGTGCCCCAAAGAAAAAATAAATAAATAAATAACCACTTGCCCAAGACGGGCTAAGAAAGTCTGTTGTCCGCTTGTCTCATGTGCCACGCATCCTCATTCCCACTTTGCCGCCTCATGACATCTCGACTGTCTTCACAGTTCACAGTTCACACAGCCATAATCCTGTATCATCATCATCCACTTGCAGTGAAACTAGACTTACAATTCCCCTCGTTTACTATTATAGTAACTAACTATATACTTCGGACGTGTCACCACCCATCGTAAACAGTCTCCACAAACCCTATACCATACCTGATGATCCAAATGTTGTCTAAATAATAAGTATACTGGTCATTCTGCGCTCATCAAGCATACACAGTAACATACAGCGAACGCAAAGCAAAGTAAAAAGCCACTTTAGACTTTCGTGACCTGGAACTAAACTATCTATCTATATACGAAACTCCCGACTTGATTGCTTGCTTGATTGATTAATGCCTATCTAGGGAATAGACCTCCGTTATTTATTTACGGAGTATCTTTCAGTAACTACATAGGACTTACTTAGTTACTTTCCGTCTTTGTGCGGTCCAGATTTCTAATTATATCACCGACCTACCGAAACGAAACTATTGATTTTGTAGACCTTCTAGAAGGAAATGAAATATTGAAGGCAACTAACTCTCCGAGATGATCGGATCGTCCCTACATGGTAGCTTTGCCTCACTTGGTTGGTTACGTGTGGAACAATGAATGCTGTGGTAGGAGTAGAGTAATCATGGTTGTGTATGCGTGGTGATGGATGGATGCATGCATGCATTGGGGGACGATCTGTGTAACGCGTGTTTACTTAGTTGATGGGGATCGCTTATTATCGGGGTTTGAGGTGACGTGAGGTTGAACTGCTGGGGTTGAACCTTTGTTTTTGTTGTGGTTAAGTAGTACGTAGTTGGTGTGTGCGGTGTTTGTGTCACTGCGTGGTTACTGGTTACTATGAGGTTGGTTGAGGGTTGGTTGTACACTTTTTGAATTGCCAATTCTGTGTACAGTATTTTGTAGTATTTGCCTGTGTATTGCATCATTGTCACAGGTGAAGCAGTTAGTACTACTATTAGTATGGGTTTTGAAGACTAATGCCATCGACAATGTCATGTAGGAGGACATAATGTTGAGTGTATCCCTATCCGTCAACCACTACTAAAAATATATATATCTACATAGTTGCCGCATGATCACAAGCAATAACCACACCAAGCCTACAATCACCACCAAACCATCACAATAATCCCTCTCAAGTCCCATCATTCATGTAGATATCCCACCAACACACATACCACCGAATTCAACAATCCCAATTTCTGCATCCATACCAACTCCATCACATTGACACCAATTCATGCACCATGACCGCCGGACCGGCAACGACGTCATACCCGCCGCCTTTCTTTCACCGTTTGCGACCTCTCATCAACCCACACCAACCTGTACAATGACGACCACGCAATAGTGTCATCACGAACAGCGTGAGTCGACCTATTTGAACATTCCAAATTAGCCAAATTCACACACATACGCACCATGGCTGGAGAGGAGGAGCCAGCATTACACCGCGATCACGTAGGTTGTCCAGCAAATCCAATAATCACCGCAGAACGAAGCTAACTTATCTGAAAGAGTCGCAGCGGAACGGACGGTTACTCGTCAGATACACATAATCAGCTCGAGGTAATTATGATTTCGATATCTCGCAGTGATTGGAGTGACTAACACAAGACACATCCTGCTAGGTCGTCCTCCAACCCGAATGCAGCCATCGTCGCAAATCCTCCCTCGTCATGGCAGATGATCCCATGACGAGACCTGATCTCTCGCATGCCGACCAGACGACAGCGTGTTTCGTGCACTCGTTGATAGCTGGGGAATGGGGGGATCCGACGAATAAAGTGAAGGTGTTAGAGGGGGTATTGAAGGGGACCAAGGACGAGAAAAAAGAAGAAGAAGAAGAAGCAGCAATGGAAGAGGACGACGAAGATGAGATAGAGAAAGAAATGATGCAATCACGACACCTGACGAAGAAGCAGTTATCCGATATGGCGTGGAACGTGCGCAAGCTGTCCAAGAAGCTGGACAGTATCAAGTTGAAACTCACGGTCAAGACGGTATTCCTGGTCACCAAGGCGGGCGATCAATCGGTGATTGGATCGACGAGGGAGGTCGCTAGGTGGCTTTTATCGAGGGATCGCGATACGCAGTATAATGTGTATGTGGAGAAACGGTTGGAGACGGATCCGGAGTTCGGTGCAGCAGAGATACTGAGGGAGGAGCCATCGGCGAAGAGTCGACTGAAGTATTGGGATCATGAGCTGGCGGCGGAGAGAGCTCATTTGTTTGATTTCGTGGTCACGCTCGGAGGAGATGGTACTGTGCTGTTTACGAGTTGGCTGTTTCAGCATGTGGTGCCGCCGGTGTTGTCGTTCTCGCTTGGTTCGTTGGGCTTCTTGACCAAGTTTGACTTCAATGAGTATCAGAAGACGCTGTCGGCTGCGTTTAAGGATGGCGTGGTCGTCAATCTACGACTACGGTTTGAGTGCACGATTATGAGGAGTAATCCACTGCCGAAGGGGGAGTTGGGGCCTGGTGGGAAACGGGATTTGGTCGAGGAGTTGATTGGGGAAGAAGGTGATGATACGTTAACGCATAGACCGGATAAGGTGCTTCAGATATTGAATGATGTTGTTCTTGATCGAGGGCCGAATCCTAGTATGTCCTCTCTGTCACCTTGTCGCATGGAGTGCTTGCTAACTGTTTATATAGCTATGTCATCGATTGAGTTGTTCGGCGACGATGAACATTTCACAACGCTGCTCGCCGATGGTGTTTGCATAGCGACACCAACCGGCTCGACAGCGTATAACCTCGCAGCTGGAGGATCACTATCTCATCCGGACAACCCTGTTATTCTCGTCACTGCAATTTGCGCCCATACACTCTCTTTCCGGCCTATAATCCTGCCAGATACGATTGTTCTCCGAATGGGAGTACCCTACGATGCTCGGGCGAGCTCATGGGCCAGCTTTGATGGCCGGGAGAGGTGAGTTACGTCGATGAGTATATATAGAACAGATGGCTAACCAGAACACAGGATTGAATTACACCCAGGCGATTATGTGACGGTTTCCGCATCGCGATATCCATTCGCGAATGTTCTACCCCGTGGTCGACGTGGAGACGATTGGGTGCACACTATTTCCAAGACACTGAATTGGAACTCTAGACAGAGGCAGAAGAGCCTCGACCCGGTGGATGAAGCAAAGCGCAATAAATAAGAACTTGCTTGCTAGCAACGAGCATATGGACATGTTTACGATTCGATATACAATATTACCAAATACGGAATTTTATGCATACTGCCATAAACTTGAATATGAACATATGTAACATAACATGGGAAAGGAGAACTACCTCCTAACAAAATGATGCGCGCTAAACTTGGCGAGAAATCGAACGTTCGATTTCTTTCGTAGCGGAGGCTGGTGATGAAAATTCGGCCTCTCTAGAATCTTCGTATGGGTCGGCGGGTTTCCCGGGCAGCCTGAGGCCGACTATAAAAAGGGTCTTCCCGCACCGAAATTTTCTTCTTCCCTTTTCTCGCACTTCAACTCATGTGTTGAGAAATTCTCACAGACGACAAAATCTGGTCGATTGGAATTTTATGATGATTTCCATTGAGTGCTATAGCACTTACTAGCGACATTTACTTTCTCACCATGCAAGGATTGCATTGTGCGACTAACTTGGTAAGTTCTTAACTTTTTTTTTTCCTGCTTCGCACGCATTCTACCTGCCTCAACACGACCAGAACCTTAGCCTTGACTCAAGGCGAAGGCTTCTTATGATGAAAACTTTTCCTACATTCGCAGTTTCCACGCTAGTCGTCGCCATGAACCCATCATAGACGGCTCTGTGCGCAATACTTCCTTGGATGTCTGACTTGGTCGTCAATTATCTTTGATTTTGATTCACCATTGGTTTCGCCGCGAGCGTATGCTAATATTGCTTGCTTAGAATAGGTTTATTGGCTTTGATGGCTTTATACCCTGACAGGGTTTGATATTTGAAAGAGAGGAAGGGCAAGTCGAGACTTCGTCGACGCTTGCTCAGGGATTAGTTAGATTTATTCGCAATGGATATTTATTCGATTGAAGATTGTTCGCTCTCAATTTCTTCGTAGTAGCCTACCCGTATATACTGCAAACCGTAGAGTCCTTTAAATCTCTAATAGACTTCTCTGGCGGCATGCGGCTTAATCAAGCCTAATTCCAAGCACCTGAGGCCATCACCGAAACTGCATGACTGCGCCCCTGCCTCCCCGTAGCTTCCCCCATGCCGCCTACCGGAGGGACATCTATCAACAGCTTCGCCCGCTCCTCGTCGGACATTCAATTCCACCCTACACTCATGAACCAGCATGATCATATCCTCTGATCCTCAAAACTGAAACCCATCAGAATGACCGACTAGCTCTCCGTGAACCAAAACCCTCGTCATCCATCACAACCAACTCTGAATACCTACACATACTGTCAACATGGCGCAACCCGCCCGCCACGCCGCAATGCTATCCATTAGCAACAGCGGCCCAAACCTCCCCGTGGCAGCAGCAGCAGACAGACAACAACCAGCACAACACATCCACACGCAATCTCAATCAAGCCAGGGTCTGCGCGTCCCGTCAAACCGCAAAACCATCTACGATAGACACCTGAACCGCAGCCGCAATGCGGAGCTCAGCCGGGCTAGCTTCGCCTTTCTGTTCGCCGAGATGGTGACTTATGCTCAGAGACGAGTCACAGGGATTCAGGATTTAGAAAGACGGTAGGTTTAAGCTTTGCTTGCACACCCTCCGTCCCCCAACTTCCAAACCATATACTAATGATTGATAATGTAGATTGAACGAACAAGGCTACCCCTTAGGTCTCCGACTCCTCGACCTCCTCTTCTACCGCACCATGTCCAGTTCCACATCCTCCGCTCTATCCAGTTCCTCCTCGACTTCTTCCTCCCCTCCCAATCGTCCCCTCCGTATCCTCCCCCTCCTTCATCTCATCCACGGCCCTCTCTGGCGCCTCCTGTTTAATCGTCCTGCCGATGCCCTCGAGCACTCTGTCTCCCCCGAGACGCCTAATGAATATATGATCACCGATAATGATCCCCTCGTTAATACGTATATCAGTGTGCCGAAGGAAATGAGCATGCTTAATTGCGCCGCCTTCGTGGCGGGGATTATTGAGGGTGTTTGCGATGGGTGTGGATTCGAGGCGAAGGTCACCGCTCATAATCAGCCTACGGAGATGTGGCCCGGCAGGACGATATTCTTGTTGCGCTTTGGGGAGAGTGTAATGGAGCGGGAGAAGGTTTTGGAGAGGGCCGGCGTTAAATAAATGAACGAATGAATGGGATGTGATTGATATCCTTGTGCGGCGGCTGTTTATTCTATTCTCTATGGTGTATGATCGGCCATTGTTTATGCAGCGATTTGTTTCAGTATTATAGAATGCGAACGGGTTCTTGTGATTTGTGGTGTTATGAGGGTAGCTCGGTTGGGTGTGGAAAGAGGTACGGTTTATATGTGACAGTCGCAGCAGCATTCATTGTTGATGCCGACGCGATGAGTCCGCTCGAACATCTGTGTCTTCTATGTGCAACAGCAAGGTGTGATTTTTACGCTGCTGTTCGTCCGCCGAACGAACACGCAGGTAGAGTCTATTCTCCTCCTAGGAGGCCACATTAACTGCAGGAGGAAATGCATCAATCATGACCCAATCCATCCTTCATATCAAGATACCCGACAAACGCCGATTAACAATAGAATGTCCTTATGTCCTATTTTCATGCTTCTCTTTTACCGTTCGGGCGAAACACTCACGCGTCTCCGTTTCTCCCGATCTTCATAAGGCGACGGGCTCCGTTTCCTGCGACTGCTTGTATCAGGCCTATACCGGTCTGCTGAGCGATCGCGACGGTCTCGTCGCGGCGAGCGTGATCGCGACCTAGATCTCCGTCTCTCGCGCACAGCAGAGGCATTAGCCCCAGTAGGTCCCTTAGGTCTATCATCACGGTCACGGTCAGGCATGAATCGCTCGTCGGTAATGCCTATAGGGGCTCCACCATCGCGATTCCGTGACCTGTTCTGGAACCCTTCGCCAAAGCGACCTGTGTCCTCTGATTTCAGATCCCTATAGCGCGTGCGTCCCTTCTTTCCAAGCTTCGTCATATCACGAATCTGCATGTACTGAGGTAGAGTCTCCCGCGAGACATCGTCCGCAAACTTCGCACCCATGATATTCCTCTGTGCCAGTCCCTCGCGCTCCATGTCTTCGCTGAAAAACGCTCCCTTATGGAAGTACCGCTGCATGTATCCGGCCTGGCCTCGAGTAGCCTCCTTCTCTTCCTCCTGCTTGGCGAGGTATTCGCGGTCTTCGCGATCGCGCTCCTCGGCAGTGAGATTCCTGCGCCGCTCGACCTCTTCACGCTCCTTCTCCGCAGCCTCGATCGCTTCACGCTCGCGCTTGATGCGCTTCAGTTCTCGGAGCTTCCACGCTGCGTACTCGGCCTCTGGATCTTTTCCGTCCGTATCATCAATCGCTCCTTCTTCGCCGACTTCGAGCTCGTCGTCATCCCACGCCCGGTTCGCCTCGCTCCGAGCAATGGCGTCCTTCTCTAGTTGCTCCCGAATCAAAGCGTCGGCTTTCTCCTGTCGCTGTTTCCGACGCTCCTCTGTCTCGGCTGAGCTATCCACCACTGTGCCTGTCGCGGCTTGGCCGTTCTGTGTTTGAGCGGGGGTATTGTTGTGCTTGTCTTTCTTGATGAACGTAGGTCGTAAAAGCACTCTGCGCGGTGCCTCGTCTTCGGAACTGCTCTCTTCTTCGGAACTCTCTTCCTCTTCATCCTCTTCCTCCTCTTCTTCTTCCGATCCCTCCTTCACCGTAGCCGTCCGCGCCGGCGCAGCAGCAGCAGCAGCAGCAGCAGCAGCAGCCACCCTGTCGCCAGCAACAGGAGCAGCCGCCTTCGCAGGCTTGGCCTCATCTTCCTCCTCATCCTCCGTCACAAACCCCTCTTCATCCTCATCCGCTTCCTCCTCAATCTTCACATCTTTAACACCCCGAGCGATATTCGCCGCGCCCGCAGGAAACGAGCTCGCCTTGGGAGCTTGTCGTCGCTGTTGTTCAAGTCTGCGTCGCTCCTGCTGTCTCTGTCTCTCGGCTTCCTTCTTGGCTTCTGCTTCCTCTTCGTCCTCTTCTTCCGATGAGGAGGGCTCCTCCGCGATGGCTTTGCCGGGTCGGTATCTGCTTGGTCGGACGGGGTTTGCGGTCATGCCGCGATGGGAGGAGGGGAGGGGAGGTGGCATGTCGATTAATGAATTGTGGGAATCAATTCAACAATAGAAGAGAATTGCGCGAAGTACTATATTTCTCTCTTTGATTGGTAATGAGATTGAAATAGAAGTGTAGCGCGTGGCGTTGTTCTGGATTATACTCTGTAAAAAAAGAATTACCGGCAGTCGGAGTCCATAGTTAGCTCTCTCTCCGCCTTCAATAATCAAACCTTAGGCCGAGATCCCAGACATGCAGAAAGCTCCGGACAGTCACATGACCACGCGTCACGCGCGCCGCGCCGCCTATCCCATCTACTACCAACTAACTAAACTACTGTGATCAATACCATATCAATATCAACACCAATCCCACCATTACTTACCCCTCTTTCCCCAATTCTCCCCTCACTATAACCCAAACCGAACCAACAAACAAACCATCCTACCAACACCACCTCCACGAACGAGAAGAGAGAAATAGGAATAAAAGAGAAGATGTCCCTCCAAACCCCCCGCATCCTCCCCTCCCACCTCCACGCCTTCCACCCCTCCTCCACCGGCCCACGCACCTCGCATACCGTCCGCATCCTAGGAACAGTGACTGCTCTGCGCGGCGACACGGCCACCATGACGTGCGGAAACCACGGCGATGTGACGCTCATCCTGAAGCCCGATTCGCATTTGCAGATGGGAAAGTTGGTCGAGATTATTGGCAAGGTTGCTGATTTGGATAATGGGAGTGTATGTTCAATACCATCTTTTTCTTTTCCTTTTATTGGTGTCTTTGGGGTTGGTTTTGGGATGGTTGATGGATAATGGCTGATGTTGTGGTGTATAGGGTGTCGGTATTAGAGTCCTAGGCAGTACGGATTGGGGCAGTCCGGCGGATTGTGGTACGTTTTCTTCCTTTCTTTACTTGCAGATGAGGTGGAGAAGGGGCTAAGGATAAGGTGCTAATTGACATTAATTGTAGACTACAAGATTTATGAGCATGTTGTCAATGCTACGCATAAGCTCAAGCCTATCTTCTATGATGAGTGAGTGGCTGTTAGGGAGGATGATAATGTGGTATAAAAGAATGGGTTAGTGGATGGGTAAAGAGCATGCTGAGCTACGTGAGATATCTTGCTGTGCTGGGTGGTTTCTAGTATCTTTATGTGTCCTGCAGCTGAGGTGTCATTTGCATCGTGTTCGGGTTATTCTTCGGCGTTGGGTTAAATCTACGATATCTGTCTATCAAAATATTATACGGTTGACTTACAATCTACTACAACAAACACAGCTTGTCAATTATTATTCATTTATTGTATGTTAAGCATCGAGTGCTGGTATCTTGTTCTAATCCTTCAATCCTCCCAAGTTTCCATCCGTAATATCCATCCCATTCAAACCACTTCCAACAAAAGCATATCATAGCCTTAGGTTATCCCCAAAGAAAGACAGTAGCGGCAGATGGCACATCACCATTGCCTATCCATCCAACGCCATCGCTAGAATAAAAACACAGGTAAAGAAATATCAAGTGAAAGTCGGCATCGTCATAACACAAAAAGGAGACTCATTAAGCATCATTGGTAGTCTGGGGTTCCTTGTCCTTGGCTGCTTCTTCGGACGCCTTCTCTTTCACGCCCAGGGCCAAGCTGTCGGCGTTAAGTGCGTCGGAACTGAAGAAGCCAGAGTCCAGGACGTTGTTGTCAACGTAGTTGAAAATATCGAATTGGGGGTTCTTTTGGAGGTCCGGATCAGACAGCAGCGCATTGATGAGATCCTGAGAGTCTTCACCAGCTGGCTCGCCGTCAGTTCCCGTGGGAGACACATAGTCCGAAGGGATCCAGTCAGGCCAATTGCCCTTGTTCGCATCGAGGGCGAAAAGCGCGTCAGCATTGGCAGAAGGTGCGTCCGAGAAGATATCCACAATCATGTTGTCTATCCCGCTAAACGCGTCCGTGCTGAAGGCATCATCTGCCAAAGCGGGAAGCCCAAGGCCCTGCGTACGTGACTGCTTGGGCGTTTTGCTGTGGCGCGATGCCGGCCCCGGGCTGCTCTGGATCCGCTGAAGTCTTTGCGCGGTGACCCTGGTGGGCGTGGCATCGCTGCCGAGTCCCTTCCGGGTCCGCGAAGGCGAATCGCCGGGAAGGGAGTGCCGCTTCTCGCCCAGAACGCTGGCGCGGGGGTTGCGACGCCGAGGAGTGGGGCTGGTGGGCAGGTCAAAGTCAAACTCGGGACTCTCGAAGAGGCCGTCCAGGTCAGCAGAAGTCTGATTTTCCTTGTCGTCAGATCGCTTGTCCGATCCGCTATTGACACGAGGGCTCCGCCGGGGGCTGTTCAAGGTGGAGTCACCTAAAGCTCGCAAAGGCCCGCCCTCATTGTGCGAATTAGGAAAAAGCACTCTTCTCACAGACTTAGGAGTAAGAGCATTCTCACCCGCAGCAGAAGCATTGCGGTGCTCAAGATTTCTAGCTGGACTGGACTGGATCGCTGCTCGGAGGGCTTCCACCGGATCATTCTCGTGCCAACGGCTTCCCGCAGTATCGGTCGATTTGCGCGGTTCCAGGCTGTTTGCGCGGCGTCGCTTGGCTGGGAGCTCCTGGACATCATCATTGTCCTGCACACTGCTCGGCTCGTTCTCGTTGTTCTCATTGATCTCGTTATCACCGCGGGGAGTAGTGCCATCGTCCACTGGAGGTGAGGATGCATCAGATACGCCGGGCGAAGAGGCATCGGGCTTTCCGGCTTCAGCTCTGACGCGGTTCCTCGCCGATGGAGGGTTACCGGACAGCGGACCGCCGCCCTTGCGGTTCCTGGGAGGGCGCTTCCTCTTGTTGTTGCCGGACTTGTTGTTCCACTTGTTTTCTGGCCGCATGCACTTGAACTTATGAAGCCAAAGACCACAGGCTAGAATATCATTAGTAACTGAAAGAATGAACTGACTGGAGGGTTACTTACGATTGCAGAGTAGGACTTGAACAAAGTCCTTATCAGTATCCACTAGGCTCTTCTTGTAGATCTTGAATTTGGTGACCTTTTCTTGATCATCGCGATCCACGGCTTGCCAGAATAACATAGCAGAATCTTTGACGAGATCAATGGCCTCTTCTTCGGTACCATCGATCTCCTTGGACCATGCCCTACGCCAGGTAGGGGTTTCAATCGAGCCGCAATTTTCACAATAAGGAGGAGCTTGTCCGTCCCGAATGCACTGGGCAAGACGTGCTTGAACCTGCCGCACTCGTCTCGCACCAGCGCCACTGCGAACCTTGCCGTCCTCAGTAGGGGGTGGAGGTGCGGGTGTTTCCGCGACTGAAAAGTCACTCATCGGTCCATTCCAGGATTGTGTGTTGGGCACATGCACATGGGTAGGCATTACCGGATCACTCGCCGGGATAGCACTCATCAGCTGTTCCAATTCGCTTTGCGACATGGGGGCGGGCGCGAGAGGCTTGGGAGTTTGTCTGATACCGGCACGAGACGATGGCCGCGACCCCGCAGCACTAGTTGGGGCACGAGGAACCGCAGATACCTTGTCCTTAGCAGTTTGATCCGGCAGGACATCGCTGGCGGGATAAGTATCATGGGCCATGGGCCCAACAGGTGAGCTCGCTGGCACAGCAGGACGCACACTTCGTTTGCCTCGAGTTGCATCATTGGACCTCGTGCAGTCCTCCAGCGGCGTACCAATATCCTCATCCAGGAGATCGTCCATGCCCCCACTCATGAAGCCCGAATCCGGGTCAGTGGCCATAGGCGGGAGAACTGGGCTAGAGCGGTTCGGAAAGCCGCAGTCGAGAACGGGAGGCGAAGAAGGCATATTGAATGAAGGCTCGAAGATGCCTTGGTAGCGAGACTCCTCCGGCGACTGGGTGTTGTGGTCACCTGGATGATCATCGGCCGCAGTGTATGGTGACGTGTACTGAGGAGTGCTCTGCATTGACGACTCACGCAAGAGGCTGGGCCGGGGGCGTGCTCGGCGAGGCAGTTCATTTGCATTAGAAATCGGAGTTGGCGGGCGAACAGGCTCCTCATTTGAGCTCTGAGCAGCAGCGATTGAAGGATTGACGGGGGTAGGGCGATGGATACGCACGGACGCCGCAGTGCTTGCGGCCACACGAAGGGAGCTGGGTTGCCTTTCAATGTTCAAGTCTGACTTGCCGGGCCAATCCGCACGATACAATTTGGCTCTTTTCCGAGGTTGCTGTTCCGATGATTCATCACCACTACCGTAGCCGGACTGCATGGATCCTCTGCGGCTGGCATATCTCGCATGCATCGGGAGATCAGACTCGCGCATAGAAGCACTCGATGTCGGTCGAACAAGTTCGCTGTGAGGTCTTTCCTGGATTTGGTCTTGCTGCTGCGCGGATGGCTGGAAGCCAGGGGTGGACATCCTGCTTCCATGACCAAGCACAGACTGTGAGGGCGACACCGAGCGAACAGACCCATTGGCGGCAATCGAAGGCAGCTCCCTTGGCGTTGAGCCTTCACTCAGTAGGCGATGGAACCGCTCAATTCCGGCGTGGTCCACAGGCGATGCCGTCCGGTCGGGCTGTTGAGGACGATGGGCCAGCAGACCGGGGTTTTGGCGAAGGAAATTCGTCCAGGCCTGTGCGTCAAAGTCGTGGGGAATGACATTGCTCAGTTCGCGATATCTCTGCATGCTGTCCAGGTACTCGCTCTGCATGACTGTGGGAACAGGAACTAATCGCAATTTGACCTCCAATGTTTCCTGTGCACCTTTCGAAAATAACCCTAGAACATTCTTGCAGACACGACCGGTGACCATAGTTTCCGACTGATGTGCTGGTGCATCGGGAGTCGGGGAAGACGAAGCCAACACCCATGATAGCATCCCTTGTCCGACGAGGGGCGTCTCATATTCGGAGTAGTCGTAGGCGTACACCGTGTAATCCTGTCCAAGTTTGGCAACTAGTTCCGGACTGTCACATGAAACCATTGCAATAAGTATCCACGTAGTGTCGGTTGACCCTATGGCGAAAGCACTCACCTTGCCGAAACAATGGCTTGAATGCAGGTCTTCAATTCGATGACCCCAATTTGGGTCTTCTCATCGAGGGCAGCAGTCTGGATGTCGAGAAGATGGGGCCATCGGGCCAGACAATTTGTCTTGTTGGCATCGTCGAATGTGTAGAGCACCTTCACTGCAAGTTTCGGAGCCACAAAATTAGTATCGAACAAACTTAACACCACGAAAAGAAAAAAAAAAAAAAAATTACTCACGCCTCATAGGCCGGACGGAAATCCCGTCCTGAGAGTCCATGCCACCAGATGAAGGAAATCAACCATATGCTGGACCACAAAATCAGAGTGTAGAGTGAGAGAGCTGTAAGGTTCCGGAGAGAGAGAAGAGGGTTACACCCGGGTTGCTCGGAAGGTATTTCGAAAAGGGAGTGTCGAAGGTGTAACCCGAACAACAGGGTTCAAGAGATCGACCGTTGAAAACGAAGCAAGGTAGGATTGTAATAATATCGTTGGATATGCGTCTAGCGTTATCGACCACTCAGAAAGGCCCAATTGGCGGGAGTGTCAGCCAGGGGAATGCCGAGGCGTGGATGTATTATGCAACGGAGGTCGCGGGGAAAGAGCCTGTGGAATGCCAACGCGGGACACGGAGCAACGAAAGGAGGAGAGGGTGCGGTGAGAAACCTGAGGCATGGGAGAGAGGAGGAGGTTTTGAAAAGAGAAAAAGGAAGAGAGAGAAATTAAACCAACGTGAGGCACTGGAGGTTGCTCCCTTTAACCGCAGGCCGAGGAGTTGGGGGGGAGAGGGAAGAAGGAGGAGGGACAGAGGTGAGGGTGGAAGGAGAGAAAAAGCGCAGACGCCTTGCATTTGAAGAAGTGATGAAGCTTGGACGAGAGCGCATCCGAGCGTGTCGGACGCGACGTGACGCCCAGCCAATCGCGCGCTCGGCTATTCCCGCCGCTCAAACACGGCAAACACGCGTGGCACGTGACAGCACCCGCGCCAAGCCAGGCTTCCAGAACAGAAGCTGCGGATTGAGATGCTCTCAAGTCGTCCCCGATCAAGTTCAAGTCTGTCCTTGCTGTCCTCCTCTGCACCGGCACCTCCCACCTCATATTTATACTCGCGCCCACCATGTCGACCGATCCCAAGATCCAGTAATTACCCCTCTTTTCCTACCCTCCTTTACATCCCAATGAGTCATTAGCTCTTGTCATGGTGTAATCCGCTTCTCAACCTGCCGGACCTAATTGCTAACCTTGTCTTGCAATTCAATAGGGACCTGCTCAACAAGCCTAAGAGCGAGCTCACGTACGTTATCGAACCCCTCCTCTTCTTTCCGGCTTTTATCAAAGCTTCCCTTTCCCGTGTTCCTATCACATGATGCCCGATCCTTTGCACACCTATCATTCCAACTACCCATGCCCATCACACCCACGATATCCGGATAGTGTCCCGCGCGCCTAATTCTCATCGCGCCACACCATATCTATCTATCTATCTACCCACCCATCATCGCCATCCATGCGCTAACCTATCCCCTCATCCAGTGAATACGAGGTTTCCCTCGTTGAGGAACATGAGCTCACTGCCGGTCCTTTGTCTCTTCTCCAAACCGCTACGCGCACACACACCCAAGTCCTGATCTCCTGCCGGAACAACCGCAAGCTCCTCGCCCGTGTCAAGGCCTTTGACCGCCACTGCAACATGGTCCTGGAGAACGTCAAGGAGATGTGGACCGAGAAGCCCAAGGGTGGTAACGGCAAGGGTGTCAACAAGGACCGCTTCATCAGCAAGATGTAAGCAATCACCATTGCTCCCCACCAGAAACCATCCTAACCCAACCTTTTATCACAGGTTCCTCCGTGGTGACTCCGTCATTCTCGTCCTGCTCAGCTGAACACAGTTCACGTGACGCGCTCAATTCCCTTCTCGAACGGTCCTGGGCCGGTCCGGACTTGGCTTCTCTCTCTGATCGAGCTGAAATCCGACGGAGACGAATTCTAGTTGACACAGACGAATGAACGATACCCTTTTAGTCGTGCGATACTTGCGGAATTGGACGGGATGTTAGATTACATCATCACGTACAATCTGCCTCCCCGCCCATTTAATCCAGCCCTCTCCGGACCTTGGCTCTCTTATTCTCCTTCTCGTTTCATATATTGCTATTTTTCCGATCTCAAATTTCACCGTTTCTTCTCTCTGATTTACGGCGGGGGCAGACTTGGCGTTCTCCGGACTCTTTTGTTTTTTTAAAGCTAGAAAAAGGAATCTGAAGTGGAGTATCTCGGCTTGATAAAAGTAGGAGGAGCATTGATGAATCGGGTCTTACTCGAGAGAGAGCTAGATAGTCCTAGCCAGGATTATGAAATGTATCTGACTTGGTTGGGTATACTCTGACTGTTAATACTCAAAAATACTATAAAACAATGTACGAGTACACCATTATCGCATTCACGTAATCGATTATCAACTTCAAAATAAGGCAGACCATTGCATGAAATTACTACCTTCATACTTGATCTGATATCGCCATATTCATATGAAAGTACGAGATAAATGAATCCAATCATGATCTTATCTATTCAATACTGAAAACTAAACAGTGAATACAAAGAAGTAGACATGCAAAAGAACGCGCCCAATTTATCATCATATTCATCATCATGAAATTATATTAAGATAAGAAAAAGTCCAAGGAATATCCCATAATATCCTCATCAGCGGATGCAAATTAAATATTTACCATGGGCCCGAAGAAAAGAAAAGAATGCAAGTGACACTTTTTTCTCTCTAGAGCTTCCTTACAACGCCTCAGACAGACCGTTGAGGAAGACGCTGAGTCCGTAAGCACCGGGGTCGGGGATCTTGCCCACCCATTCGTCTTCGCCGCCAACATAGACGGACCGTCCCAAGCTGGCCTTCATGTTCTTGGTGGAGTCGGTGCCTTCCTGTGCTGCTTTGGCGGCGACGTGCACGTCCTTGGCTTTTTGGAGCTGCGTGCAGAAGGGGACAAGGGCGTCCAGGAGGGTACGGTCACCGGGCTGGGCGGGGGTGTACCGGGAGAGTGCGGTGAGGGAGTAGGAAAGTGCAGCAGCCCAGACATCCACCGTGGCGGGGGTGGTGGTGCCTCGGTCTTGCTCGCGGAGACCGTGAGCCAGGGCGTTCAGGAAGATGGCGTAGATGGCTCCGGAGGTTCCGTCCATGACGTTCTCGACGATGCTGACGATGCGGTTCACCGCGTTCACGACGTCGTCGGTGAGCGGGGACGAGGGGTCTTCGATGAGCTTAAGGACGGCCTCGGCACCACGCTTCAAGCCCACACCGCAGTCTCCGTCACCGACGATGGTGTCGAAGCGGGTGACTTCGGGCTCAGCAGCAATGACACGCTTGAGTGCACTGCCCAGAACCTTCTTGAGGGAATCAACATCCACTATGATTTATGTTAGCTAAATCCAGAGAGGACAGGCCGCGATAATCGACCGGATAGGGGTACTGACGCTTGACGTTGCTGGGCTGATCCTCGGGCAACTTGGTCCTCTTCAGCTCAACAGGAGCATCAGAGCGGTGCTCCCAGGTCTCAGGACGGATGGGAGCAGACCAGCCAACCGCCTCAGCGGGGGCATCAAGGAGTTCAAGGAAGGACTTGCCCTCGCCCAGTCCAGTGTCCACGAGCTTCATCAGGGAGATGCTGAAGCCCAGGCCGTTCAGACTGGTGAGGAAGGTACCCTGGATCACCCGAATGGGCCGAACGTTGTAGTCTCTGTTCAACTGACGGTACACCTCATCGGTGATACCCGACAGTTCGAGAGCGCTCACACCACCCAAGTTGTTGATCAGCAGCACAAACTCATCATCGGGCCTGCGAGTGATCCAGGCGCGGTCGGGATCGTTGTGGTCCAAGAGCTGAAGGAGCATGGTCGCGACCAGTTCGGTAAGCTCGAACTTCTCCCGGTGAGATCCTGGCTCATTGTGGATGCCCATTCCGACCTCGACCTCACCATCGGGGATGGTCTCCGTTGGTGGGGCTCTGCCAGGGACGTGGACATGCTCCAGGGAAGAGCCAACTGAGACGAGGTTCTTGTTTGCCAACTGAGCGGTGCGGTAAACATCCTCAAGAGATCCACTGATGCAGTCGGTCGTCTTAGTTTACGCTTCTCACACTTCGAAAGGGCTCAACTTACCCAGCTTCGGCCAGCGCGCTGACGATCTTCAAGACGAGGATACCACCACTAATACCGCGACGGCCGACCTTGCCGCCCTTCTTCTTACCGACACCAACATCGTCGTTGATGGCGAAGAATTCGGTCTTGATACCCGCGGCGCGGGCCTTCTCCGTAGCCATACCGAAGTTGAGGACATCGCCGGTGTAGTTCATGGGGATGATGAGGACACCCTTCTCGTTGTCGACGCAGTCCATGACAGCCTTGCGAATTTGCTCTGCGGAGGGAGAAGCGAAAATGGTACCGGCGGCCGAGGCATCTAGGAAGCCCTTGCCAACATAGCCGGCAAAGGCGGGCTCATGGCCGGAGCCTCCTCCAGAGACAATCGCGACCTTGGACTTCGTCGTATCCGGACGACGGAAAATGATTTTGTTTTCAGGGTCATAGGCAAGAGAAGGGTTTGTGAGAGTCAGGGAGTTCAGGGCGGTCTGGACCAGATGGGTAGGGTCCGAGAAGAAGTGCTTGGCTGATGGCCGCGTTAGCGTATGTATCGGACAGTGTCTGATCCAGTGAAATATGTGGAGAAGATCTGACTTCATGCCGGCTGTGGAAACCGGATCTGGGATTGCATGGTCTGACGCAGAGGGGCATAAATTATGGGGCAAAGGAATAATAGGAAAAACAGGTAAAAGAGAGGCTCTTTGGAAAAGAGGTGTGTGTGTGGAACATACTTTGCATGATGGAGGGAGATCTAAAGGGTTGATCGCAACAAAAAACTGGGGAAATTGGTGGTGTATGACGTTTGGCGGGCGCGTAGGAACACGATCCGGCTCGAAAGTGGGGTTCAAGGAAGTACGGGTACAAGCGCAATGAATTCAACACTTGAGATCGTGGCTAGTCGACTTTCCAGAAAGGCGACTGCTTCGACTCTTTATATACGCTTTCTCGCTAGAGCTTCGGTTTTATTCTCTTGAATGACCTTGGCTTGTCAGTTTCCCTTCTCACACGCTTCGGGAACATTCGCAGCAAGCGTACCAAAGCAGATAATGGCAATTTCTGGGGATGGCGTGTAGGCTCGGAATAGAGTCCGGATAAGGCGGGGAAAAAGTGGAGAAATCGGATTCGCCTGTTTGAGCGGCAGCTGTCAGTCCACTGATTTTCGTGCATCGAGAAAACTGGAGAATGGCATGGAAAGAAGGGATTATCATTTGCCAGTCGCACTCACGGTCACTTGTCAGGTGGGGGATCGGTCGATTGGCGGATATCCTCAAGTGTTTGGGGATGACCTTGTAGATCTCGGATAAAGGTTTGGTAAGCGGATTGAAGAGGATAGAGGAGGAAAGTCTGATTGGTATGGAGGATGGAGAGCAAGCCGGGAAGGGTCAATTGCTTGAAGGAGAAGAAGAAGGTTCTATGAGAAGTATAGAGAAAGCGATGAGGAGAGCCAGAATCCGAGTGCGAGAGCTGGAGATAAATAGGACGAAGGGCCGGACACGGAGTATCGTGGACGTGTTGGGGGAAGTAGTACTTCAGGATGTCGTAAGTCGAGTCGGTGACTAGTAGAGCAACTTGATTGATCCATTTTCCAACCGATTCTCCAAAATAAAAAAAAATCCAATATTATTATTATTATTAATTTTTTTTTTTTGCTGCTCACATGAACAATCTCTGATTTTCGCATGACCGACCCATCGACCATGCGGTTCTGGATAAGGAAATCCAGAGTCGTTAGTTTCCAAGCTCGAGCTTGTAATCGACTCCACGCCCCCAGCCAGTTACGGCCTAGCGCTGTACCCCATGGGTCTGGAACCCGCCAAAATTACCCGCCGTGACTGGTGTCACTTTCCGGATGCTTCGGCTTACTATCTGTGGGAATTCCGCTTCGCCTGCCTTTTCTCGTGGATAATTATCCCTTGACGGCCTGAATCTTTATCGGTACGGCTTCGGCCTGCTAAACCACTATCTACCTGACCAGGGTTGAGTTGGCTGCCTCTTCGTTCCAATGGTTCTGAGATCGACTGAGCCCGTGGGATGAACAGCGCTGTTCGCGGATGAGAACACGATAATCGAATTGTCCTGTATCAATTTGCAGAAGATTTGCCAACAGAGACATACATACATACGTTACTACATACATACATACGGAGGTACATACAGTAGGTACTAGTCCTAGATGCATTGAGTCGAGAATGAGATCGTCAATCTACTACTTAGTAATACCAACAGATAGAGTCGACTCCGTGCGCACGCAGGGCAGTAGTATTGGGGGAAGGGGGCGCAATGAAGGCGATGTCACGGGTGCGTAACCCTTCCTTTTCCGGATACATTGATTGCCGCTGAGACGCGCAAGGATGTTCGAGAACCTGCAGCTTACTGGAGACACAACAATATTCTACACAAGTAACCCCACTAAATACAAAGTACCGTGTACAAGATAGACTGATTCTTCTAAAACTGGCGCTACTGAGTGGCGGAGGAATACTAACAATGGCAATTCTTGATTTGTAGGCATTGGCTACCTGGTATGCTTAAGTACGCCACAAACATGGCAACAAAAGCATGCCTTGCTTGATGGCGAAGAGGGGGTATGGGTATGCTTGATTCCGTGAAGATAAGTGATTTCGGATTGGATGACTGTTAGACTCTAGTAGTGGTACCACTTACTGTAGACATCAGGTAGATAGTAGTAATGACCATGACCCACTCAACTCAATCAGGTACCCTGGGCATGAATATTATCCGCCTGTAAAGTTTGAGAGTTATTACATGAGTCCAGCCCCCATCTCATTCATAAGCTTGATAAAACTGTTGTTGCATATCAAAGCCCATGGGAATATAATTCCTGACCACCGCATACATGCATGCATATGATCTATGCTTGCTTTCTGCTGCCGTGCCCGCAGCTTAGGCATCCGTCGCGGCATGTTCTGTTGCTGGCAAACCGCTGCAGAAAGTCAGGCATCCATAATGTAGATAGTTGTCGTCGTCGTCGTAGTAGTACATTACGTGCTTTGTAGTACGTAGTCACCTTCAATTTTTGGGCAAAAGATAAACCAAGTGGTCAGGTATGTATGGAGTACGAGCAACATTTCTCAAGAAATGATGTGCAAGGCAAATAATATTGGAAAGTTGACCATCCTCACCCGAGCCGCATGGGGGTTGCGCAACGGGATCGTCAGAGAACCAAATCCCAACAGATGAGTAAGTGGGAAAAAAACGATCATGGGACCTTCAGAAAATGAACACAAAAAAAGAAACATGAAGGAAGGGGTTGGAGATTGTGCAAGCCACCACTTCTCCGCTGTCAGATCTTTAGTATGAAACAGCAATCCTTACTCCATCGGGAGGAAACCGGGATGTTGATACGTGGAAGAAATAGAAAAAGAAAAAAGGGAAGGGTTTCTCCGATTATCTACGGTAAAGACTAAGGATGACTATAGTTCATTTTGCAAAGTCGCCGGGTCATGGATGGGGCGATGATGGATCGGCCGCGTCCCTGAAGGAGAGGAAAAGCTCAGACATCCACGTGAGCGGATGGAAAGTTCCCAGGATTTTCCCCCCTAACTTTACTATGGGGGGAGTTGCTATGGAGTACTCCATAGATAGTAAGCCGGATGGATCCCCCCGAAAGCTCTAGACCGTTTCGTCCCCTTCCCGATTCGGCTCGAGCAGTCATCGATGGGCTGCACCTTCCACGGGCTGACACTTCCATTCCATTGCCTATTTCGGCCTTTCCTCACATTTCTGCTTTTCTCTGCCGAGAGCCCGACTGCCTGTCTCTCGGGCGAGAGAAGAACCAAGCAAGCTCAGTCATGTACTCATGAATGACTGACTGACGGATTGACTCTTTGGGCTCAAGCTGTAATGAGCATTCAGTCTGAATGAATGCAGCAATTCCGATTCATACCACATACTCACCCCTACGTGGGGTGAAGCTCCAGATGTACCTTGCTGCATCAATTATCCACTACACATTCTAGTCGTTCCAATCCTGCAGCGGGTTAACTAGTAGCCTAGTTTGCTGTTAGTTACTATCTAGCTACTAATTAGGTAGGGACAAGGAAGGTACACGTGAGGCACGTTAGATCCGTCCACTCCTCAACAGTTTTGCCCCCCAAATTCGGTCGGTAGGAATGGGGGGCGATCGTAAAAGGCAACTATACCGAGAGTTCCTATACAACGCACGCAAGTAGAGTTGCAGATTCGCGACACACGACTTTACTATGTGCTACTTGACTCTTTCTTCCCGACGGATCCCCATGGAAGCTCTCTCCTTGGGTCCCCAACTAGGCTTGTGGGACCGGCGATGCTCCGCAACCATGCCAGGGATTAATCTGCTGCTAGTCTAGTCTAGTCTACTTCGTACTAGATTTTACTTGGGAGAGTTGATACCCCATTCTCTTCTCTCCCGACATTCCGGTCACCCCACCTACTACTACTGCTGTGTCGACCGTCGCTGCTAGCAGAAAGCGCCCGAAAAGGCCACGACTACTCCCTGTATCTACACGGCTAGCTAGCTGCGACTGTGCCTAGGAGGGAAGGTCCTTAAGCAGAATGGACACATGACTGTATTAGTGCATTCTTTATCATGCCATTTCGTTCTGACGGTCTCTGAGCTGTCAATCAACACCGTACGAAGTACCACATCGTCGAGCCCCAATGCTTTGCACCAAACATAGCACCACTGCAAACTTCTAGGCCACATATTGGTACCGGTTTCCTTCCTCGCGCTCCATGTAGTCTTTCTCAATCAGTCTGCACACGATTGCGTCAGCTATGATATACCTTATGCTGGTGTTAGGATCGGAAGAACTCACTTCTCAATATTCTTCTTGATATCCGCCGGCTCTAACACTCCGCGACTTCGGGTTGCCTTGATAACCTCAGCCACGAGTTCTGCGTGCGTGATCGTCTTGCGACTCTTCATGATTCGCACAATCGCCGCTTGTGTCTCATAATGACGATCGGCAGCCACCCGCTCGTGCGTGGTCTTGTTCTCTTCCTTCGTCTCTTTCAGCTGAATTTGGTTGATCTTAATCCGCATCTTCGGGTCGGTGAATGCCGCGTTGTACGAAAACTCGTCTGTTGTATTCACATCCCGGCCCTTCGGCTTCTTGCTTAGAACACGGTATTTCGCACATGCGAGCGATTGCAGCGTTCTTTTCAATTCTTGATCAGCTGTGCATCGATACATGTCAGTAGAGGCCCAACTTGCGTAGGTTTGGGGGTAGAGAGGCAGTGCAACTTACATAACATGGTCGCCTCCTGTATCTGTGAATACCCGAGACTTCCACCCTCCGGAATATCGTTGAAGAGCAACAGAACGATCGCCTGGAAGGAGCTGACCACCAGTTCCTTGTCTCCCTTGGGAAATCTTGCGCGTAGCTGACAATGTGCCAATTGGTGCTTCCAGTTGAGCTTGCGCCCGTTGTATTTGGTGTTGTAGAACTTTTCGAAATCGTCGACAGCAGTCGCAATTTCTGGCGGTATCCGCACCTGAACATCGGGATATGTTGGCCATGCTGATGCAGAAAGCACGCTGACGTTCAAATCCACCGGTAGACGGTCCCGCCGTTCGCGCTGTATTGAGCTGTATGCCGACATCTCATCGCGCGCAACATCCATATCTTTAAACATCGACTCCAGATTATGCGTGAAGCTTGACCCACATTCTAATCCGCAATATTAGTAACGAGTTGAGGATGAAAAATGGACAAGAATTGTACAAACCTGTCTTGAGTCTTGCCAGCATACTCTTTTCCGCATCGTCGCTGGCGCTCCTGCCCATCAGCAACCGACGAGCGAGATCATTCTTGTAGAAGGCCTCGAAAACTGCTTTGCCATGGACAAAACGGAACAGGTCCAAGACCTGATCCAGTTGCCTGTCGATTTCGGCGTCTTCATCGGCAAGTGGCATGTCCTCCGCCTTGCGTGCAGGTGCGAGCTTCCACCCGCCCTTGAGGAGCCGGTCCACGTACTTGGCAATCATCTCTCCAGTCTTGGGGTTGTCAGTACCTCCAGTAGCTTCCGACTTTCTTCCTTTATTGATGAACGTCTCGAAGGCTTCGCGGAGTGTATGGCCCAACTCCTCATTCCGGTGGAAAGAATGAACCCAGATATCGTCAAGTTGCTGCTTGAACTCTAATAGATGAGCCACCATGTCTGCTTCTTTATCCTCGTCGAAGACGATCCCAGAGCCCTCCTCAATGATATAACCACTGAAAGCGGTCTTCAACTTCGCACCGAGGTCCTTCCGTTGCAGGAGTAAGTAAAGCCTTTCTAAGGCAACCTTGTTCCCTGCACGCAGTAGGCCTAGTATATCAGGCTGGTTGAGCAGAACATCTTCTTGCTCTGTTACCAAGGCTCGATCCAGGAGCTCTGATAACATCTGCTTGGTGCTCCTATTCAGCGAAAACAGCTCACATCGAGTCACTTCGCGCTCAATCAGACGGTGGCTGTTCTCCGCAAAAGTAGCCAAATACCCTGTTGCTTCTCGCTGGGCCCATGAAGAGAAGTATTTCTTGGATTCCGATATCAATAGTGGTTCAAAGCCAGTCGTATAGATGTCAAGGCCGTGGAAAAGTTCAATTGTATTTCGAAGTAATAACGAGTCTGCCACCACGCCTTGTTCTTCGCCACGGTCCGCCTCAACAAGGTCACAAGCGCCCTGTAGAATCTTCGGCTGTAATACTGCATCGGAAAAAATGTGCTGCCGGAATTGAATTAAGCCCATCTCACGTATCATGGGGAATTCTTTGGAATGGAGGAGGAATGACTGGTCGAGGTAGTAGAATATCCAGCGCACGGTAACCTACTATAGAGTCAGTATCTCCTCAGAATCCAACTGTATCCGGAGGATATCCATACCAGCTTTGACTGCCACTGCGACCATGCTTCAACAACCGCCCGCAATGTATCGACGTTGCTCCCATCTGCAGCCTTTGCCACCATTTTATCGCGTAATTTTCCAGACACATGTTCTCGACACCGATCTTGGAGCCGTTTGGCTAGAACTGCAGCTCGACCTTGGCGACATACATTTTCGGCACCCTTGTAAAGCTCCTCGAGCGATATTTCGGGCTTTCCACCACCAAAAATCGCTGACAGCGCTGCATCAAGTTGGCCCCATATCTTCTCGAAGTATGATTCCTGATTCAACCGTGATCCCGTGCGGAGATTCTTCACAACCAACCGCTTTGCTCCAGTGTGGGGAGTGAAATTGTTTTGGCGCGACGTTGCGTTGAAGGTGCGAGGTTTGGTGGTAGTATTAGGAAGATCGGCCCCGCTCGCACTCTGTCCCATCGGCGCGCCAGGCCTGGACTCTGCATTTGCGAAATTGTACATCCTGTCGGAAGCGCTGCGATCTCGCGAGTAAGCCGAAGGGACAGAGTTCGATGAGGGTGGCGATAGTCGTAGACGCTTGCTCGTCGGGGACGTCTGTTGGTGATGACCTCTGGCGGGTGTCGTATGGTTCCGAGAGAGGAATTCCGAAATGTTCGCTTGCTGCTGCTGGGGTTGTTGCAATGTCTCCTCTTGATCAGAGAGCTTCCTCTTACCGATAGACTTGCGCTTACCGCTCCTCTGCTCGGTGGTGCCTCTCGAGTTCTGCTGCATCTACCCGGCTTCGTCCGAGGAGAGGAGGTGAGGTTGAGAGAGAAGCGCTCAGCGTTGGAAGGATCCAAATAGTATGTAGATCCTATTAAACATGGTAAGCTCGTCAACCGTGGAGGGGATATTGGTGACAGCAAGACAGTGACGGTAATAGGGCAGGGTGCGTCGTCAAGGTTGGGTTTGAGCTGGAGCTTGGAAGGGCACGACAAGGTGAGTTGAGCTGGTGGTTGCCCGCGGGCGCCCAAGAAGCCGGAGATAAGATAATACGTCCGCCTTTCCGATTTGTCGCATGATTGGACGGGGGTCCCCTTTAGGTTTATTTCCTCTAGTACTACCTAGAGTAATAATACCTTACTGAGTACATGTACAGCGGGCTAGTATTACAGATGAAATCATGTGAATGCGCTTGTTACAAACGTGCGATCATTAAAAGCGCTCCAAAATCACATATGCTGCTTCGCCACAAAGGGTTTTGTGGGCTGAATAGCAAAGATCATCCAAGTCTTTGACTAAACACACTTCAATATACATCGTTCCCACCAGTTTACTCCATGCCTTGTGCCCCCCCCCCCCTATATCCCCCTCTAGCTGAAAACAAATCTCACGTAAAGAACTTCATTCCCGTCTGCTCTTTTACTTCCTGATCTTCGAACTGCAAAGTTTAAGTTAGCATGCGTGATGTAATAAATAAAAGGCTGACGAAGCATACCTCCAGAAAATCCGTGGCCGTGATAAGTGCCAGATATGACTTGGTGAGTTTCCGCAGTGCATCATGGTGATCTGCGGCACCTGCACCTCCAAGCTTGGCAAATCTTTTGAAAATGCCAACCATGCTTTGTCTGTTCTCGGCAAGGAAGATTCGAGTCTGCTCCAGCATCTGCTCGTTGTGCAGCCCTCGCGAGAAAACAGCGGCGACAACAACTCGGAGAACCGAGTCAAGCAGGTCATAGTATTTCCGAAGAGCATCTGGGTTATCGATATCTATTTCTGTTAGGACTATTAATTTAACGTTGGCTTGGGAGTAATTTCACTAACCGATACCGAGATCTGGGTCGGCTGCAAATAGCTGCGAGTCCCGTACTGCCTGGAACAGGCCAGTTTTCAGGACATACGTCGCACCATTCTTGGTCTGGCAAAGCTCCTGGAGGAGAGACAAGAGCGACTGGTAGTAGGACAATAGCAAAGGTGTATCTGTATAAAGCGGTCAGACATGCGGTTTTCCCCGTATATTTTATTCTTTCGCGATTGCTTACCACTGGCCTGGGCGTTCCTCAATTCGATAGGTAGCGACCTGATGGAGTCCAAGAAGAGGCTCAGGTAGTTGGATTGGGAGATAGAATCGGCCAACAGTCCATCCGCTTGCCTATCCAGAGCAGCCAATAAATTCAAAAGCAAAAGGGCAGATACTCGGCATGTCTCCTGGCCAGCATACGCATCATCGCAGACGGCCTCAATCAGGGCATGGCCTGCAGCTTTGATCACTTGTTGGCTCTGAAGCCTCATACTTTGATGCACGGGCTCTGTTGAGATAATACCAGCGACATAGTGTGCGCAGGTGTTGTAAAAGGTCTCCCTGATGCTCACATTCCCGTTTGCTAAGTTCACACCTCTGACGCAGACTTGGAATAATTGATGAAGCTTTTCATCGAGAACGTCGCCACTCCTGCGGGGAATACCCGAACCGGGCTTCGGAGATTCCAGCCTACTAACCAAGGTCTCAGCCAGTCGTGCCAGTTCTAAGCCTTCCGGTAGGTCTTCTTCAATAGCAATTTCTAGCTTGGGGAGGATCAACTGGAGCGAATGCAGGATGAAGGTAGCTCTCCTTCCGCCTTCAATTCCAGAACAAGTGAGCATCGTGGTGATGAGCTGGGTCCAAGACCGTAGAGCCAAATAACGATTGAACGCGATCTGGCTTGCTTGGTTTGTGGACCGTACGAATAATATCAGACTTTCGGACTCGGCCTGGAATAGCTCCTCGTCCTGAGGTCGTAGATGCCCACTCAATGACAATTCTTCCTTCCTAACCTGGACGAGTTCCACTATCTCGTCCAAGTTGTACACAATCGGAGAACTGTCCGTTTCCGGTCGCGCACAGAGGTCAAATTCGAGACCATCAAGGAAATTTAGAGCCGGTGGTTGCAATTGATGTTGAGTGTCCAGGTCTGCGAAATCGAACATATCGAAGATGGAAGGATTCACAATGGTCTCCCCAGTCTCCGAAACAGAGTTACCAAATAGAGTTGATATTATTTCAGCTTGAAGAGTCGGAGACCCGAGCTTTGTAGCCGAGCGAATTTCTGTAGCAGCGTAGTCGAACAAATAGCTTCTGTAGAGAAGGAACTCTGCAAGACCAGCCGTTGACTCAGAGAGCCAGAACTCAGGCGTGCCGATCAGAAATCCATCCCAGGGTGTGTTTGGCCCTATGATCGGCTGACTCGCAAACATACTGAGAAGGAAGCGGCTGCCACGCATCTCGGCGAGTGTGAAGTAGGAAGAAAGTTTAGAAGACCAAAGGTGTTTCAATACTCCAAAGGCCATGCGCTTGACATGCACCAGCCATGGGAGAATATTACCATCCAGCTCGTCAGGGTAGTTTTGCAAGAATCCGATGACAGCATGGAGCAGAGACATCTTATCAGCAAACAGGCTGTCGGGAGCAATGTCAAGTATGTTACCGATGCTGTTAAACCCAAGGAGCAGGTGAGCTATCGTAGGTCGGTCATTAATCGTGCTGAGACAGCTGTTGAGAAGTGCCAGGAGGCTTTCCCTGATAATATATCCCGGCGACTGTGGGCCAGATTCTATCTCTCTTGACTCGGGTTGCATCTGAGACACAAGAGGACGCGACACACTGTTGAGATCTACCTCAGCACTAAGAACTTCGACGATCTTGTTCGGTGAACGCCACTTAGACAACTCCGGAGACGTGATCTTGTTCAGCTTTCTCGAGCTGGATAGCTTCTCCAGCAACGCCATTGACGTGACGGTGAGTTGCTGGTGCCCGGTGCTGCAGTAAAGACACAACGCAGGGATTATGGACAGGTTGTTGAGTATGCTATCCTCAAAAGCTGACAGCGCAGAGTTCGCCACATTTGTTCTGCTTGTGCCGGTCTGGGCCTTGATTGCCGGCCTCACAATATTGAAATATGTCGATTGAAGGTCGATCATCATGTCCATGACTTCCAAGCTCCGGAGCAAGGACTGGACGAGGACGGAGTCTGATGAGGCCTTTGCAACCTCATTAACATCTTGATGGGCAGTAGCAAAGATAGCTTTGATCACGTCCTCATTGAAAAGCCACTCCGTGACTCGTGCAAAGGGATGAAGACGAATGTAGGTGACGAATGTCGATTGCTTGATAACACTATCAGTGGATATCGTAGGCTGGCTGAGAACGGAGACCAGGCTTTCGTTGAAAGATTGCAGACATGTCACAATAAAGTCCAGGCAGTTGTAAGTCAAGAGGCGAGTCTGCCGTTCGTTCAGATCTGGAATTTTCCTGGAAAGAGCCTGACCCATGACAAAGTCTATGTAAGGTTCAATGCCTGGCATCCGATAGGACGAACCCAGGCTCTCGGGGAACGGCAAGGAGAGGTGAAAATCAGCTGAATCGAGAGCAGGGGAGATGAGCGAATAAACGAGACGAACGAAGGCATTGGCTTGGTCGAAACTCTCGCCAATCCTTTGGAAGGCCTGTTGCTCATGCCACACAAGCGGGTTGGAAACGACCGGGACTTTCCCTAGGTTGGAAACGACCGGGACTTTCCCTAGGTTGGAAGCACTCATAGAACCCCCGGAAATCCACTGGTCGATAGCAAGCCACATTTCGTTCCCATTGTGAGAAGTTCTATCTGTCATTAGGGCCGCAAGTGCTGCAAAGACATTTGCTCGCAGATGCGTAGGGATGGGCCCACTGCAAAGCGTCAACAGCGTACCAACGACATTAAACGTAGGGTGATGAAGCAGCCAGTCTCGTATCGTAGCAGTCTGCTTACTCAGATGCTCTAGCAGCCTCAGGTAGCATGTCAACATAACTGGACTCTCCGGCTCGCTCATATCAGCCGGGTCGAGTTTCCTTGACCGCAGGATTGCCTGCGAGGTAGACGGCTTTTCAGTAACTCTCGTCGCGTACAGTTGAAGCTCGGCGAACATCTGTGACCAGTTCATAGACGTAGATCTTTTGAATTTCGCGGACATGAACTTGTCCTCTTCAGACAAAAACCGATGGGCGGCAGTGGCATTATCCTCGCCTACGGAGATGGAGCACAGCAACTCGCAGAAAGCGCTGACCCTGGGAACAGTTTGTCGTTTCGATGCCCATTGGAGGAAGCCATAAAGGTTACCATCTGGATCAGCCCAGAATTCCTGTGCGGAGTCTGGCCGATGCTCGAACGCGAATGCCATGATCATTAAGAACGACTCAAGATGTGTTCGGGCCTCTACCGGGCCACTATGGAGGCTTGAAGTCAAGCCGTCTCGCAAAGCAGTAAGATGATCTAGTCTTTGCGAATCCTCTTCCGTCTTCAACATTCGCACCGCATCGGGCATGTTCGCTATGCATGCCTCGGCAAAAGCCTCGAAATTCTCCATTAGAAGAACCTTTAAGAAGTCCGAGCAACTATCAGTTTCAAGTGTTGCCGACGCGCTTTCTTTCAATAATAATGTGACCAGTTCACTACGAGCCGGATCAGCCCATTCTTCATCATTCACCCCATAACAGACGGCAAGGATGAGTTCGAGGCCTCCATCATCCAGAGCAGTCATGAACATCTTTGTGCGCTCTTCTGAATCTTTTTCCAAGTCCACACCTTGGAGAGGAGATGCAGGCCCATCGAAATCCCACCCACTGTAGACAGCGAGCCATAGTGCGATGACGGCAGAGTGGAACGTGGGGATCTTCCAAGGCTGAACGTCTTTGGAGGAAGTGATCGCTGTATGCAGGCTCCTAGCATCCCTATAGGAACTAGAGCTTTCCGGAGACCCATGCTGGACAAAAGACGCAATTATGCAAGGAAGGTAGTGAATAAGGAGTCCATCGAAACGTTCGAGCTTCCGAAGGTGGTCTAGAAGTAAGCGGAGGTCCTCCGAACTGGTGTAAGGGCCTTTGAATAGGTAGCATAGCACAGCACCGAGGGATTCGTGTTGTTGCTGTAAGCTGCTGCGTTGGTATTCGAGGGCCTCCACAATGTCGTATTCCGCTGACTGACCAACAATGGACGCTTTCTGGGTTTGCTCGTTGAGGAGGACAAGCCAGTTCTCAATGTCTTCCATCGACTTCATGCATTTGCGTGTATATAGTGACGCATTCCGCAAAGGCCCATCCTTTATTTCCACCACGAAAGCCAGCATTTCCTGCATGAGAACCTGTGTCATCTCCCGCTCCACTTCGAAGGACTCCTGGAAAATAAGCCGTAGAGAGTCGAGCAAGAATTGTCGGCGCTCGTGGAATCGCATGATCGCAGCGATGACTGGAGGCCGATCCAAGACGTGAGCATCCTCCTGTGCCGCCATAAACAGCATTGCCGCTTGCAATTCATCGAGATTCAGTGCATCTGCCAGCATTAACGCTCCTTGTTGAAATTCCTCATTGATTGAGTACTCGAGGTCGTCGACGGTAATTTTACCTTTATGATATCACATTGCAAGGTCAGCGCATCGATGAAAATTCATGAATGACGATTTGGCTCATCAAACTCACCGGAGAGGACCGCCTGGCGACTTGTGTTGTTCTTTGGAGGTTTGTCGAGGAGCTTCTTGAAATCATCGATGTGAGTCTCCAGCTCGACTCGAAGACGCTCGATGTTCACAAAGGACGAAGCTGAAAGAGCAGAGAGATCCTGATACAGGCCACGAAGGCCCGTTGCAGCATCTCTTTCCTCCATGCTTGAAAGGTGTGCGCGCGAACTGCGAGGAGCACCGGCAAGTCGGAAGATCTGATGTGTTTGTCCCGGCCAAAAAAGGTCGGAGGACGCGATCAAACTTCCGGCGGTCTGAAGGCGGGCGGCGGAGCTTTCAGCTCACATCAACTTTACCGCCCGCCGCGCCCCAGACAGAAAGAAAGACTTTCGGAGATTCGGAGCATCCAAAACACCAAACGATAATGGTTTCTGGGCCATTGATGATTCTAAAGGCTCTTTCCCCGCTTTACCCCTGGTGTCCCTGAGATCTCTTGAAATTCTCTAGACGGCCACAAACCGGATATGGCATTACTGCCAATTACGTAGCTACTCTGCTCTCCTTTGACTTGTGCATCCCCTCACATCCATCATGGGCGACATGACCTTAGATGGGGCCATTGCGCTTCTGGCTTCGGAGAAGCTCAGAGAGCGCTCAGATGGGCTTGCTGGTTTGTCCTGCACATATACCGGATTCCCTGACTGTGCGGTTCTGACTCAGACTAGATCTAAAGCATATACTCCTGAAGAATAGAAGAAACTCAAAATTGTATGTAAAGTGTTCGTGCTGCTCCGTATGTATATGCAGTGGAGTCGGACAGCTATTGACATGTTCATATACATCTAGAAACTCCCTGAATGACAAGGCTTGCCACAAGATCTTTGAGTCATTATTCCGGTTTGTATCGGTTGAGAAGTCTCAATACAATCGGTCCAATTCCAAGGGAGCTTCTGCAAGTCGCTTGTCATCCTGTGCATCTGTCCTTCGAATCGCTGTTGATGTTTTCCTACGCAATCTGCGCACGAAGTCCGTTCGTGCGATCGTTGATCACATTACCGATACTCTGCTAGGCCGTGGGAGCGACTCGCTCTTTGAACTGCTTAGTGTGGACTACGCTAAATGCTTGGTCACGCTCCTGCGTCATCCTCCTCACCTCGAGCATCTTGCTCTTAGTGAATGGGAGAAAGTCATGGACTTTTGTCTAAAAAGTATTAGTGCTCACACTGATCAGGAGGGTCTTACGATTCGAGAGAGGCATTCTTCCTTCTTGGATGGATATCTCTCTGCTGGAGGCAGGGCCTCCACACCGGCCAGATCAACTCCCATGCCCACTGCGAGCGAGAAGCCAAAAGGTGACACCAGCGCGGCCACGGAAGCTGTTGTCTGTATCCAGCTTTTGGTCGGGAGCCCAAGCGCCCCAATTCAAGAAGCAGCCGAGCGTGTACTTCATGGGCTCACAAAGTTCGTGGGGTCGTCGATGATCGCTGGGAGTGGACACCAAGCTGCGTTCGCTAGCGTAAACACAGTTGTCATGAAGATTTTATTCGATCAATCTGAACTTGCGAGGTCGTCGCTTCTGGACATCGTACCGGCAATGAAACGTTTTTGGGCAACTAAGTTTTTAGGTCTGAAAGATGAAATGCTTGTCACTGTCATGCTTTGTGCGGTTATCTTGATTGATGCCACCCGGAGAGATCCATCGGAGTTGATTGCGCGTGTGATTGAGGAACTCCTGGAAACCCTGTATACGGAGTATACCAAACGTTCTGAAAAGGAGATTTTACAGCTGGATGAATTAATGTTCCACCACAGTGGCTCTGAGCAACAGCAAGAATACTCAGCATGGCCGCGTTTTGAAGGTGCCAGATCTGAACCCAATTGGACGACGCTATGGATTATAGCCAAGTTCCTCGAACTAGCAGAGGAGTTACGCGATCAGTCGTTACTGTATCCCACATCCGGAGAGGCTGCAACCAAAAGGCAGCGTCTCGCCTCGCATATAGAAGATATATTTCGTGATTCAACGGTGTCTTCTGGAATGAGGAGGCTATATGCTCTCCAGCTAATACCTTTTCTCCCTAGGAGCTACGCAACCGCCGAGTCAAAACTCTCTCTGCTCGAGCGATTGCTTCCCCATATAATGGATGATAATGCCACAACGGCTTCCTGGACGATGGTAGCGATTGCAAGGTGAGTAATCAATTAGCTTTCAAGGTAAATCTGCGACTGACACAAATCATCCAAATAGTATTGCTTGTAGCTCTGATGCAAGCTCTCAATCGCTGAAACATTGCTGGCAGCGCGCATGGGAGATGGCGTCCCATGTTTCTCTTTCTCAAGCAACAGCCAGAGCTGCTTGCCACCTGTTGAACATTATACTTCAGCGTAATCTTCTAGACTACCAAATAGTCGTGCAGGCAACAAGCTCCATGCTCACGTCAATCAATACAAATGGCTCCTCAACCATCTCCGATTCATCACTGGCATTTTGGGCGACATTACTTCGGATCACCTCGCAAATAAACCCGGGCTTAGTACCAGATGCCTCCAACAAAATTTGTTCCTGGTTGAGGGAAACTTGGGGAACCGGTAAATTCTTCCCAAAGCTGCGTCCATATCATCTTCGCTGACCTGTATCATTAGGTTCTCTAGCCGATCGGTTACAGATAGCCCAAGTTGCTGTGTTCGCACGTCCTTTAGACCTTCTGAACATGCTCTTTGCATGTGCCAACAGGCCCTTCACATTACCCAAGGCCCGTTACATAGGGCCGGTAGGACTCATTGCTAGAGGTTGGCACTTTTATCTCAAGAACAAACGGCTCCTAAACTATATCTTTGACCTTCAAGGGTCGTTGGATTTGGCCGAATACTGGGAGCCGCAGGAGACTTTGTCCCTGGAGAAGTTTCCTCGACAAGTCTCCAGTGACAATATCGCCCTTGATCTGCTGCAAACCAAAGTTGAGGGGCTTCTGCAGACCTGGGAAGCACTGTCTGAAGACAAAACACACCATATAACTGTAGATCTAGTGCAAATAGTCACATCATCTTGTGTCACTATTGCATTATATATGGCATGTCTCCCTCAGCAACCTGCAAACCGTGTGTCTGTCATACAGCAAAACAATCAAAGTCTTTGGGAAAAGCTGTGTTCTTTCCTCGCTTCTCGAGAACCCGCCTTTATTCACGCATGCTTGATGACTCTGACTCCCCTACTTGTGCCCAATGCACTCCTCCCTCGTTCCAGTCCGGCTCTTATAGATGCTCTCTCCAGTCTGGTTCCCTCCCTCGCCAATTTACTGGAAAGCTACCGGGAAAAGCAGAAAGAAGTGTTACTCTTGAGCAGCGAAGAGGCTATGGATTTGGATGATCCTATCCTCACTAACTACGACCAATCAACGGAGCTCGTGCATATCTTCAGTAGAAATCGTGAAACATCGCACGTACTTCAAGATATTGCAATCTTACAGCGCAGCATCACCATCTACTTATCCATCTTTCAGAGGATACATGCCTCTTCCGTCTCTTCTGAACATCCCTTCCATGATGATCTTATCGAATATCTGACCGGTTTCGACGAGGTTGACATTCTCTCAGCGCAGATTTTCTTACCGCATGTATATCGCGCATGTGTATGCGATGGGGTGGAACGGCATTCTTTGCTAAGAATACTCGAAGACCTTGGTGAGAAGTGCTTGCAATCATACGAAATGGAGCGCTGCGAAAGCTCTCACGTACTTTGTTTACGCATGATGGGCAGCTTTGTTGAAATGTGGACTGGCTCAGAAGATGACGATTTTCATGCTTCGGCGACCGACATATACTCTTGGTTTACTGAGGTGCTTCTAGCTAAGAAATTGGCCTCCACATCAGTACTTATCGAGTTTACACAGCTCCTGAGTGACTTAATTTCTCAAAACGTCACGTATTCAAGCGGTTCGTCTAGCCCGTCACCTAGAACGAGTCTATTCACCATTATTCGAGAAGGAGACGCCGTAGCCAAGTTCTATGCTGGGGAGCTCATCCCTTCACTTTTCGGTCAGTTCTCCCTCACGGAACATGATCTGATCCTAGACGACGTGTTGGACAGTCTTCCCCGAGATTCAGACTGGGATGAAGGTATCGCTTTGCGCTTGGTTATTTTGGCTCGTCTCGCTTCCAGATGGCACACTCTGCTCCGGAGAAGCATCTATCATATGTTTGAGACCGCTGCCAAGGTCCCAAACTCACTCCGCTATGCGGAAAACTGCCTACGGGATGTTGCAGAAACACTTGGCCTTGAAGATGCAAAGCAACTTTTTCGACTGTTTTCGTCCCAAATTATCTACACTTGGACTGAGGAACAATCCGTTATGCGCATGCCTTTCAGCATCTTTGGATACAAGAGTCTCAAAGAGATGCTTATAGACGTCCAGGATGAGATAATCGGGCAGGTGATGATGCGCGCAAATGAAACCGAGGGAGCAAAGCTTTCGGCTTACACCAATGTGCCTTTTGATCACCTTGTAGTGGACTCTTTTTGCAAGGCAGAGGCATACAGTATAGCACGGGATATTAGTACTCCTCCTGAACAGGGAAGCCAACCACGAGGTGTGGAGAACCGAATGAAGAAGCTACTGGGGACCGACAAATTTGTGTCTCTGATTGAATCTCACTTTCCGCAAATGATAGCAATCTTCTTTGGCACACTGGATCAATACGAACAGATCGAGAGGGCGTTTCTGAAGCGTGAGGGCTTTGAGGACCCGCATGCAGTCCTAAGACGTATAAGCGAGAAGAGTACTTCTGGTATCATTTTGCCTGCAAATCAGCAGCCTTCTTTCAGGGCGCGTTATCTCCTGGACGAGCTTGAGTTTCTCTGCAAGCGGAGTGGATATGACCTTGGGACCATATGGACACCCACCTTGGCAACTTATGTTTGTCGAACGCTCTTAGAATCAATTCATCCCGCCCTTGGCTCTCTACATGCTTGCTCGGTTATCCGAAAAATCAGGATACTCGTGAGCATTGCTGGGTCCGTGATGCTGAGCGACTACCCGTTTGACATGGTGATACACGCCCTTCGACCATACTTGGTTGACATCTTCTGCGCGGAAGACACACTGGGTATCTTCTGGTACCTGTTAGAAGCCGGGAAGGCTTATCTATGTGAAAGCCCGGGCCTCATGGCCGGGATCGCGGTCACTACACTCTTGTCGCTGAGACGATTTCTAGTTGCTCCTCCGACAGAAACAGCTCAGCCTGGTCTAGTCGAAACTGTCGTGGCGAAGATAAAACTCTTTCTCGATTGGTTTGGAAGCTACCTGAAAACATATGAACCCGTTGGTCTCAAGCCTGAGAAGAATGAGCTCTTCAGACGTCTGGTTGTTTCTTCTCAGGGCATCAACCCTGCGAATGAGGGCTCTGAAGGCAGTAAGGAGGAACATGATTTGCTTCTAGAAGTCCTCAAAGACCAAAATTCAAAAACAAGCCTGTTAAGTGGCCCAATTGCCGATCACGTCATATCATTGTTATGCACCGAGAGCAAGCAATCCCCTGAAACCCATCTCAATGTCTCTGGTGACGATCAGGTTGTCATGTCACATGCTGTTGCTATTTGCCAAACCCTGCAAAAGTTCGACCCAGGTACCGAGTACAAGCTTTGGGCAGCTAGAGTCATCGGGAGAGCGTTCGCTACTACAGGCAAAATTAGTGACATCCTCTTAAGAGAACAAGATCCGAAACTTTTCGCAGTCCAATCATCTCAGTCACTGCCGAGCCCATTTCATCGCTCGAAGGCTAGCATACTCATGGCACTTTGCGGTATGCTACAAAATAGCAGTCATCTGGAAGTCGGGCTTGTTGAACGTACAATTCAACTCATTGTCAGCAATCTTGGGAGTACCCCGGAGTTTGAACCCTGCGGAAGAATAGTGCCCTCGACGCTTTTGAAGGCTTTCACATGGAGCCCTTACCAATGCCCGGAAATGCCCATGCCAACCTCAGTGGCAGAAAGCCGAACTGCCCTTATTTGGGATCCAGATGTTCCTGTTGGACGATTCGCTCGCAGTGTCGGTTTGTTTTTGTCTGACTCGGCTTCAAAAGATCCAGTCATTGGACCTTTGCGCACCATCTTGTGCGTTATACCTGACTTAGCAGTTCAAATCCTACCATACATTCTTCATGACGTCCTGCTGGCGGAAGATGATGGGAAGGTAAACATTCGCAAGACAATCTCGGAAATTTTCGGACAAGTGCTACGGCAAGTTAATGACCAGACTATTCCTCATGCACGGCTAGTGATAAACTGCATCCTCTATCTCAGGAACCAGCCGAGACCAGAGGAGTCGACCATAGTGGAAAGAGACGAGTGGCTTGATGTTGACTACGCAGAAGCATCGTCGGCTGCCAATAAGTGCCGATTACCCAAAACAGGATTGCTCTTCCTGGAAATCTCTGCATCGCGCATAGCCTCTACCTCACGTCGCTCATCCGTTGCAAAATTTGAAGCGGCACCGGAGATATTGCATGAGATATTCCGCAAAATAGACGATCCAGACGTTTTCTATGGTATCCAGCAGGATTCATCGTTGGAAGCTGTTATGGATAGACTCGAGCACGAAAGCTCGGGGTTCAAAAATCTATTGTTCCAGAGCGCGCACTACGATAGCGAGTTACAAATGGGAGAAAGCGCCAATGTCCATGGCGTCTTGAAAGCCCTCAACTCTACAAATCTTCAAGGCATTGCCAATTCAGTTTTCACCATCTCTGGCAGCTCCCGCGACACGTCGGGCTCATTTGAAAGCATGCTGCAAACCGCAAAAGATTTGCGACGATGGGATATACCTGTCTCCCCATTGAGCCCTTCACCTTCAGCATCTGTATTTCGGGCTTTCCAAAGTCTTAACATATCTGGAACGCTCAATGATGTTTTTGCTTCTATTGACGAGTGTCTTTTATCCAGCCTAGATCTACTGACCAGCACTAGTCGTTCAGCAACATCCTTGCGCACAGCGATGCGGACTTTGGGTGTAATGACTGAAGTTTGTAATGTACTGAGCTCTGCATCAATTGAAGACGTAAACAGCCAGTGGCAAACCATGGTGGACAGGGACTCCTGGCTCAAGACAACAAGGTAGGTCTCCGGGACGATGACTGTGTGATGGATTCAGGTCTGACGAATACAGTGTTAGTGATGTTGGCGAGATATTGACTTGTCATGAGGCTTTGTTCTCATCGATCAAAAATAAAGACTTCTTGAAGACTGCCATCAACATAAGTGATCGGGACGCTCAATTACTGGAAGTGAAGGTTATCCGTCAATCACTCAAAGTGGCGCGAGACCATGGTATCTCCCAGGCCTCCTTGAAATCAGCTGTATGCCTTTCGAAGCTTGCACACAAATGCAGCACCCTAGGTATCAACATCGAAGGTGCCGCGAAGTTTGATCTGGCCAATGTTCTATGGGATCAAGGAGAGATGGCAGCGTCGATCCAAATTCTGCAGCAGCTTAGGGAACGGAATGATTTGCATAAACAAGCTATTCCGATAAGCCGTGCAGAACTTCTTGTAACCCTGGTATGTCACAAGTTGTTATCCTCATCGGTGTCAGCATTAACATCTACCAGGGCCATCACGTTGCTGAGGCACGTTTGGAAAAGCCGGATACTATCGTTCAAGATTACCTGTCTGCTGCTGTCAAGGAGCTTAAAACCCGCTCGCTTGGCGCAGATGTTGGTCGGGTCTACCATGGCTTTGCCATGTTCTGCGACCGGCAATTACAAAACCCAGACGGCCTAGAAGACTTCAGGCGGATTGAACAACTTCGCGACCGTAAAGAAAGGGAGGTACACGCACTTGAGGACATGATGAAATCGGCCCATGGGAAAGAAAAAGAGGCTCTCAAATATCATCGGGCGAAAACCAAGCAGTGGTTTGATCTTGATGATCGCGAATATCAGCGTCTGCGGCGCAGTCGCGAGGCCTTCCTTCAACAATGCTTGGAGAATTACCTCCTTTGTCTGAAAGAGAGTGAAAGCTTTAACAACGATGCGCTCCGATTCTGTGCATTATGGCTGGACAAATCTGCCAGCACAATTGGAAACATGGCGGTTTCCAAGTATATCAGCCAAGTCCCAAGCCGAAAGTTCGCACCCTTGATGAACCAACTTACCTCCCGCCTGTTAGACGTTTCGGATGAGTTCCAGAAAATGCTCTTCGCCTTGATCTTTCGTATCTGTGTCGAGCATCCGTATCATGGCATGTATCAAATATTCGCTAGCAGCAAATCTAAGGGCGGCAAAGACCAGTCAGCCCTGTCTCGAAACAGAGCAGCTGGAAAGCTGGTGGATTGTTTGAAGAACGATAAACGCATGGGACCAACCTGGGTGGCTGTTCATAATGCAAACATCAGCTATGTGCGGTTTGCCGTCGAAAAACCAAACGACAAGTACAGAAGTGGCGCCAAAGTTCCCTTGAAAAAGCTTTCAACCGGAGAACGGCTCGAGCAGGATGCCGCAACACAGCGCCTACCGCCGCCTACTATGAAGATCGATATACGCGTTGACTGTGACTACAGCGATGTCCCGAAGCTGGTGAAGTATAACCCCGAGTTTACCATTGCCTCGGGCGTTAGCGCGCCAAAAATCGTCACGGCCATTGCTAGCAATGGATCGCGCTACAAGCAATTGGTAAGCCTGTTCACCTCTATTGATGCTGATAATCAGACTAACAACCCTCAAGTTCAAAGGAGGAAACGATGACTTGCGCCAGGACGCTATCATGGAACAAGTCTTCGAGCAAGTCAGCAGCCTCCTCAAAGACCATCAGGTCACTCGCCAGCGGAATTTGGGCATTCGCACCTACAAAGTGCTGCCTCTCACATCGAATGCAGGCATCATAGAGTTTGTTCCTCACACGATCCCGCTGCACGATTTCTTGATGCCAGCACATCAACGATACTTTCCGAAGGACATGAAACCAAACATGGCCCGGAAACATATCGCAGATGTTCAGACTCGATCATTTGAACAACGAGTGCGAACATATCGACAGGTCACTGAGCACTTCCATCCAGTCATGAGGTTCTTCTTCATGGAGAACTTTAATAACCCCGATGATTGGTTCAGCAAACGGTTGGCCTACACACGGAGCACCGCCGCGATATCCATTCTAGGCCATGTTCTAGGACTCGGGGACCGACACGGCCATAATATTCTATTGGATGAGCGAACGGGTGAAGTGGTGCATATCGATCTGGGTGTAGCATTTGAGCAGGGGCGAGTTCTGCCCGTCCCGGAGGTCGTTCCTTTTCGATTAACCCGCGATCTGGTCGACGGCATGGGCATCAGCAAGACCGAGGGAGTATTCCGACGGTGTTGCGAGTTTACGCTGGAGGCTTTGCGCGAGGAGTCTTATAGCATCATGACCATTCTCGATGTGCTGCGATACGACCCGCTGTATAGTTGGACGGTGTCGCCTCTTCGAATGAAGCGAATGCAAGATGCGCAGGAGGCTGATGGAGGTCCTCCTGTGATCCCTGGGGCCAACAACGATCAACAGTCGACCAATGAGCCCAGCGAGGCTGATCGTGCATTGACGGTTGTCGCGAAGAAGCTTAGCAAGACGTTGAGTGTAACAGCAACAGTCAACGAACTGATTCAGCAGGCCACTGATGAGAAGAACCTTGCTGTTCTCTATTGTGGTAAGTTTGATCTGGTCTTCTCTCCCAAGGTTGAGAACGGAACTGACCTTCATCTTAGGCTGGGCTGCATACGCGTGAATCACTTTTTCTTCTGGTGCATCTTTCCCATGTAAAGTCAGATCTGTAAATCTAATGGCATATTTCATTCTTACTGTAACTACTTCTGTGTGAGATATCTACGAATAAGCGTCACGTTTTCTTTCAATATAATGATAATCCAAGAAAATGTAAGACATAGGGGATATATATAGTAGGGTCAAGCCAATCATGTATAATAAAGTGGCCGTTAGTTTGCGGGGCCGTGGCGATAAGCCAAACTCCAGGGACTTCCGCATTTGTCACCTGCCCTGCAATCCTTGAGTGTCTCGTGCTACATTCGCATTAAGGGGCCTTAAGGTATTTGTGTCTTCTTTACACAAGCATGTAGTCACTGAGATCCTAGTCCACATCTCTCAACCTCTGTCCTAGTACCATCATTCCCCATGTCGTCCGCCTCTGCACCCAACCGGGGCCTGGTGGTCTTCTCCGGAGGCAGTGCCGCGAATAACCTCGTTGACGTGTTCAATGCCGTGCGCGGGAGCAAACACTGCTCCCTCAGCTACATCATCCCCATCAGCGACAATGGGGGTTCCTCATCCGAGTTAATCCGCATCGTTGGCGGCCCTGGTATAGGAGATGTGCGCAGTGAGTCACATACCAACGCCCACCCTATCCCACATCACTAACCAACCCAACCAGGCCGCCTCGTCCGACTGATCCCCGAATCGCCTCCCAACTCTGAACGAGCAGCCATCAAAGCTCTCTTCAACCACCGGCTACCAGCTGACGCCAGTCTCGCTCACGCAGAATGGCACTCCATCGTAGATGGCACCTCCACCCTCTGGGCCGCCATCACCCCAGCCAAACGGGAACTCATCCGTTCCTTCTTCAACCTCCTAAACCTGGAGATCCTGAAGCGTGCCCGTCCCCCAACCTCCACCTTCGAATTCACCTCCGCCAGCGTAGGCAATCTCTTCCTCACCGGAGCCCGCCTTTTCAGCGGTAGCTTCGAAAGCGCCATCTACCTCCTAGGCAGCATCGGCGGCGTGCCTTGGGACCTCGTCCGGGTCATCCCAGCCATCAACTCCAACTTCTCGCACCACATCTCCGCCTCTCTGGCCGACGGAACTATCATCGTAGGTCAAAACAGCATCTCCCATCCCTGTGAAGCTATTCCCCTTCGCTCTCCTCGCCCCCTCCTCGCAGACGGCACAGAAAACTCTCCCCTCCACCACCCATCATCAACACCAACACCACCCTACTTCGAAGACGACGACCACCCCCCAGGCTTCCTCCCCACCCTCCGACACAAAAACATCTCCTTCAGCAAATCAGATACCCAGGACCTCCCCTCCCGCATCTCCCGCATCTGGTACATCAACCCTTACGGCCAGGAAATTCAACCGCCCGCTAACCCCCGCGTCATTGAATCTCTCCACGATGCCCAAGCTATCATATATAGCATCGGCTCTTTGTACACCTCCATCATTCCCTCTATTATCCTCCGGGGTGTCGGCCAAGCCATCGCTACTGGCCCAGCAAGGCATAAGATTCTCATCTTGAACGGGTCTCTGGATCGCGAGACGGGGCCGTCTCATGAGCCGTTTACGGCTTCGGACTTTGTAGAGGCTATTACCCGAGCTGGAGAGGAGAGTCGGGGTAGGGGTCCGTTGAATATGGATCCTTCTGCTAGTGCTGGTGCTGGTGCTGTGGAAGATGGAGACAGGGGGAAGGAGGAGGAACGACTCCCGTATTCGGCGTATGTGACGCATGTTCTGCATTTGGATGGTCCGGGTACTCCCCGTGTTGATAAGGATCGGCTTGCGGAGATGGGGATCGAGACATTGCGGCTTTATGGGAGGAAGATTGTTGGCGCTAATGGGGAGGATGTGGGCCTTGGGATGCGGTATGATTCGACGGCGTTGGTGCAGGCGCTGGAGGTGGTGCTGGGGAAGAAAGGGGATGCTATGTTGAGGGGGAAGGATAGGAGTGGGATGAGTCGGAGGAATACACTGGATCCGGGGAGGAGAGACTGAAAGGAAGAATGGAATAGTGTAGAGATATTATTTTGGGTTTGAGAGAACAAAGCTACAAGCGATTACTGATTTATTGAGATTATTTGTATATTTACATTGCTTGTTCTTAAGATCATGATTAACACCACCATAGAGACACCTCGATTACTCTGACATAGATGATAGATGATAGTCCGTGAATCCGCTGGACGCCGCCCAATGCTTCACGAACGATTTTCGACATAATACAACTCGTAGAAGAAGATCCAAAAAGATGAGATGAAAAAGAAAGGCCATACCGTTCCCAGAGAACGACGAAGTCAGCTAATATATACAGTAAAATAGTGAAGGGTGGGAAGGAAAATTACGCCCATGCATGACCACTAAGCTCGGGCAGATGGTCTTGGTTTCCAATTCTGACGGTTGAAGCTAACCTGGGGAGACCGGCTCCCTTGGGGAAGGCTTTTGAAGTCAGGATAGAGACTGGGTCCGATGTCCATCAGAATGGCTTTTTGTGGTTCTGCTGCCACTGAGCCAGAGGCTTTTGCACGATTAATAGGCGAACGCGCGTTTGGGGGTGTCAGCGTGGACTTTTGTTTAGTGAGATCCTTGATTATGTCTCGGAGTTCGTTGTCGTCCTTCGAGATCTGAGCGCGGATGAAAGCCGGGTGAGAAGTCTGAAGTGCGGACATGACTGACGGTCGTGGCGTGTACTCGTACTGCTGGGGGTTGGGTGGTGAGATGGGGGTGATGGTGGGATCGAGGAATGCCTTTTCGTTCTTGTCCAAGAGCTGCGCGACGTCAAGACTCTCACCGTGGGGAATCTTGTACGGGTGGGATGGGGTTACACAGTCCATGTCAACCTCTTTTCGCAGGACGTGGTCGATGTCCACGGCTGAGAAGTAGGCGCAGGACTGGGGGAGGTCGTTAATCCCGACTTGCTGCGAGAACATCGCGCGGGTCCACACATTGGCAACCTGCAATGCCAGTGCAGCTCGATACTTGTCTTCATCTTTGACTAGATATCTGATTTCGTCATGGACAGTGATTGCCAGACGAGCGGAGATATTGAAGCGACGAATGAGGTAGTCCATGGCGACAATCAAGAGATGGAGATAATCGACGCCAGACGACTGAATAGCCCAGTTAATCCTCGATGTCATAAAGCTTCCCTTGTTGATGAAGCGCCGCATCAGCGCTTCAGTGATTCCGGCTCCTAGCGTAGGTGTTCTGGGCCTCTCTTGCTCAGCGAACTCCTCCAGTTTGTTGAAGACGAACGACTCGGTCCCGCCCCTCCAGAAAGGACCTTCGCAGAGTATACGACGAGTCGTACGGGTACCCTTCGTCTCTTTATATAGTTTTGTTGCAACCTCCTGGGTCTGCCTTTCTGACATGGACGGATTGAACTGACGCAGCAAAGTAGCGGCGAATTTGACGCCAGCTCCATAGATACGTCCATAGTTAAAGACCTTGGCATCGTTCCGTGAGATACCCAGGATCTGGGCAGTGCGTGAGTGCATATCCGTCCCTGCTGCCTTCGATCCTTCCAGTGTCATAAACCCGATGGCGTTGCCGCCGTGGATCTGGAACTGGGCATCCCCAACAAGACTGGCAATCCATAGTTCCTGAGAATCGACATCTGCGCCGACAAAAGAGTAGCCAGGCGGAGCTTTGATCATGGCCTTGAGCTCAGACCCGACACGGTTCCCTTTCGCATTACTGGCTGTAAGCCATGTGTTTTCCACTGCCCTTCGGGTGATGGTTCCCATTGGAATGATCTGTGGCAAGATGAACCCGAGTCGGTGGTCTGTCTTGCTACGCGATGCCAGGTCTCGCACTTCGTCCTCGTAAACTACAATTTGGCCCATGATACGGTCACGAGCACTGATCCAGTAAGAGCAGGATGCATTCATCTCTAGCGCCTCCTTGGCGAGGGCGTACTGGGATGAGAGCGTTCCACGTTCAAAGTACTGCATGTACCCTTTCGCTAGAGGGTTTGTACACCGTGCTTGAGGCCCATCCTTGTGCGGAAGTTTGAAGTAAACATGTTTTCTGTCATTCTGCAATTCGGGGTTCTTCTCCTCGGACATGTCACACAGAACGACAGGCTGGTTCTCATAATTCTTGACAAGCTCGCGCGGGACTTTGAAAGTCCACCCATACTTATCAGACCATGTCAAAGGGTAACCGTCCCAGGACAGTTTGAGAAGTATTGGCGCGATACGAGTACGCACAGACAAGTTGATGTCTGATGTGTTGGTGGCAAACAGATCTTTATACCATTTCGGCATACCCGGCTTCTTCTGCCTGGCAGCGGGTCGCGGAAGGTCGCCTTTCTTCTTTCCTTTGACCATCTTCACCTCCTGGCCGGACCAGTCCAGCTGCCGCAGCCAGGGATCATTCGTATAGATGTCCGGAGAATCCTTGACTTTCAAAGCTTCCTCGCAAAGTTCGATCATTTTTCGCTGAACATCCTCAAGACGCTGGTGATAGGTTGCTTCCGCATTGGTGATATACTCCTTCCAAGTCTCATTCACTGGCAAGATTACCGAAGAGAGATGTCGAAGGGCGCCAAAGCTGACAGGGTGCGGGCAGACTTCAAGGAAGTTAGGGAATACCTTCTTGTACACTCGGTGGGTAATGGCAACATCCGCTGCACAATAATCGAGCAGTTCCTCCAACTTCCCCAGGATTCCGTCTCTGTCAAGTTCACCGAAATAGTCACGTTGCGCCTTGTCAATCGTAACATCGCAATGAAACTTGGCCACGTCACGAAGCGAATTCACCGAGCTCCTTCCTACCCAAAGTTCTTCTTCCTCATCACTGAGCATCTTACTTTCTAGTAGGGCTGCCAGCTCAACCGAGTTACTCTCGCTCGCGATCTTGTTTCTCAAGTCCCTATTCTTCTTGTGCCGCATCCAGGTAGGTCTCTGCTGTGAACACATACCATTCACAGCCACGTGAAGGGACATGGTATCAAGAAAGAAGTTGCGAGACTGGGCCATATCATACTCCTCAAGAACGCGAGCGCGATCATAACCAATATTATGGCCCACGACAATTCGCGGCTTCGATGGGTCTCCGAGGGGAACGAGCTGGACCGGGTTTTCCGACTCTCCTAATAACCAGGGCGATATCCAAGCATACCAAGCCGTAGGACTAACAGCGCAAGCCATAACAGCAAAAGAATGCTCCTTGTACATGACTTCGGTGTCAAACGTCAACATGGCCTCATTCGGTGCATCAACCGCTTCCCACGAGCCGTCGCTGCTGTACTTTGTCCATCCACTGCGTTTTATCCATTTGCGCGGCTTCTCCGGAGAGTTCACCACGGCGTACTGTTTGGAATAGGCGAGATAGGGCTCCGATGCATCCATTCCCAGTTTGTAGAAATGCTCATCAAGCGATTGCCCTTGAAGGGCGGGCATGTCAAAGGCGATTGGCTCCGCGGCATCTTGTGACTTTCCAAGTAAATCGTGCCTTGACAGATGTTCCTTTGACAAAGCGACCAGACTGGGATCTGGCGGTTCTGCTTTCTGCAGAAATACTTGGGAGTAGACATGGTCGCTTAATTGTTGGACTCCGATCTCGTTGAATCTAGCGGAAGCGGGGACTGCGAAATTAGTACATAGGGCTTTCGCAACTCAAAACAGCTGAAACACCCACCTGCAAGAGATTCCCGTTTAGGTGCCTCATCAGAAGTATGCGCTACAGACTGTGTCGCAAGATACCTTGCTAGCAATGATGAAGATTGTGGCCGTACGATGCGTGGCGAGCGCAATCTCTGCGAACAAAAGCGTAGGACATCCCTACGACAGGGAGTGCAGGGATGACTCCAGAGCATTTTCTTCATGAATTATAGAAAGATGATTATCCCCATGACATGGTAACGTAGGCGTCGCAGCCAATGCTGCGTGATAGTAAATGCGACGAGAGGGACGCCGGCTTTCCAGGAGCGCTCGTACTTTCTTTCCTATCGCGGAATAATCCCAGCGTCATGATGGAAGATTCCCGGATTATCCTCTCTCCGGATAAATGTCACCGCCTACTCCAATAGGCAGCCGAGTGTTATCGGGCATCGATAAGCCGCCAACTATTTCTCCGATCGCCTCGCCTCCCCTCGTCACCTTAACTGCACTTCTCGCTTACCTGCGCTGCGAGTTTGCTCAGTACTGTCTGGGAGATGAAGCAGCAAGATTTACCCGCCGAGGTACAGGATTTTCTAGTCTCTTGACATATCGCCACAACCACAGAGCACTTCTCAGCGCCTGGCTGCTCTTACGGAGTTTACCCTCGCTCCCTCACTAGTCCCGACAGTACGGATCCAATCGACTTTCGAAGCACTGATTAAAATGGATAGCGCATCTCCCAGGCGTCGGGCTTCAGCTGCTCGTCACCTTTCCTTAGAACCCTCACCCCCCGCTCATCGTCGGCTATCTCACGAAAGCATAGACGCACTAGAAGCCTCTGGCCACCAAAAGAAGCGCCGTCGTACCAGTCATTCTGGACGACAGGAGAATGCGCCCCCGGATGCAGTTGACCTAACGGCGGCAGAGGATATGGACCCTGTGTCAAGGACACAAGCCAAACAACGAGCAGATGTTATCCTCGCACAGCAGTCCCTAGATCATAACAAAGGCGAGTCTGTTCTACTTGCATACAAGTGTCCCGTTTGCATGGACACCCCGGTTGATGCTACCAGTACTGCATGTGGTAAGTTCGTTTTGCGATATTGCGGGCTACCTAGCTGACTCAATCAAGGACATCTTTTCTGTCACAAGTGTATCATGGATACCTTGAAGTTCAGCGAGGCACAGCGGTCGGATATGTCTGGAAAAGGGCCCCGGGGCACTTGCCCTGTGTGCAGAAAATACCTCTCGCGCAATGACTTGCCCGGTCCGAAGAGGAATCTCGTACCTCTTCAAATCAAACTTACGACTAGAAAGAGGACAGAGACCGCGCAATGAGCAGTCATTGTGCATATCAGTTCATGACCGTCCCATTCAGCAACTCCCAACTCGCTTTCGGAGCATTATGGGTTACAGAAGGGAAATGTGACGACTTGAAGATATGGAAGTGAATGTATAGCTGCCATTCACTTCCTCGCATCATGGTTATCGGGCCAGTTACCTCTGTGTTGAAGACCCTACTCTTATGAAGTATCCATGAGGGATAACACCGGTGACTTCAGCTTGGTGGATTCTAGAAACCTTGGCTTGAACCTGGAAAAGGGGACCAAGGCAAGATTCGCCGTGACACGGCGAAATTTGTATTGACCCGACCAGATCGGTACAGCGAGTGTCTCGTTTTAGGCGTTCTCGGCATACTTTAGCATACTCTCTCTCTCTGTGTGTGTGTGTGTGTGTGTGGAAGACAAATCCTGGGGCGTGGCCCGGAGGATACCACGGCTCTTGCATAGACTAAACCGTCGCGCCCGGGCTTTAAGGAATAAACTTACAGAAGCCAAGACTTGATCGTGCAGTAGTAGCTTGTCCATTTACTAATGAGATGAAAACTTATCTACTCCATATTCTCCCTTCCAATTCTGGTTTAAGCAGCGTTCTGTTATTTTACGATCTGTCGATCTTTAAAGAATGCGGATTTCCTTGCCGATGGAACAACCAGTTGGGTCCGTGTCCCGCGGCGACGTCATTCCCCCGCGGAGGAGAATAACGGATTAGCGCTCTTTCCGTCTTAGCCATCTTTCCCTTCTATTCTCCTATTCAAAAGCTTATATCCACTAGCCTTTGCCAGCTCTGTGTTACTTCTATTCCACCTCTGTGAATCAGTATGGCATATGTCAATGCTTGCGAGTGCCGTTCATTGCTGGCACCGATTCACCCTTACTGAGTGCCTCTACTACACCCACGAGCAGCATTGATTACATCGCAAGCATGAGTATCTACTCGCAAGATCATGCGCAGTCGGCAGCGGGACTGCAGTCGTCTCAAGACATAGCTGATATCGAGGCAAATCCCCGGACCCCCAATCCGCCCATATCTCCAACGTCTAAGGTGCCGCCTTCGCCTCCCCCTGAAACTTTCACCACGGCCGCCAGGCTCAACTCCCGTGAAACTGTCCGAAACCGACTTCGACGCTCCACCACCGCTCGCTCATACTATCGCGAAGATGGCGCGCTCGATCCGAACTGGCAGCCAGGGACGGAACCAGGCATTGATCCAAGCCAGCCGCTTCCTGCTTATAGCACGGAATGGATGGCCTCAACGCCCGCAGAGCTACACGGGACAAGTGAAATCACTGTTGTGGACTTTTCGCAACATGAAATGAGGCAATATGTTCTGGACAATGATACCCTTGAGCCGTTTCTTGCGCGGGAGAGAGAGCCTTGGGTGCAATGCAGATGGATCAACGTCAACGGACTCAGTTGGGATGCTATAAGAATCTTAGGTAACGAAAAAGGCCTGCACAGACTCGCGGTCGAGGACCTGATCAATGCAACAAATCGCACCAAAGTTGACTGGTACTCCGATCATGCATACATTGTGCTAAAACTCCAGAAATTGATAAAACTCAAAGAAGATGACAGTGATTCTGAGGATGAGGAAGATGAAAATACACACTGGACGAATGAGCGCAAAAGTTCGGCAAGCAGCATTTCCCTGAGAAGGCCTACTAAAAGAACACTTGTGTTGGAAGCATTGAGAGACCTTTTCCGGCCGAAAACCCGCGAGGACAGCCCTGATGAACAGTACCCTGGAAAGGATGCTTCCTCAGGTAGGAGGAAGTCCACTTCCAAGGCATCTAATATTGATGATGGTGCCAATGTTAGGTTCACGCCTCGTAGCATCCAACGTTACCGAGGTGGCCCGAACGAGGACCGGATAGCCTTCATGGAGCGCCATGCTATACTGGCGGCAAAGGGACTGTGTGTTACTCTGGAACAGGTCTCAATTTTCTTACATGCGGATAATACGGTGACTTCCTTTTTCGAAACGAGTGCCGATGATATTGAGGGTCCAATTGTCCGACGTCTCAGCACCCCGGAGACGATGTTGCGCCAGTCTTGTGACGCTAGTATGGTCGTGCAAGCCATTCTGGATGCTATCATAGACTTGGCCATACCGGTGACCACAGCTTACCAAGATGTGATCGGTGATCTTGAGCTCGAGGTACTGACAGATCCAGACGTGGATCAATCCAAAAGCCTGTATGTCCTCACTTCAGAAATTGCAATCCTCCGAAACTGCATGCAACCAATCGCGACTGTCATCAATGCCCTTCGTGACCACCGGTCCGACCCTGTGCATACTCCTGGCCTGGGAGTTTTGAGGAATGTCGGGACTGCGACTCCTACAAATGATTGGAGTCCATACATTGGAACGGCCACACCAAACCTGAAAAGCCTGAGCGGATCGAGCGTTTCCATCAGTCCAATGTGTCATACATACTTGGGAGATGCGCTAGACCATTGTATAACCATAGTGGAAGGATATGATCAAATGAGAAGGGCTGCTGACAATATGATCGACCTGATCTTCAATACGATTGGTGAGTGTGAATCATGCCATTGGGATTTTGTCTGAGGCTTACAGTATCTAGGCGCTTATCAGAACGAGAGTATGAAGCAACTCACCATTGTGACATGCTTCTATCTTCCACTTACCTTCCTAACGGTGCGGGTTTATTCGCTTGTATAGACTGCTTATCTGACTGTAAATCAGGGCTACTTTGGCATGAACTTTACCTCCTTCGCTGGCATAGAACATAGCGATGCGTATGTCTATCAGTCCGTCCTGTAGCAATGACTAACTCAAGCTCCAGATACTTTTGGATGATTGCCGTTCCATTTGTGTTCGTCACAACCATCTTCTTGATGTAAGTCTTACTTTGGCATCAGAAACTAGCATCACTGACCCCCCACAGGCGCGACAAGCTGCAGCGTTACTTGGTGTTGCTTGCCCAGAAACGGCTGATCACCAGCTCTAGGAGGAGCAGACGGAGAAGGAGGGCCACTGAGAAGACATAGGATTTCTATCCTCGGTTAACAATCAGGCGTGTAGATCATCGGTAGAGATATTAGTATACAGTCACATAGAGATAATGATCACGATACAAAGCTACTTGCATCATACGGAATATGGGAGCGTTTACTGAGTTAATTGGTTCCTGTGATTACTACCAGAACAACGTGGCCACACGGTATACCACTCACAGAGTCAAATGCAATAATCAAACACTTCACATCCCCATACTAAACTGGTATATCCTCAGCGGGAATAAGTATCAAAATTCTCCGCATCCGGCCATTGCATCTGCAACCAATCATCCATGGAGAACACAAAATCCAATCCCACGCCGTCTTCTGGCACTGAAATTGACGGCAGCACACATTCATCAACTGGTCACCAAATCACCCATTAGCAAGCAAACATGAACCTAAGCCACACCATTCAACTTACCTCCATCTACACCCACACTCCGACCCACCTCCCCTGCCCCCAAATCACCATCACCATCACCAGAACTCACCCTACCATTCGCACCATCCCCATCAACCACACACTCCCCCACCCGCGCAAGAGTAAGACTAACCACCTCCGCTGCCCTCGCCGCCTCGCGCGAAGTCGCCGTCGACCCACGACGCAACCAAATAGTCCTCGCCGTTCTCAGGGCATCCAGCACCTCCTCTCCCCTATCCAAAGGCCCTCCACAATGCACCAACGAGCAAAGAATCATCGTCGCGGTCAGAAACAAATGCGTCATACTAGACGTGATCCGCCAATGCATATCATATAATTGACCCCCTCTGCAAGTCTCCTCGTCGAGAATGTGTTGGATGCGTAGCGCGCCGAGTGATGCGTCGATACAGGCGGTGCGGGAGTATGCGAATTTGGGATTTTCTGCGTTTAACTCATGCGATGGGATTGGTGGTATGTTGAGGAATCGACGATGGAGCATGATTTGCCCCTTGTATAGGAGGTGTTGGAGGAATAGTCGGGACATGATCACCTGTGAGGAATCGGTCATGCTCGCTTGTAGAGGTTTGAAGCGGAGGGGGGGAGGGATGTGGGAGACGGCGTCGTGGAGGGTCTTGTCCGCTTGCATTACTTCTGCGTAGCTTGCTGGTTGGACTGCGTCTGCTAGGTTGGATATACTGCCTAGGGCTAGGAGCATGCGTCTTCGCGCGATGAGTTCTAGTGTAGTGGTGTGTTCTGTTTCTGGTCTGCTGGGGGGAAGGGTATTTAGGGATGGGGTTAAGTCTGTATCGAAGAGGTTTCGTGGCTCGGCGGTATCCCATTTCCAGTCGGAGATCATTCGCGGCATGCCCATTTGGCTGGATAGGAGGATGTCGCTTGTTAATACGGTGGTCCATAGACGACGGCGCATTTCGCCTTGCAGTGGGGAAAGATTGGGGAAGTGGCTGGGATCGCGATGGTAGCCCATTCGCAAGGCGAGGTTGACTTCGAGGCCGAGTAGGAACCAGATGTTGCGGTTCGCGTCCGGGTTGATTCCGTATTCGATGTATACGTAGTGGACTAGGGTCTCGAGTACGTATGGGCCGGGTTTGGTGTACTCGCCTATCAGGAGGCACTGGACGATCTTTTCGCGGTAGAGTTCGAGTTGGAGCGTTTTCTGCTCTTCTTCGGAGCTGTCGGTTACGTCGGAGGCCATTACCGCTAGGCAGATCATGCTGAAGAGGAGGCCAATCCATACTATTGGCGTGCTTGTGGAGTCGGTCCAGAAGGATTCGTACTATGGTGTTTGTTAGTAACGATTGGAAGAATGGTCGGTGATGTTGTTTGATTTGTATCAACTTACTTCTTGAAGAAAGCTAGGCCCGTGGACCGCTGCTAATCATCCGGAATCAGTGATACTGTTGTTATAGCGGGATATGACAGGGGGTTCTCACCAGAAGCGACCAGATCGAGATAGTTGAAATATTTCGAAATATACCGGTCAACAGCGGCCTTTGGTGGGAATGCGGCGATAATTCCAGCCCGTGAGGCAGCCCGTTCACATCCGTAGATCAATAACGCATGTCGGTGGGATGGTTTCACACTCATATCTTCGGTAGACTCGGCCATTCTGGCTTGTTCTTCCCGATCACAATGCGCCTTCAGGTCGGCAATGCTGTCCAGAATGGCCGCCCAGTGCTCACCGGCCACGTACTGAAGCTCTGAGTCGGTGATTTGCATGCTGCCGCAATCCGACTGTGTATCTAGTACACTACCACCGGGCCCTGGTCGAGTACTGCTGCTTGGAGTGGCATCCGGGGTGGAAAGCTGTCGGACCTCGTCATTGTTGACTCCGTCGGACTTCATGGACTTCACGAGACGCTCCAAGTGGACTAGCCGGTCATGGAGTCCAGCGGGTGCTCCAACGGGCGTAGGATGCAATGGGGATGCTGGTGGCTTCCGGGCCACATAGACGCATGAGTGACCGCGTGCGACGCAGCTGGTACAGGGCTGTAGTCGATCGCATCGAGACTTGCGCTGGCGGCATGCAATGCACGAAAATTGAGGCTTGTCACGTCGTCGACGAGGTTTTGGAGCGGGAGTCCCGGAAGATGAGGACATTGAGATGAGTGATGAATGGTGAAGCAGACACAATGTTGTTGATGGTGGGTGGGGAGTCAGCGCGGCCTTAATACTTCTATCAACTAGTAGTCGAAGGACCCGGCACTATCTTAGTTACAGGAAGCAGCCCAATCGGAGGATCATCGCATATACGAGGTAGCCCTCCGATTAGCTAGGATGAGTGACCCCACGTGTTATGGGAATTCTACAGGAAGGATTTAGTGTAGCATGGAAGTGGTGCAATGGTGATCCAATTCAGGTGATGTGATTGTAGAATAACCATAAGTTGCATTCTACCCAGGATATCAATACATTTGGCCAAAGAAAAGCATGATGATACATTCATTTTCCGTCCTGATATTGTGTTCCAAACTTGATAAGGAATGTAATCAGGAAATCAACTTCAAACATTACCGCGCCGACCGTGTCCAGTCCCCAAATCCAATAATACAGTTGTGGAATCCTTGAAAGAGTTCAATCTCGAAATGGCAACCAATTAACGTAATAATATCATATTAGACACCTCATTTATGCCTTCGTGCCGTTGCCGTTGCCGTTACCATTGTGATGAAGAACCTTGGACACTTTCTCCTTCAACTGAGTAATGGGGCCGTGATGCTGGTGACCGTTTCCGTTGGCCTTGTTCTTTTGTGCTGCAGCTGCGGCGGCTCCTTCACTGGAACTCTTGCTGGTATCGGGTCCTAACATATGGTTAGTCAAACTCATTTCTCTTGGGTGATAAGACAGTGCTTTACTAACCTGATGGTTTCGAGCGGCTGTACCCGCGATCCAAACGCTTCTCAAACTCGTAAGGCTCCCTCGCAGGAGTCTTAGGGCCTTTCAGAGCTTCCTCGCTGACTTTGGTGTTCTTGGGAAGCTTGTCCCCGGTGTCATCTGCGCTCTCTTTGCCTTTCTTCAGGGAGTCAACATCGTCTTCTTCGGTCATTCCTGCGCCGCTGCCTTTCTGGGCAGAGCCAACCGCGGCGCCGCTCTCATCTTGCGTTGACTTGTCCTGATAAACCCGAGCTTCTTTATTCGGCACCTGGCTCCTTGCATTTACTGAATCTACTCCACTGGGAGTGGACTCGGATGCTGATGGAGTTGACTTGGCTGCGGACAATCTCTCTTGTTGGGTATCCCGTGCCGTATCGATGTTACCATAGGCACTCTGCTTTCCGACAGAGCCCCCCGCCATCGCTGAGCTAGGAGATGTCGTATCCTGCTGCATCAAGCGGGTTCTGACACCATCGTCGGTGACGCTCTGAGCAGCTCCTTGGTCGGCATTGCTCTTCATTCCCTGTTGTCCAATGACGCCCCCAGCCACACCTCCAGCCATGCCTCCAGCAACCGCTTTACTGCCGTACTCATTCTCCTTCTGCATTGATTTGGCTGCGTTATCTGGCATGCGCTGAGTAGATTGTGCAGCACTTGAAGTCCGTTGGTTTGCCGTATCCTTCTTTATCGATGTAGGAACCCTCTTTTGATCTTGCGCATCCATGTCATCCTGATTTCCTTGTCCAGAATAGGCATAGGCGCCAGTAGGGCCGGAGATGTTTGACTTGCTGGAGACTCCCTGATCCCTGGACGTAGGGACATTGTCACGAAGGTCAGAGTCTCGCCCGGAGTATGCATAGGCTCCAGTAGGACCGAAGCCTGAAATGTTTGACTTTCTCGAGACTCCCTGATCCCTGGCCGCGGAGACATCTTCACGAAGATCTGTGGTGTCCCGGACTCCTTGTCCAGAGTAGGCATACGCGCCACTAGTGGCCGAGGACGAGCCCGCAGTGTCTCTGCTCTTCTGGGTATACTGGCGTCCCATACCGGAGGTATGGCTTCCTTGACCATAAGCGGAGGTCTGGATTCGCTGCTCAGGAACGGCAGCTTGAGACTGTCCTTGCTTGATACCAGAGGAAGCACCTCTTATGGGGTAGTTCATCTGCTGACCCTGGGATGGCTCACTGATGAAAACATTCTTGGGGCCGAAGTCGGCATTGCTAGGTGACTTGGGGTTGCGGGCATGATCAGCATCGGTAGACGCAAGTGGTTCGGGGATGACAGCGGTGTTATCCTTTGTCCTAGGAGCTCCAGGTTGTTCTAATTGGTGTCAGCTTCACTTGATCATTCAATGGTTCGTGATTCTTCTGACAGAGCATGAAGAGCCTGATGAGGTTCTTACCATCACGGTTTCCGGCATCATAAGGATCGGTGGCAGTTCCTCTGCCTTGGATTCCAGATAGAGGCTCATCGCCATGCTGCTGGTTTAATTGGCTATCTGGTGTTTGGTTAGGATGGACCTCGTTCCACAGAGCATTCGAGGCGTTGTTGAAGGTTCGATTTATGGTCTCCATGTTTTATATGTGTGGTTGAAATCAATTGTGTGATATTTGGATGAAATGTAAGCTTAAGCTACTTCAGAGGTGCCGGACGCCTCGTTTATGAATGGATGGAGGCGATAATCAAAGAACCTTGTGTCGTCAGAGCTGTGGGTGGGATTGCAAAAAGGCTGGTTAATCTGCGGGATGCGGTTTTTCTAGAAAGGCAAGAGAATAGCAATACATTATAGTACGTCAGTGGCACGAGGCGAAAGCAGCGCAAACAGACAAGCATATGAGGAGCGCATAGTGTCGATCGCAGAACCCGCGATGTCATCACTCCATCCCGTGACGTCAAGGAACGTCACCTGTCACGTGGGGCACACTGGACCGACCAACTGGCACCGACAATGCAAGAGATGGAGCAGCAGACCAAAGTCAATTAGAATTCTATGGACAAAGACAGAGACCCTTAGGGGCTGCACAATTGGAACGGTGACTCGTAGATACTTAGTCTCCCTCATTCGAACGCCACCACAAATTGCACACCAGAAGCAAGCAAATAATGAAAACACACTATGAAAATTCGTAGTAAGAATGCAATACCCTACGACCAATATCAGTGCCAAATCTGAATCATTCTGACATTCGCGCAGAAGAAACTGCGAAGGTCTCATAGCCGAATATGGACGCCGATGTCGATCTCAAAGTATGTATGTATCGGGTAAGAGAGCCACGGAACCGGTCAGGCTTGTTTGCTCGTCTCCGCGGCATTCTTCGCCTCTGGGTTCAAAGGCTGCTTGGGATCGTATCCCACACTTTTAACAACCCCTAGTCCCTTGGTCTTCCCCTCCCGGAAAAGCACTCGATCCCCGGGGGCCAAGAATTCGGGACGCTGTACAAATCTGAACGCAACCAACGCACGGTCACCGCCCCGAATGAAGGGACGATCAATGTCAATGACCGAGCATGTTTGACTTACTGCGCCGACATGCAGCATTGCTTGATACCGAGGCTTGATCGTAGTGGCGTGAGATATGATCAGGACTAATCAATCAGTACAACAGAATAAGTAGAAAGGGAACAGGTAGTAGACGCACCCTCAGCGACGAACTCCCTGTAGACTTTCGGGGGCTGGTCCAACTTCTTAAGAACTACCATGCCCTTACGGACCTCCTTCCGTCGGACACGTTTCAGGGCGAAAGAGCCCGACTGGCCTGCAAAACAAGCGTTGACCTGAATACGCTTGCGCTCAATGGACTTGATCGTGGTAGTCGTGAATTGACCGAGAGAGTCAGGCCCAACCAAAACGGTATCACCAGCGTGTATCACACCCGACTTGGCCACCCCAGACACAACTGTACCCACATGGGGCACGGAGAACGTATCATTGATGAGGAACTCGAACGGAGCATTCACATTGTATTGGCCGCGGTGAGGAAGGATATTCAGGAACGTCCGCACAAGGTCCAGATTCTCTCCAGTGACATTGGACACCTGGAAGATCGGGCAGATCCGCTGGCTCACAAACTGTGTCGCCGTGTTAATGGTTTCTTCCATGTCCTTTATAAAAATGGGAATCTTGCGGGAACCAGGCGACTTGAGAAGTTTGCTGAGCTGGGAAAGGGTCTCCTCCAGAATCTGCGGTGGGCAAATGTCGATCTTGGTGACAATTACCATGACCGGCACGTGTAAAGCCACAGCAATACCCAGGTGTTCTTTGCTCATGCCAATGAGGCCATTGTTAGCTGCGACCATGAGTAAACAGTAGTTGGGGCTGCTGCTCAGCATGCCGAAAACCGTAGTCCGCAGGTACCGTTCATGCCCAGCAAGATCAGAGAAGGAGATTACTTTGGCGGAACGTCTTCCTATATCTTCCCAGGACATCTTCCGCCCATGAGCGCTGCTTACAATGTCACCACGGCTGTCGAACCCCATTATCTCCATCCCTACCGAGCTGGTCCGGCCGCTCTCGATTTCGTGCTTGTGGCGGAACAGGTTGAGTCGAGCCTTTCCTCGGCCATCATCCAGGTTTCCCTTGACCAGCACACCCAGCATGGTACTCTTACCTGCGTCAACATTGCCAACTACTGCCATGCGGATCTCAGCCATCTCCTCCACGGTGCCCGCTGGCTGCCGGATCAAGAGCTTGCCCCAAGAGCCTTTTAATCGCTCATGCTTCACGCGCGATTCCTCAGGCCCGCCAACATTGTAGGTAACAAGGATCCGACAGTGAGCAGGAAGGGTTTCCGCCGCTTCCCGCAAGCGCTGTAAGGCTGTATTCCACTGGCTCAGATCAAAGGACATGGAATCCCCGCCATCTTCAAGACCTAGGTCGAAGAGCGTCTCACCATGTCCTTCGTCAATGCGCGTCTGTAGGATGTTGGCCAGGACTTGGATGTCATGGTCTGGCTGTTCACCAGTGCCCAGGAGCAACTCCTTCAACTTGACCGGTTTCGGGGTATCCGTGAGGTCTAGCTGGTCGAGAATATCCAGTTCGGCATGGTCTTCAGATACTGGAGCTGCGCTGGCTGTTTCGTAGCCGCTATCACTGGGCAAATACTGAGCCGATCGCTGGGCCTGTTGCTTTTCAGCGTACTCGGCGAACTCGCTGAGGGCCTAAATGTTGGCGACGTGTTAGCGGGAATGCCAGATTGCTTCGCGGGGGGGATGCGCACAATCTCGCCTCTCCGCCGTTCTTCCAACGAAGGCTTTAATCCAGCCGTCCCCATTTTGATGGCTATATTGGTCGATGATCAAGACAATGGCAAAAGAAAATAGTTCGGAGCAAAGGCACGTTATCGATCTGCGATATGATGCGTCACTCGGTCGGGTGGAAGATGGATCGCCGCTGGCGCGCTCAGACACGTATTCGTGTTATCATACTTTTATCTATAGATACGAGATCAGGTAGGGGAGTAAGAATAAACAGAAGAGGATAAAGATGTAGAAAAGGGTCTGGAGCAAATTAGGTGAATGAGAAGGTGGTTTGTGAATGATATTCTAGGAGGGAAGAGATGGACAGCGAGGGTCGGGGAGGGAACCGGGGAAGCTTTATCGATAGGAAAGTGCGAGTCATCGCCGCCTCGTGCGGCCCCCAAGCAAATTATTGAGTCATACGGCTCAGCACAGTCATTCCCTCCATGCAGCTAAGGCTATGCTGGAATGATGATGGTCTTGTCACCGCTACAGTAGTCAATTTTTTTTATTAACTGTTTTGGGCCAGGTTGCAAACCAGAAACACTGGTCGCTGCTGTTGGTTTCATCGCTACATATGCCAGTATGGCATGATGCCATGATACCACACGCCTTACACCTTCCTGATGCCTCTATAACTGATATAAGAAAACCTGCAGGCCCAAGCATGACCGAGTACGTGAATACATTAAAAGATAAATTCGTATAGCCTGGAAACCCTGTAACATCGCCTGGTGTCTTCGTGGTCTCGTATTTCGTAGCTTGGGTGAGGGGTGGCCCCAAGAATATCCGATGTGATCCGCCTTCCTACTTATTATTGCCTCCCAAATCTTATGCCTGAGGAGAAATCAAGACGACAGAGTCTCCTATCGCGAAGGGTCAGTATGACAAGCCCCGGGCTCTACCGGGAACGGCATCGCGAAACGCACCTCGAACGAAGAGCATCTCTTCTTGCTTCTTGATGGTCTACAGACAATCAACCTGCGTTAGCCCAGCTCCGCACTATTATAGTACCACCCTAATTGATTGTACTATAACCGAGGTAAATGGATAGAGCGACGTACCCGGAGGATCTCTTGCTCGTTCTCATCTTCCTCCACCACGTAGATGGTCTCCTCAACATCTCCTAGCACCAGGTTGCAATGGCTATCGTATGCCTACCCAAAATCATCTGTCAGTAAAAGCCACGTAGCCAGAGGCTGGGGTGCAGGCGTAGGACTCACATGGAGACGGCCCTTGAGCTCGCGATCGCCGCGCAGCTTGACGAAGACGATTTCATCGAGCGACAGGCGCACCAGATCTAAGGGCTCGGAGACGGACGATGTGCCCGCATCCTCGGTGTCGGCCATGTCGAGGTCGAGGGTGGGTGGAAAAGGAGAGACTGAAGCGTTAAGCTAAGCGAACGAAAGGAAGGGGGGAAGGATCCAAGCTGCAGCGTGTACAGCAGACGCGGGACATGGATGGTGAAAAAGGCTACAGAGTCTGACAGGGATCTGGCCCGCCAAGACCACAACAAGCGGCACCTCCTCATTTACTCCGCTTTTATAGTCGCAGCTCGATTCCCCCCAACTTCTGACGGCCTGAACACCCCCCCGGCTTTTTCCCTACGTTCCTTCATGTTTCCTGTCCTCAGTTCGCAATGCTGGGGTTTATTCGTTCCAGTGAGAGCTTGGGCTCTCATTTGGTGTGTCCTACGTACCGTCGATGTCGATTAACTCACCTACCTCGCTGTTCTCCACTTCTTATACTTCGGGATCCTACGCGCCGCCAACGATCATCCGGATCACATTTACATCTTCGATATCGGAACGACGACAGCAGCAATCATTCTAGGAATAAAGGCTGGTTCGCTAATAGACATGCTCCACAGCTGGGACGGGGAGCCACGGGCATACTGGAACCTGGTCAGGTTGACTTGGGCGATCATGAGATCTCCTATGCACAAGACGACAGAGGGCACGACATTGGGGCTGGTCCCCGGGTCGAGAGTTTCGAGGATGTGAAGCGACATTTCAACGCTATCCTCCGAGATGGCCAACCAGACCAGGTGATGGATGCGATGCTTGATCCTCGCTTTGAGAGCTTGGTTTGCTTGATGCCACCCAGCACCTTTGTTGAAGTCTTCCATCTCCTCTCCCCGGCTTACTTTATCGATCCCTATCGGGAAATCCATCGTCCCATTCATCCGTCGGCTGTTGATGTCAAGCAGTACAAATCACTGGACTCGATTTTCGACGAGTTTGCCAGTAACCTTTCTGCCATCCTGCAGATTAGGTGGGCGGGCGGCCAACCCTTGGGCCTGGCTGAGTACACGCACCTGCTCAAATGCGCACGCTCAATGGGCGATGCTATCATGGCAGACTATATCTGGCAAACAATTAGGGAGGATGGAATGGTGCCAGATTCCCAGTGCTATAATTACTACATGGAGGCGAAAGTCTGGGATAGAGCATACACCGGCTTGGAGAAGTATCGCCTCAGAATGACCCCTTACCTGTATCGGAAGAGGAGATTCTTCGAACCCAACCCCGGATGGCAAGGTTACGGTACGGCTGCCCGAAGTGTGAGAAAAGAAGTGCTGCAGATCTTCAACGAGATGACACAGGAGGGTACCTCGGGGGACACCACCACCTTTGTCAATGTGATCCTTGCGTCAAGCCGAGTTGGCCATATGCAAGGAATCAAGAATGTCCTGCACACCGTCTGGAACATTGACGTTGATTCGCTGCTAGACCAGGTCGATGAGTCGATGCTTCCAGAAGTGACCCCATACGACCGTTCCTCACCGCTGTACCCCACAAACCACCTGCTGTTCGCCGTAGCTCATGCCTTCGGCACCAACAATGACATCCCTGCCGCGCTGCGTACCATAGATTTTATTTCGAACAAATATGACATCCCGGTGCCGGAGAATGTCTGGCTCGAGCTATTTGAGCGATCGTTTGTTTTGTCGCGTCCGAGGTTTGGCCCCGACGCTGAAAGGAATGCGAAGGGCCAGGTTTCATATGACTTCCTCAACTCCATGTTCGAAACAATGACTTCCGAGCCTTTCAACGTGCGTCCAACCATCGAGGTGCACCATATCCTCGCCAAAACTGCGTGGGATCGCGCCAGGCTGTCGGAATTCCTGCACCATATGGAAGCTGCGTATAATATTCTCAGGGAGACAAGAAAGAAGAGAAGAACTGCGAGGTCGATAATAGAGGCGTATCTGGGACAGGCACAAACGGAAATCCTCAAATCACGAGCCTTTGCAGATGCTGTGCACGCATATGACATTCTGCGCTTGCGCACTATGCAGCAAACCGTTGTCATGGAGCGTCTTGCAAGACTATTGCTGATCCACCATCGTTGGCTGGGTCGTCGGAACCAAGCGTGGGAACGGACCCTTCTTCCGCAGGCGCTGGAAGAATGGCGAGACTTTTTGCCGGAGTCCGTAGTATACCATACCCGAGGAGGGCTCGTCGAATTCGATGGTGCTACCTCTTGGCGCCAGCGTAATATTAGATCCCATGACAGAGTACCAGTCCGGCGGCCAACCTTCGGAATGAACTTCGAGCTTGATGACGACGCAAACGATATAGACGACGACATTTTCTGGGATTATTATCGACAATCTGCCCCGCATCTTGATCTGTCCATTCCACCCCTGAGAAGGCTTTTCGAGGCTGTACACGAAGACAATCTCAGTAGCACTTACGACGACGAAGCTTTCCTGGCGGAAGAACTGGGATATGAAACTGGCGAGTATGAGATCCCTAGAGTTACCGCAAGGACGCCCAGACAAGCGCGCTCTACCACTTGGGGACGCCAAACAAGAGAGGAGGACGATTCCATAACCACAGGTCCGGGTCCTCTCTCATGGGCCTGATTCTAGCTCATATCCGAGCCACTTCGCTTTCTCTCACTCTCTTCATCACCATCTTCTTTTTTCTTCTTTTTTCCTTTTTTTTATAACTTCGATTGTGACTTTCATCTGCGCATCCGGAAAAGTTAACAATTTGCGGATACCTTCACTTAGCCCAGATTTCTTTCTTTCGCTTTTCTTTTCTTCATGTCCTGAAGCGGGATATATGATGAGCTGATCTTTGGCTGTCAGTTATGATACCTCATGTGTGCATGTATTGCCTTACCTGAGCGGATACCCTGTCTATATGACATGTTACATATTGAGCTCTTTTATGCTTTTCGAATATTATCATTATTCTTTTGATTGTGAGAGTATTGTCTTTCAGTAAGCAAAACAGTAGTCAGTATCAATCTTTCGAGCCATGCTCCGACGGGGTGCATACCTATACAGAAATGGGACTTGACGTCTGATTGTATACCTCAGACAACGTCAGTCCACCAAGGATCCATTCATAATCATATACATACAATGCGGGTATATGCTACAAAATGCAAGGCACCTATCCAGTCAGTTCACTGAGCCTATAGCCAGGCTCCACCACCATCATCATATCTTCTCCGCCTTCAAATCATTCACCACCATGTACCGACCAATCGTAATCCAACCCCACCGGAACCACACCATCTGGCTCTGATGGGCCTTAACCATAGCCGACTGCGCAGTCATCCACTCATTAACAGAACTGACAAACAAAAGCCGCGACGGGAGCTGGCCCTTAGATCCAGCACCACCACGGCCCAGAACCGAATGCAGCGCGCCCCGAACCATCGTAAACGGCGCATCCAGCACACCCGCGTACTTGCGCAGCAGATTCGTCGTGGTAAGCGTATACAGAGTGACGGGACAGGTATACCCCGATTTATCCTTCATCAGGGACCGCAGGAAATGAACAGCGCCGTGGTACAGAGACCGGTGATTAGGGTGGTTGCTGATACCTCCCTTGTCGAAGGTCAACAGCACGTCGATGGTGGCCGTAGGTGCAGAGTCGGCTTTGTTCGACTTCTTCTTGGAAGAAGAGGTGCTGTCGCTGAGGTCGGGGGCAAAGGCGTGTTCGAGAACAGCTGATACGTCGGACTCGGTCCATTGGACGGTCATGCTGTCGCGGAATCGGGTGGGGTCGTCGATGATGTATACGTCTGATTCTTGGCGTAGGCCTAGTTGCAGGGCGCTTTTCACGAGCTCCTTTTTGCGGATGTGGCCCAGGCCGTCGGCGTCTCCTGTTTCGTGTTGCGGGTTGGTGTTAGTGGGTGTATATTGGGGGAGAGGGGTGTTTGTTCGATGGTTTATGTGGGTGCTGCTTACCACTGCTGAGACAGAGGATCTTGAGGTGGTTGCCGTACTCCGGTCTGGTCAGGGCCAGTACCGTGGGCGCGAAGAACATGGCTTCATCGTCCGGGTGGGCGATCAGGAGACATATCCGCTTGTTGTATAGACGAGGGAATGCGCCGCCGAAGGGTGAGGACGTGGTTGAGGAGAGTGTCCAGAAGAGGAACACGGCTAGAATCGCGGAACCGAGAGAGAGTAATGTTGACGGGGACATGGCGTGGGAGTAATCAAAAGGGGGTGATTTGGACGTTGAACTTTAGGAATGAAGGGGAGATAGTCAGGAGTAATTGGATCGTCGGGAGGTTTGACAAATTGTGGGAGAAGCTAGTAGGAGCTCAACGGGGTGCTTTTTTCGGGGGATATTCGACGACCGTTCGCCGCTTGCATGAAATGATGCACGTGATGCTGGGGGTTGTAATCCACCAATTGTTGGGCTATAGCATACAAATAGTGTTGGTTTATTCAGATTGAGACACCGTTAGGGGAGTGTGACCCCGATGGGTTGAATGGTGAGGATTAGAAAAGGGATAAATAGTTGATTCGTCTCAGGGTCCTGGGTTGACGATCTCTAGAGCTCCATGTCTCCCGGACGCGGAGCTATCACCACGTGACTTACGAATTGAGTACATCGGAAGATAGTTCCAATTGCATTTCTAATTGTAGGAAATTAGTGTGATAAATCTTCCGAATTGTGGAATTTATTGGTTTATCGGATGCTACTAACTTAGTAGCTTGTTCTATGCGAGCGACCTCAAATATCCAAGTACTAGTACGATTGGCTAGAAAATGATCATAATGCTGAGAATATATACTTTTACGAGATCTACTCCGTTACTGTGGATATATTTATTACTAGTAAATTGGTAACATATACCAACATTTCTCACATTTGTACTGAAACGATACAGACTTACTTAGTAGCATCAGAAGAGCAACTAAAGCCTCATCATATTTACAAAATGCACGGAGGAGCTCCTCCAAGCAAGTTTGATGAATGCAGCTAGCATTGCGCGTTCCATTACCAGCATTGCGTTCCGACGCCAATGACATCAAAAGTACCAGGTGCCTACTTAATGTCAACCATAAGCTGACTCAAATGTCAACATTAGTAATATTGATTATGCTTTTTACTGACTTCAATCATATCCATTTTCAGCAACAGCATACGTATCTCTCAACATCTCAGCTGTCACCTTCCTGATCCGTTTGATACGAATTAGTAAGTAAGCTCTATGCGCGGAAAAGAAGATTATGGCCCCCACCAATCACATGAATGTCACAGAGCACTTGCATTGCAGGTCTCTCCGCGGACCCAGCCAACCTTCTAAAGTACTAGGATAAGGCTATCACCATGGATCCTTTCGCTCTTAGCCTGAACTGCTTACAAATTCCATGTCGATATACAAACCAAGGGACGACTAGAAGTATTTCTAGGGTGGTATTTGGAAAAGAGACATTGTCTCGGCTCGACGGCATCCAGAGACTGACTGTATCGGGCAAAGTACGGAGACCCCGCGGTTCTCCGGTCCCAAAAGAAGACCAGTCAAACTAGTAGTACCAGGTATAGCCAATGATGAGGAATACACTAGAATCGATATATTGATCGAGGATTCTAGTGATTCCTTGTCGGCTTCTAGTGTTTTTCCGCGGGTAGAGTCGGCGGTAGCAGGGGCCAGATTAGATAGAGACGTCATCACATGGCCATGATTCAGCTCTCCTTTTCCTAGTAACTGGATCTAGATTCAGTGACTATAGTCGCTGGAGATCGGTAGTATCCAGGATGGTCAATGACAGACCGTAAGATAACCCATGTTTGAACGTAGGAGTCTCAAGAGCAGAGTCAGTATACAGTTCTCTCTACCATTGGCTTCTAGAACTTCCTAAGATGGATTGCACTAGCAGGTGGAACACAGAAACCCACGTCCTGTGCAATTCGGCCGGAGTGAATTCCAAACAGAAGGTTTTGGCTACGAAGGTTCGTGCAATATCCTATCATCTAAGTTCTCGGGTGCTGATAGCCGGTATTGTAGGGCTGAAAACCCGCGGACACACAGAGTCGGTTCACATGGCAATTGCTGCGCATCATGCCGCGGGCAGCAGCTATGAACTAGAAATTCATCGTCGAAAACAGCCATAAATATACTGCCGAGCATAGATTTTGCGACGCAATCATGTTCAAACGACCAGATTGAGACATGATGGTATCAATGTGCCGGACTTTACCCCCGCGGGGTTCAAGAGCTCTCGAGTCTATTTGATAGTAAGATTATAAGTAACCATGAATCTGCCATGAAACGTAAACACAGACGTCGTGGCAATTCTCAGTCGGTCTAGGCAAATAGAGCAAGTAAGTTGAGCGACGATATCCGAGACCATCGGGCCACCGTTAGTCATAGAATATATGGCTTTGTGTAGGAATGGCGGTAAAAAGCGGATAGCATCAACCTGAGCGGACGGCAGGTACGGCGTCAACCAAAGACTGCAAGTGGTGTACCCACGGACCGATCTGACTTCCGTCGAGGACCTTACCGGGCAAGGGAATTGGGGGACAACGGCAGTCGCCGAAGTCCTGGGACCAGAATGGTGTAATTCCCGCTAAATCCTCATTTAGTGAGTGAATGAGCTGGTCCAGAGACCTTGGAGGAGAAAGGAGAGAAAATTCTGAGGCGCTAGTGCCGTGGTGAAGAGTCATCGCATGGAGTCCGCCAAAGCTAACCATGAAAAGAGAGCCGGGCCGGTGGGCAAGCCCCATTCGAGAAAAACGGGGGGTGCGGCGTACCGCTAGTCCACTACATACCCTCATCCACCTTTGGGAGGGGTTTCCGCGGAAAGACCCAATGGAAAAGGCGCAACGGTAAACATGGCCTTGCACCTTGCAAGAAAACGCTTTAGCATTCGTAGTTGGCATCATTAATATGACCATTCACTGCTACTACTACCTGTTTTGCAGCTGCATGGAATGGGTCCAAGCTTCTGCACATCCAAGCTGGGAGGGGTTTCAGGAAGCCGTCACGGCACTAGTCCACAAGATGGCGGTTAATAACGCAACCGCCGTGCGTGCTCAGGCAGGAGTAGTAGAAATCCCTCATGTAGACATCTCCTGCTGGGTGAAACTAGGCGATTGGCAAAAAGAAACATGGGGAATGTGATCATACTCTGTCGGAGTTGGTTTGTTATCGATCGCCATATAGCAAACAGATTCGTATTATAGAGCAAAGACTAGTCTGGATGGTGAGTTTCACGCAATTGGGGAATCATATCGGCAGTAAGGAGGATTCTGTGAGAGTGAAGAATGGTCACCGGATGCAATCTTCACGGTCTGATCATCAGTGTATTGCGCAATGGACCAAGATCTAGTGCATGCACCTGCGTCGGCGCTTCCCCAAGATTAACTTGATGTAGAAGAATTTAGGAGCATCAGCTGGAGGCGGCCCTTGCCGACTCAGATATTAGCCTGATACAGTCAGTGTCAATTCTCTAACATCCCCATATATGACAGGCCAGCGATCATATAACATGAGCTGACCAGTACTTTGTCGATGAGGCTTGGCGGGTAACACTGAGGCTAAAATCCTGTATAGTAACATCCGAACTCGTGGCGTGATCGAATCGGCCATCCGTGGCCGTCAGTGACAAGATGTGCCGAAACTCTCAGGAAACCGGGACGGTCAAGCCGACAGCTGGAGGACCATCAGGGTGAAAAGTCGGCCAAGGTACCTGGATCGTCAGAGGTCAGACCGATCATTTCACATTGCGCATGCTGTCGTCCTGGCAGCTCAATGGGTAGTGGTGAAACTGTTAGGTAATGGGTATGGCGGCAATGGGTAGTCATTCGTCAGAACGTCAGAACTGTCCCTGGCCAAGTCACAACGCACGTTGCTTTAGTCTAGAACTTCAACATTAGTAGTGAATATCATATGTTAACTACATATTACTTTTGGATATTATTTCCCAATTCAATTGTTGTTTTCTCACGCAACCCTCATACTATCCTACGAGGCTAACTAACCACCACTTTCATCTACACCGACCGACCGGCAACTGCAGCCGGATGATGTGATGCCCCGCATAGAACGGAATTTTCAGCAGTGCGGGGAAAAAGGCGAACCTATCGCCTTGCAGTGAGCAACAACGGAATCTTCCTCCTGAGCAAAGGGGTCCCTGTTAGCGCCGTCAAAACCATCGTGAGACTTGGCCAGGAATGGCAATAACGAGGAGAGCCTGCAGCCAGCTTCGTCATTCAGGTCCTCAGTGCCTGAGCCCGAGCCCTTGACAAGCCACTCAACCAAGTCTCATCGGAACAGGGTACCGCTGTACCGCGCGGGTGGAAAAGAAAAAAAAAAAGGCACATATCCTAATCAAGATTTTTATTTTCTCTTCGAATTTGCCCTTGACAATTTAGTCTCCTTTTTTTCTCCCTTTGGCCTTGTCGGGATGTGGAACCTGGCCGAGCTGTAACCTCAAGACTCAAGAGGCGCTGCAATGGAATAAAAACTCTGCAAAGAATTTTTTTTTTTGGATTATTTCCCAAAAGGTTCCCATTCCGTACGCAAAACATCTGGTTCTGATGGGGCTAGCGTCTTCCTCCGTCCGCGGATTCAGCGCCTCGTTGGCTCAAAAAGTGCAAGCGGCATCACAGATCCAGAGGATCTCCAATTAGTGTCGCAACGTGTTGCGGTATGGTAATGTATACCCGCGTCACGGTGCCGGTCACCGCTCGTACGCGCAAAACTTGCGCCAGACCGCCTTGCAACTGTTCAGAATTTCGGGCTCTCTCTGCCACTATATGACGCCACGTGATGGTTTGATGACGGCAGCTGACCTTCCTGAACGAGCAAAGAAAGCGCCCTTTTTGTCAGGTGTCGTTACGGGCTCAGGTCCCGGCTGCCGTCTTGGACGGATATTCGGTGCCGGAAACACTATGATGATTTGAGTGACTTGTCATGCTTCCTTGTCTTCCATCTCTCCATTGCTCATCAGGCACCACATCAAGAATTGGCTCTCTACTAATGCTGTCAATAGAGTACGTACTATGGTTGTCGTGGCAGGCCCTGGGCCCCCAACTATACAACGGCCCAATCAAATTGTGGCGTGACCTGGAGGGGAATACTGTCTAGAACCTTAGTCAGCCCCATTATCCTTGGTTCGGATCTCCAACAAAAGGACATGACAACATCACTGAGCAATTTGGCATGATCTCGAAGCCCGATGATTAGGACCACGAGTTCATTCTGAATAATCACTAGTAGGTATTGCGTCAAATCATCACCGCCTCTCTACGAATACGCGCCTGGGTCACGCAAACATTCGCGAGCGAACGATCGACAGCCAGGGGAGGGACTTCGTTCCGGACCCAGGGACAGCCAGACTAAGTCCATTTTCTATGGGGTAGGAGTGAGTCACTGCGCACGGCCTCGACGGAGGGACATCGGAGAGCTAATCACCATGCTTTGTGGCTAGCGAAGTGTTCAAGTGATGCAGCAGGGTAGATTAAATACGATTTTGTTGCAGCTTCGTAAAACACACTTCATGCAGGTAGTAGCACGTCTTTCTCAGAAGCAGACTGCATGAGCCCGGACAGTATCACATGCGTTGAATTGTGAAGAGAAACGAATCAACCTGTAAGTAAGGCGTACATGTTGCGCTGATGTCGAAACAAATACTAGCATCCGTAGGATTTAGCCGAGGACAAGACTGTCTGACGCCTTGATTATTGCCATACATTTGATTATTCAGAATCACAGATCCGGGGTTGGGGTCAGACTGCGGATAGATGACATTGACTTGAGACTGTGAATGATCAACCCCAAGTTGCCATAGGCTGACGAGTCCTTGAATATTCTAGAATTGGGTCGATGGCATCTATTGTGAAGTCCACCGTGGGGACACATTAACCACTGATGATGAGTCCCCAGATCTAGAATGTCCCATTCATTGAATGTAATTCTCCCATACAACAAGTATTATCATTTAGATCACGCAAGATCCTGTGTAAGCTACACATCGATGACAATGGTTGATGGAGCCTGTGAGCCTGTCAAACCATTCTGTTGCATGGCGCACGCTTTTCTCCTCGGGGAAATCCTTCCGCCCAGCAGCACAACAGGAACCGAGTGTGTTTCTACTTTCTCAGACGCAGACGCTTTCCGCCGGAGACAGCCGTTTTGTCACGTACGGAAAGCGTAATGTAAGGCCCACGATGACGCTTTTTCTGCCGGGCCCCACTCAACCTCCATCGTCCGCCCGATGAGATGGAGCCCTGAAGGTGGCCAGACCAGGGAATGAATGGCACCTGTTACATGCGGTGGGAACGTCCTAGAAGAAACCATACTAAAAAAAGGGCGAATTTGGAAAGTAAAAACTCAGGAGTAGAAAATTCGATTTTTGAGGTAGTCCTCGTTTCTTTTTTTTTCTCTCTTGGGGAAATATATCTGGTTTTAAAAAAAAATAAAAAAGCTTGTTGCGTTCATTCAAAGGCAGCTGCTCTCCCACTTTTATTCTTCCCTTCTTGATTCTTCTGCTTCTGTCACACCCAATTCATCTCATCTTCCCTTCACCATCCCATAGCATCTGAACCCAAGTGGTGACTTCAACTATACCACACTGCCCATTGTATCCTCCGTACCGGTGCTTGGATACTCCATCATCTTGACAGCAACATCTAGACGAACGTCAACAATACCACCACACGTCAACTGGATTATGAACTTGGTCGTCTACCACACATCGCAACTCTACCAATATCGAAGCAATTCCTAAACAATCACTTCCCAAGTTATTGTTCAGCAGCATCTACATATACAAGCTCTAGTCTTCGAACCATCCCTATTCCGTCCACAGCAACCTCTCACCGGAACATTTTCTCCACAGCCGAAGTAGGGGCCTACAAAGCCGGCTCTCACAAATTCTCATATTCTTTTGCCCGGCACGGTTGTCACAAACTCAAAGTGTTAGCCACTTGAACTTTTGACACCATGCCTGGCCGTCTACTCTCCAGCTTTGTTCGCCCTTCCCTCTCTCACCACCACCACTCCTCTCACCACTCTTCCGTCTCCCACTCCAACTCCTCGTCCTCGTCGTCTGTGAATGAGATCCCACCGAACACAGTGGCCTCCAAGAAGCCGTCCACGCATGGTGCGGAAAGAGCCCGTTCACCCGAGCGTCGTCTGTCTTTCGCCGTCGAACACCTCATCCACCCCCACCGTGATCACAGCAAGGACAAGCGACGCAGCCATGGCCGGTCCTCCCGTTCCAAGGAGCGCGCCGGACAAGAGGAGATTGCCAATGCTCATGCTAAACTAGACGTCATTGTCGAATCCCCGCCGCTTGTGTGCTACGGATCCCCTGCGAACTCCACTGGTGCGCTGTTCTCGGGGCGCCTGAAGATCAGCATCTCCGAGCTGGCTGGCATGGTCACCCTGGACACTTTCGATATGCGCCTGATGAGCAGACTGACAACGAAGAAGCCTGTTTCCAGAGACTGCGCCAACTGCGCATCGCGCACGGAGGAACTGACTCACTGGAACTTCCTGACTGAGCCTCTTCATCTCAAGAATGGCGACCATGAATTCCCCTTCAGCTACCTGTTCCCCGGTCATCTGCCCGCCTCCTGCAACGGTTCGCTCGGTCAAGTCGAGTACTTCCTTTCTGCGCGTGCCCACAACGTCAACGGCGAGGAATACACCTACGAGATGCCCGTGCACATCAAGCGTGCCATCCTTCCCGGAAACGACAAGTCCTCAATCCGCATCTTCCCCCCTACCAACCTCACCGGCCGCATCGTTCTTCCCTCTGTTGTGCACCCGATTGGCACCTTTCCCGTTCAGATGACTCTGAGCGGAATCGTGGACAAGAAGGAGGACACGCAGACTCGGTGGCGCCTGCGTAAGATGATGTGGCGGATCGAAGAACACCAAAAGATCGTGTCCACCGCTTGCACCAAGCATGCACACAAGATCGGGGGCGAGGGCAAGGGAGTCCTTCACCAAGAGACGCGCATCATCGGCCACAACGAAGAGAAAGAGGGCTGGAAGACTGACTTCGACACCGCTGGCGGCGAAATCAGCATGCAGTTCGAAGCGAACATCAACCCTTCTTGCAACCCTGTTTGCGATCTCGAAACCCCTGGTGGCTTGGAAGCGAGACACAACCTTGTCATTGAATTGATCGTGGCTGAGGAGTTCTGCCCGAACCGGAACCCCAAGCTCATTACTCCCACCGGGGCGGCGCGCGTCTTGCGCATGCAGTTCCACCTTCATGTTACGGAGCGCAGCGGTCTCGGCATCAGCTGGGATGAAGAGATGCCGCCGGTGTACGAAGATGTGCCTGCCAGCCCGCCTGGATACACCATGCTCGATGGTGACAGCATCATGGAGGACTATCACGGATCCCCCATTCACCTGCCCGAGTATGAGCAATTGGAGCGCATGGACTCCCTTCGACTGGACAGTGACTCTACTCACTCTTCAATCCGGGGTCGCTCTCGCCTGACAACCGATGACTTGACTGCGGAACCGACGGTACCTGCAGCCAGTAACCGAGCGCCGTCTGTCGATTCCCAAAGCTCAAGACGCACATAACACCTTTAACTTCACCGTTGACTTTCCTTCATCTATTTTTTTTTTTCTTTTTCAACAAACCTGGACTCGACAGATGTCCATACCAAGCTACGCCGCTTACGACGTTACGATTTTTAACGAATTGGACGATTAATAAATCCTAAAGATTCGGATTCATCTCAGTTGCTCTCAACAGTCACTCTCAACAAATTGGCTTGCCATGTCCTAATGAACTCTCTAATACCACTGGCATGGAATTAAACAAAAAAAAGGGGGAATATCGGAGAAAAAAAGTTCGTCTTTCTTACTTAGAATTTTCATTGTCTTATCACGGAGTGGGGAATTTTCACAGTCTGCATGATACCCATAGTTGCTACAAATATGTCACAAACCTGGCTATTTCTTCTGTTCTGCACCAACCACCTTTTGTTGTTGTCCTCAAAAATGAAGAGTGTCAAGATCGCTACCAATATACCTGATTAATAGAACTAAAGAAAAACGATAATTTTTTCCTGAATCGAAGCCTCCATCCTAAACTATCCACCGTAACAATAAAGAACTATTGATCGCCCTTTAGTAACCCCATAGTCGCAAATCCCCCAACCCAAGCCAAGCCAGGTATAGTAAAGCCCCGTGTGACACAATCCGGGTAGGTACAGCTTTAATTCCCTAACTCACAATCAATAAAAGTTCTCACCAGTCAACCATACCCTTGCTTACTTATTCTTATTCCTGTTACTCCGTAGGTACCCTGATCTGAACTGGCCAGGCCAGGCCAGTCTCGTCCTCTTCATGGTATTTCTCTCGCCTTCTTCTTCCAACCGTCGTAAACAGTGTATGTGTGTGACATCTACTGCACCCATCCACCCACTATTCAATAATCAGGTTACAGTCTCATGCACGTACCCAGATTTATTCCCCCCCCTCTGAATATCAACAGGTAGTAAATAATCGCTCGTGCTACACAAGCCCTTGTCTCGGCCCTTTTGCTCTCCCTCTCACTCTCTATTAAAACCTCCCCCCCTGCAGATCGGATCGGTAATCTGCATGTCGTAGTGTATGTAGTACTAGTACTTTGTTATTTTTTGTTGGGTTGGATGGTTCTAGTTGGTAGGTTGGTAGTAGTTGGGGAATGGATTGAATGACTAGTGGTTTGGTTTGTTTGGGATTATTTGAACTATTTAGTGGGATGGGGGTCCCCCTTGGATGCTACTGATGCTACGCTTACTTGCTACCTTGTTGGTGAAGATAACTTTGCTTCGTTGTGTGTGTGTGTGTATACATCTCTTCTTCCCTTATGTTTCAGTTCACTCATTCATCACTATTTGAGTGTAGTATATGCACTTTGAACAATATCGATATTCATTCACCACCTTCGCTTTCCCGCTCTTTCTTGCCGTATTCGCCTCGCCTTGCCCCCTTTTCGACCATATGTGAAACGCCATCACTCAAAGAATAAATACCATGTGTCTGCCGCGTGAACTCCTTAATACCCTTTTGCTCCTTTGGACTCCCGTTCGCGTCTTTCTTCAACTTCGTCTTTCATCTTTCCGCCTTGAACTCCATAATAACTCCGGGGATATTTTCATCAAACAATAAAAAAGATATCACATAACCATGAACATGAGAAGAAGAAAAAACAATTACATAGTTGGAGGAAGATATGCACATCATGAATCGAAAATGGGTCCATATGCATGGATTCCGTGAGATTCCAGTTCGTATACCACTTTCTTTGTGACGAATGGATTGCTGATAACACAGACAGCCTCGGCGTCAAAATCCCGGACCATCTGTCGGATAATCGGGACCATGTCGATTCGTCCTGCCTGGTTGGTGTCGATGATCACCGGATTCGTGTCCATCTCGGACACCAGGTTCAGGATGTCCTGACCGTACGTTTTGAGCGGTGCCCGCGTCTGCCAGAGTACTCGAAGTTCTGGCCGGTTCGCATCCCCCAGGAAGGAGAGACACGGGCCGATTCCGGATCCTGTCGTTACAACCACCACGCGCTTGAAGACCCGCATCGCGTATGCAAAGCCGTTAATCAAGACCCCTCGCTTCCAGAGGTGAGTGGGTGGGTCTTGGATGCAGGCTGTCGTCCAGTCCCCGGCTTTGGACACCAACGCAGAGAAGCTTTTACCTTCCGGGTCCGGGAACGTGGCAAAGCCATGCCAGTCTTGCAGTGGGTGTCGGGATAATTGGATGCCCTTGCCGAAGTTCGTCGTGGTATGCGTGAAGTGGAGACGCACCGCATGCGAGGAGAGGTATTCGGCCCGGACGGGGACTTTGCGGAGAAGAAGCCAGGGATGGATGATTGCCACGACCGTGACCATCAAGAACCAGAACGCAGGAAGAGTGACGAGGAACCGACCCAGAGACTCATGGTACGCCTCTTTGGCCTGGTCGGCGAAGATCATGAGCAATATCACAAAGAGTGCCACGACGAGCCATCCAGAGAACCGGTGCGTCAGCTCGAAGTAGTCGTGCCTCTTAAAGCGGAACTTCGGGTGGGCCACCACGATGATTGCCAGCAGCAGGACAAGAATAACGTATGCTAAGACAACGGGCGCAAGGGATAGAACCGACGCTCCGGTCCAGTACTCCCGAGACATCACGCCCACGAAGCCCACATACCAAACGAAAGCGGCTACGCCACATCCGCTGTGCACTCCGCCATAATGATACGCCTTTGCGGCCAACAGACGCAACCATTTCGGGGCTGATCTTGGTATAGAGCAGACGGAAATGAAGATGGAGTTGACCACCAACGGCTGTCGTGCCAAACCACATGCCATCAGGTTGCCGGCGGTGGCGTTGACCAGGGCTAACAGGGTCCGGTCTGTAACCATGATGGCCACGAACACGGCCACATTGGCCAGGAAGACCAAGGTGAAGAGACGACGGTAGATGTTGAGCAAGGCATACCGGATTCGAGATAGCTTCTTCACCTTGTGCTCTTGGGCTTCAAGGTCCCAGGGGTTGTTGCCTGCATGATTGTTTGAGGCCTCCACCTTCTCTGAGAGCTCATTGACTATAGTCTGGTCTGTCAATGTTGCTTCGCCTGGGCTCGGTGGGCCTGATGCACATTTGGCCGGTTGTGGTACCGACACAATGGTCTGTACTGGTGAGGATGACATGCTGACTCGGGATATTCCAAATCCGAGGACGTGAGGGAGGAGGAGGGTGGGTGAGAGACAAGAAGCAGACACCCAAGAGAGGTTATCCCAACCAAGATAGGTGGAGGAGGAGGAGGGATGCGAGTGGCAAGGGTTGGTGTGAGGATCAGGTACAGACCGACGCAAAAGGGAAACAAGAGCAATTGCAAAAATTGGCTATACCCTAGGTAAGATCATGGCCCAACGAATGATTTGAGAGAGATGAGGTGAGGGGTTGAAGAGAGAGAGGACCTGACAGGCGTTCACAGTTCACCTCCGAATTGGCATTGCCGTGAGCCAACTGCGGTGAATGGGCACCTGCGTCTTTTGAATCTTTGTGGATGACGACATCTCATAACGATGCAGAAGAAGTATATTTCCCGAAGCGTGGACCTACATCGAACACCGGAGTTACCTTGGGGCTATTGTGTCTAGTCCATGTTCCCAGCAGCTGGACGCATACCGCATGCGGCATACTGTCGGCCCGTTTTCCCTCTACAAAATCCTTTTCTTTTTTTATTATTATTTTTATTAATTTATTATTTTTATTTTCATCTTTTTTCTCTTTATTTTTATTTTTCTGATACTTCACTTTGCCGAGCCAGGTTTTTCAGGATTTATCCACCAGACCTGAAGCCTGATACTATTGCACGGGATGGAATCCCACCCTAAATTGGTGGATTTGAGGCTGACTGCCAATGAGCAGTGAAAGATGGCATGGTGCCATTCAAGATTCAGCTCTGCATTCCCCGAATCGAGAAAGAGAAGACCCAATGGATGGTCCCCGAAGGAGGGGGGAAGTGAACCGTGCCGCCTCAGATCCATGGCTGATGAATCTAGTGACAGTGATAACTAGATAGAAGGGTCTAGAGATTAGCATGATCCGGCACAACCAGTCCGAGTGGCTCCTGCAGGAGGGTCAGGGTTTCCCTGCCTGACGCTAGCAGGTGAAGACACTCGTGTGAGACGCAATGATGCTCGCCACGGGGGGAGGATCGTATTCCCCACCGCTGCACCGCCCGATGGGGGGCGTAAAGGTGGAGGGATGAGGCAATGGGAAAATCGATAATCGGATTATCGGAGCACGGGACACAGGATGATTGTTGAGAGGCAAGTTAGTGAAAGAGTTGACTTGACAGGGCCCCGGCGGCAATATCCACCCACGATCCATGCAGGACGCACAGATTCCTTGCTTTTTTCCTAATTGGGAGAATCAACTAAATAAGAGTTCTATCGGTGGCAGGCGCAGATTGCAGATGGAGCCCTGCCATGTCGTTGGGAAAGACTAGTGTGTCCCGAGGTGCTGGCCAGGCGGCCCGGTAATGGAGTCGAGGGAAGAGTGCATATGCGCCTGATAGAGCGACAGACACACCAGAGAAAGAAAGAAAGAGACAAGTGATCAGAGGGTTACCCACACCGTACCACCAGCCAGGTTTCCATTAGCGGGCGGGGTACATTTTCAGCGGTGCCAGGCGCGTCTTGCAGGAAAAGACGTACCCTTTGGCTGCCAAAGTGATAAGCAAGACGTCAGCCTAGCATGGGTCAGGCGAGGTGGATACCAAACAGGCAGGCATGATTGCACGATGGAAGTCGAGATTGAATTGGAAGCTGAATACAAAGCCCCCAAATCCAGCAGGCTGGGGCGTCAACCATGGATGAACGCTAGTTCGGTTCCCAAGGCGGGAGATCTAACCGGTGGGTTCAGCTGCACGAGGACATGAACTAGATACTAACCGCTCCGCCGATTCCTGAAGAGTGAAAGTGGCAAGAGGAAAAAGAGGGGGATTGAATGGATGGAACATAATTGGAGGCTATACTAAATGGGGGAAGCAAAGAACAATACCAGCTTGGGACTAAAGGGAGATGCACGATCGAGAGGCTCGATGACAGGGGAGAGTGGGAGCCATCAGATTCAATGGGAGAGCAGGATGAGGAAGATTGAGTCAAGAACCGTGGTGTTCGGGCTGAAGAGATGCCCAATAATGGATTAAGTTAAGGTATGGGGAAGAGAAACAGAGAAAGAAAGAAAAAAAAAAAAAAAAGAGTGGAAGAGGAAAAGATGGGATGAGAAGGGAAGTTACGAAGATCATGGATTGTGGAGAATAACTTTTATATTTTTTATTCTATTCTAATTTTTTTTTATTTTTTCTTTGGTTTGTTTTTCATATTGTTATTTTCTCTGGAGTATTTTTTAATTTTCTGTTTTTATTTTATGTCTTGGGGTGTTTTTGCTTTTTTTTGGCTTTATAATTTTTTTATTTCCTAATTCTTATTTCTTATTTCTTTTTGATATTTTGGATTTTCTGAATTTCCGCCTAGGAAATAGAGGTGAGTTCGTCTGCATGACGGGAGCTGTTCGCTCTGGCCAAGTTGCGACCCACTTCGGGATGCGATCTGAAGGACGAAACCGCGAGGGGATTAGTGGATGCTGCAATCGGCGGCTGTCATTCGATGTCTTGGGAGGAAGACGTGGGTCGGAGTGGGATCCACGCCCCGATCTTGGAGTGAGTCTCTCTCTCAGGATGCGATGGAATTCCAAATTCCAAATCATGGCATTTGTTCGAAAGGGTAAGTGATGGGGGTCCAAACTGGAAAAAATAACTGGAATTAATCTGGAATTCCCTTGTCATTCCCACATCCACTCACACCTTCCCCCCCTCTCTCACTGGCACAGCTCATGCTCTACTAGCTTGCTGTCGCTCTCTCTCTCTCTCACTTTCGCCGCAGGATTAGTTGTCGGTTTCATGAGCTGGTCCTTTTTTATTTTCTACTACCCTTAAAACTTCCCATCATGAATGGAGATATATTTATCGCCCCAGAATTCCCCTTTGCTGGATCGGGGAAATAATTCTTTCTGATCTTTTTATGATCATTCCTCGTCCAGGCTCCGACATTTGTCTAACCATTACTCCTCCTACTATTACTACTACCACTTACTGCTCCCATCTGGTCCCGTCACCTTCACACTGGAAACGGGGCATGTGTGATTTGATTGATTCACATTGGACTGGACTCAACTGGACTTGATTCAACTCTGACAACACTAACTCAACGGGACTGAATTGACCCTCTTTCTTCCCTCTTTGCTTCTCTCTCTCTCTCTCTCGTCCTCTCCCTCCTCCCTCCCTCTCCTGTCTTCTCATCCTCACCCTCCTCCTGTTTCCCACCTCCCTCTCTCCAACCCTTCTCCTGTTCCATCTTTAGTCTCCCACTCCTATCTTCTCCTCCACTCCTCCATATCTTGTCAATCAATCATCCCTTCAATTCTTGAACAAATCACCAGTACTCTCCTCCACGATGGGTAGTCTCTGGGAGTCTCCCACTCTGGGCGATCCCTTCAACCTCACCCACCCCGACAACCACCTGGACCACGCCAACAACCATGGCATCACTCACGGTGACGGTTTCTACACCGACTTGTTGACCTTTGCCTTTAGGGGCCCCGTCCACTATGACCGGCAACAGCCAATATTCATCGACGCTGAGGACGCTACGCGATTCTTCAACGCGTTGCAGTTCGAGACTCTGGTTCGAGCGCTGATTGCTGGTCTGAAAGCCCACAATGTACAGCCCGGCGATTGTGTTTTGGTCCACCTGGGAAATAGTGTAAGTAATCATCTAGTCATCTTCCTCCCCTGACTGGCCCGCTTATCAAATCACCCCAAACACTACTACTTACCTCGAGATCTCTCTCTCTCTGCCCCTCCCCCAACCTCACCCACCCTTCCTGTTCTTTGTTCTCTGTTCTATTCAATTTGATTTGTTACCTGTTTCTCCATCATATTATCGTCATTCCCATCATGCCCCTCCATCATCCTCTTCTTACTAACTCATGGTGTGGTAGATCATATACCCCGCGCTGTTCTTCAGCATCATCGGGGCTGGCGGTGTGTTCATGGGCTCCAACGCGCGCAGCCAACCACAAGAGCTGGAGCACATTCTGCAACTGGCGGAGCCAAAACTGATCATCACATCGTCCGATGCACTGCCTACGGTGCTGAGCGTGTCAGCCGACCGTGGAATGCATCCCAGCCAGGTGTGTCTGGTGGATGAGGCTGCAGGGGATTACATCTCCCAATATTTCCTCGCCGGACCATTGGCTTATGCGACTGCCGGCGCCTCCTATCTACTACCGAGCAGTGGGGGCGGCTCTGTTGTGAACTTCGCCCACCTTCTAGCGTATGGCGAAAGTGATTGGGTGGCCTTTGATGACGAGATGATCGCCAAATCGACGCCGGCCGCCATGTTCTCCACCAGCGGCACCGGAGGCCTGCCTAAGGCAGCATACCTCACCCACCATGCCATGATCTCTCACCACCTCACCATCCAATACGATGTGCCTTATGAGGTAACTCGCCTGATGTCGCTGCCCATGTTCCACATGTTTGGCGCGCTGTGGACCCACCTATTTCCCATTCGCTATGGCGAGCCCTTGTTTGTGCTGTCGCGTTTTGAAATGAACCTGTTCATTCGGACGGTGCGCAATTTTGGTATCACCGAGACCTACATGGTCCCCGCCATGATTCACAAGTTCAATCGGTCAGCCTCGTCCGCCACTAGCTCTCTGTCCTCTCTCCGTTACGTCGGGGTTGCCGGCGCTCCCATTGATGCCGCCGCCATGCAGCGCTTCCGGGAACTGCTTCACAGTGACGCCCGTGCCTCCCAGTTGTGGGGGATGACTGAAGTGGGGGTGGTGTTCCAGAATCGCTACGGGCCTCAGCAGGCCCCCGCCGGCAGCATTGGCCGATTGCTGGAGGGCTACGAGGTGCGGCTGGTTGGGCAGGACCACCAGCTGGTGCTCGAGGACAACCAGCCTGGCGAGCTCTGGGTGCGCGGGCCCGGGGTCCTCAGTGGGTACAAGGGCCGGTCAGACGCCAAAGACGCCCGAGGGTGGTTCCGCACCGGCGACGTTGCGTACGTGAGCGCCGGGCAGTTCTACATCTACGGGCGCACCAAGGAATTGATTAAAGTGCGAGGGTAAGTGGTGGTCAATTGGGAAGCAAACCCCGAAGCAAGTGCTAACCGTGACGTGCAGATGGCAGGTGGCCCCGGCGGAGGTGGAGGCAGCGCTACTCAAGCACCCGGAAATCGAGGACGCCGCCGTGATTGGGGTTACATCGCGGGACGGCAGCACGGAGCTGCCCCGAGCGTTCGTGGTGCGAGCCAAGAGCCTGACGGGCAGCCGGCTGACTGCGGACGATGTGTACAACTTTGCACGGCACCAATTGGCCAGCTATAAGGCGCTGGATGGGGGCGTGATTTTCGTGGAGGAGATCCCACGGACCGCGAGTGGGAAAATCCAGCGGTTCAAGCTATCTCAGATGAACACCTATCGGGAGATAGTGAGTAACTTGCTGGCACGGTTCAAGGGTGCTAGTATGCAGACGGTCGGGATAATGCATCCAGGGCGCATTACGGTGTAAAGGGGGGTTGCTTTTTTTTTTTTTTTCACTTCTCTTCTTGGTTTTCTGTTTTCTTTTTCTTCTTTCGACTTTTCTTCTTTTTTTGCGACATTTTTCTTCTTCCGTTGATATTCCGCTCTGGGAATGCCGTACATATTCGGGGGCGTTAGTGATTACGGACTAGGCTTTAGGCGTTAAGAGCAGGGTGGTCGGTGGGGGAGTGACAAGGAGGATGGAACCAGAAAAAGACGACTGGATTCGTCCATACAACTACACATACATACATACATCTGGAAGCACATAGCAAAGGCGCACAGATACATAACATGGAGATAAAGCTAAATTAGTTAGTTAGTATTATAATGATAACCATCATGTCAGAAAGAATCTCCTACCTAATCCGGCGAAAAACCAGCCCCTCTCTTTTTTTTTTTTTTTTTTTTTTCTGTTGCGCACCGTTAGTCCCAAGGGACACATCTACAGCAGACTACAGTGAACTACGGTGTGCTACTGTATCTTCTTAACCATGACTAGTTTAGGTTCTGCGCAAGTTTCGCCCTGCACGCCCGATACCTAACCGGGTAACCCCGGAAGAGCGGTTAAATTGGGGGTGAGTGGGTGAGTGAGTGGATTAGATCATCTGTTAGTCTGTTAGGGTGATTTTCCTTGCAGTACGTACTCCATTGCGGTGCAGTAACCTACTACTACTAGTGGATTAGCAGTTATCTACCCTACTTTGTGAACTTAGTAGGTATAGTAATGGAGTTGATTGAGGTGAGTGGTAGTAGTGGTGGTGGTTAGTTATCTTCGCTTAGTAGTTAGTTCATTAGTGGTGAGCTACTTACTATAACTAAGTGGTTGTCTAACCCTGTGGGGATTGGGATTGGTATGATATGGTGTGGTAGGGTAGGGTGTGGTAGTACAGTGGCTGTTGTTTGGCACATGTTTGTGGACGTTAAGCGCGTGAGTGTGATACATTACACCAAAACGCGCTGTTGGGTTTGATTCAGTTTAATTCAGTTTGAAACTAGATAAATGTGATATTTCTATCCATTGGATTTTAACTCTTTAACTTTCTGTAGAGAAAAGTAGCAATTGGGTTGTAAAGGCCCTCCCTCCGCCCAAATCTGAATCATACACTCACCCATCATCCTGTCGAGTGACATAATAAACAGGGTAAAAGAATTACTAGGATATTGTTTGCTGTCAGAACTAAATCTAGCCTTCGTTCACGAGAGGGGTAGATGGATTCTCAGTGGCTATTGTCTTTTTTTCTCCCGTAGGCGTGCTTGACTGGGATTATGCTCCTTCGTGATCCTTGTCAAGGGAGGAGAAGAAAAGAAAAAGTATAGTGTACAGTAGAGGAGGGGTCTGATCCCGGTTGTTGGGTACATATCTTACTATCTTACTATCTACGGTGTAGTAGTTATCTATCTAGATTAAACAGTTAGGTAGCTGTGTAGTAATACTAACTTGTTATAGCAGGAGCATGATTCCTTTTGTTTCTCATGATTCACAATGATCGCGATAGTGATAGGGAGTAATCTACTCTCTCTGAAAGAGGGGAAATATGGACTAACAATCCCAGGATGACCCTGCTAATACCCAAACATGAATACAAGGATGTGGTCGGAATCGCAATGTGATGAAGATTATCAGTAGGGATAAAGTTATACCTCGGTAGCTTTTAGTATAGGGTATGTGATGATGTCTGCAGAGTATGTCAAGATGACATGTGGTACTTTCTGTTATTTTTATTTTTATTTCTATGATCCAAGAATATGTACATATACAGTAGTAGTAAGCAATGTCGGTAGATAGATACATATGTGCTACTAGTGACTACTTACATACATTGTACATACACGAGCTGTATCATGTACATATTATAATACTATTTACTTATGTAAATGTACATGAATATGTACATGTACATGTACCTAATCAAGTAAGTAAGTCAGCAAGCAAGCAAACTATCTATTTTCTAATTGTAGTAGCAATAGCATTTAATAGTCTCTACACTCATTTCTCCATAACATCATGTTTATGGGGAACATTCACATGTCTCATTGTTGAACGTGGACAGCTGAAGAATTATTTTATTTTTCTTAGTTTCTTTCTCTAAGCGATAAATATAGTTCTTGTAGATAGATTGTGTTTCTCCACTAAGCTTTCTCATCACGGAAAGAAAAAGAAAAAGGAAAAAAGAAATATGGTTCACCCAGCAAGTTCTCTAGTCTTTTAAGGTTATGCTTTTCTTTTACCCAGGATATGCACTCTCGGTACCATGGTTGAGGGACAGATCCCTAATGTAAGGTGATGATGACTTTGTTGTTTACTTTTTCCCAAATTCCCACTGTCTTCCGTTCCTAGTTAATGGAGTCTACTTAGTGATGGAAATGAAGGGATCTGATCCTACTTACTAACTTAGTATCGCATACCAATTCCCGGATATTGTTAAAGTTTGAAGTTGGTGCACTGTACCATCTACCTACCGAGTAGTATTAACATTTGTTGCCATTTTTGGGTTGTAGCCTGATCTGGTCAGTCAGTCCTTACTATTTAACATTTAATTAATAACTACAGTTACTACATTTGTAGACACTACTATTCTATCTTGTGATTCATATATTTCCGATTTTTCACAACACTTATCCTTATTAGGTTTCTATATCTTAGCTTCCATTCATAGTCACCCACTGTCTCTTTCATTTTAGATTATTAATCTATTTTGATCATGTAAACCCGACTAAACTCCGTCTCTTCCTCCGATGGAGAGATAGAGGGTTACACACGTAACCACGTACTCCATAGGTAGACACCTAATTAATTAAATGACAGGTGTTCACTAACCAAATTCTTTACCCAATCGTAATCTCCTTTTCATCTATTCCCGACCAGGGTCTTGTCTCGAAGTGAGTGACATGACACGACATGACATGACATTCATTCATTCCCCCCGCCGCTTTGCGACACTTTACTAACTCACTAATTAACTAGCGTGATCCGCTAACCACAAGGTAGTCAAGTCAATCTACCGTAGTATCTCGTGTCTTTGTTCTACCGATGATACATAACAACATACTAATCCGATCGACCAAGACAAAAGTACAAGATGAATAGATGGATGGATAGATCTGAAGTAAACAAAAAAGCAATGAAAGACATGTTTCTCCACACCGATCAAATCAGAAGAAATATACATTCATGTTGCTGTATCCAGAAAGGGAAATAAAAGGGATCCTTAATAGGATCCCCATGACCCGAAAACTGAGGTTAAGTTGAGTCCGGCCCGTACTAGTGTCGCAATAGTTCGAGTGAGTTCTGCCCTGCCCACTTTTTATTTTTCTTTTCTCCTATCTTTCCATTCGTTTTCTGAACCCTGGACTAACTGCTTAGCGGTTCAGCGGCTACCTCACTATTCTTTGGACTAAAGTAGGTTGGTACGTAGTCTATCGCATGGCTTGGATGGCTTGGATGGGTTTTCAGCTCTGCGCCACACATACGGACACTCTGCTCTGTCTTGCCACAGTGGGCTATCACTAATATGGTGGGTTCTTTGCGATAGTCTTTGGTTCTATCTTTTTCTATCTTGGGTTATTGTGGTGATACTTTCTATCTTTCTCATCAGGCTGAATTTCGAGTGCTTTCCATCCATCTACTATCGACAATCTCATACGATCTACACCCTCCAGCCGGTTTGTATCTCGGAGAAATGGATCATGACGACACTCACCCACGGCCCAACTCACTAGTCTCTCGCAAGCCCAGCGCCGCCTCGTGGGCGGAGGACTAACTATCCAACTGTGGCATACAATCGCTTCGATGAGCATGATGATCGATTGGATCGCGGGACAATCCGATTGTCATCCACTTCCTCCTCCTCCTCCTCTTTTTCCTCTTTCTTTCCCCCCGCCGGCAGTACGCTTGCGGAAGGTTACACACCATCGGCTGTCAACCAGTTTGGATCCGTCGCGACTATTGAACCGGATGGACGATGTTGCTTTGTCGGAATCTCCGGCTTTTCTCTCCGTGTCTTTGCCCAACAGGGTTGTTGCTCCTATCGCCATCGTTGGGCTGGTCACCGCTAGGATCGCGAATCAGATCTTGGATCGACCTATTTTCGCCCATCCATGGGGCGATTGACTTGACTTTCCCTGATAATTTTCCGCCAAGGTTGTAGTAATAGTAGTAGTAAACCTTCGCAAAGACTCAGCTGTCCTGTTCCCGCCTTGATTGAGATTCACATTGATCCGGTTGAGGTCCATGTTCAGCACGGGTGGCACCGTAGCAGAGCCTCGCCATGGCGCATCCTCCACACTTGGCCCCAAGCCTGACATCCGTCCGCTGATCGGCATGTCATTGCGGTTGGGGGGAAGGGAGTGGGTTGGACCCGCGCATCACTAGGTCATGATTTTCCTTTCCCAACAACCCCCAAGGTGCACGAGGGAGGGGAAGAGGAAGTGGACACCGGACAGGAACTCTCTGCAGCTTGCACCTCACCCTCAACTCTTTTCTCAATGAAAACTGCACGAGAGAGAGAGAGAGAGGCTGCGCTGGGGACCGCAACGTGCAGGTCATGTGACAGGGCCAGTGAACTAGCTGCAGCCACTAGAAGAATTAGACAGACGCCATGTCATGCCAGTCCGGGTTTCCTGGACCACCGCCTGTTCGTAAGCTCCTGCTTCCCTCTCGCCGTCGGTAATATTCTCCCGGTCCAGCTTGTTCCCCGGCTTCATCGCCGCCGCCCCCAGCCTGGCTCTTTTGGCGGTCTCTCCGGAAACGACCACCACGCATCCAAACGGGTCATCCTGGCAGCTGCTGCCTGGATCCTGGCGGCCCCCAAGGGGTTGCATTATGGAGTAGGCACTAGTCGCAACGGTCTTCCCACTCGACTGCATTGCCACGTCGACCGACATGGTCCAGGAGGGGTAGAAGCACGATTGACATCCATGTTCGCAATGGTTGTGGTGGTCATGCTTTCAAACAAACCCCGAGTCGAGGATCTAACCGAGTATACTTCGTAGTGAAGAAAGAGAAGAGCGTTGTTGGCGCGGTTTCGGGATTCACTGATCCCCGATGTCAAGACCGTTAATTGTCCAAGATTTTTATTTATTATTTCCTTTTTTTTGTCGTAGTTTCTTTGTTCCCCTCTCCATCTAAGGTTCTCCAACTCTATCCACTTGATTCAGGTCATGTTCCATGTTCACATGCGACCGGGATTCCAAGATTCGAGTAAAGAAATGCCGTCCAGGATAGCCTATGGTTCAGAACCGGAAGTCCGGCGGGTCATTCATGGCCCAGAAGCAGATACTCATCAGCAGCTGTCGTCACCGACTTCTGCACCGTACGTGCGTGATGAAGCAACCGACGTTGTACAACATCAAAGGTGATTGAGTTTGCGACCTCCCAGCCTTCGTCAACTCAGTGGCGGTAAAGATGGCGGTAAACCAGGGAAAGATAGAATAGAATAAACAAAAAATAAAAAGGAACGACATTGTAACTATGTGTCTGCAGTGACGTGATAGTGTCTGCTCCAAGAGAAGGGGATATCCTAAAGCCCGCCACTGGCATGGTGCAAGTCCGCCGCCCGACCGGTGCTGCTGGTGCATATCGAGCCATCATAACCGAGGCGCCGGCGCAGGTCGAGTCCCAGACCAAAGCATGTCTGTTGTACTAGGATGCAGTTCCTTCCATCCTAACGGACGCGCAAATAGCGCCATCCGGGCGTTGATCGATAATCTCACTCAGCGTTGTTTGCTCTGCTCCGCTTCGATCAGAGTATCCCGTAGCCTTTCCACCATACCCCCCATGCTAATGGCCCCAACGCCCCGATAACGGCTGCCCCAAACGGTATCTCCAAAATGCTCCAGATCCATATTGTCCCGATGGCGGGCGCCCCCCTCATCACCGCATAGTATGGTTCGTCGTTGGTTATGACCATCAGCTTACAGCCAAGAGCGACCGCCATCGGCAGGAACACCATGGTACGTAATGCCGGAGGAAAGAGCAGTTTTCGGAAGAATTCTAACGTCAGTTTCTCGCTGTCCCAGGGCAGAAGCGAGACCGTCTCGGTGGACTTCGACCTGCCAGTGCTGCCAATGAAGGAGACGACGTGTCCGTGAGCAAGATGGACCAGCAGGGTCAGCATCGGAAAGGCCACGAATACTGATTCGCGGACGAGATTGTCTAGTTCGATGGACTCGGCATATTGATGGGCTGCGAGGTACGCGAGGGTCAGGTGGAGGGTGGTCAGGGGGACTGACAGCAGGAGCGTGTCGACGACGGGCGGGATAGGATGGTCGGACTCTTCAGGTTCGTCTTCTCCCTCCTCAGTGGATGCCGTTTCGTCCGTGACTTCTTCAACTCGCCTGATATCCTGTCCGTTTTTTACCGCCGCGAGCTCCGATGCGTTGAGGCCGGAAATGTCTCCGGTCGTGGGGTCGATGGTCACAAACCGGGGGCTCGAGTCAGAGGTCCCAGTCGGGGCGTTTGCCTGGCCTAGAAGTTTGCTTTGCCGTTCAGATATAATGTCCATCAACGTCTTCTCCTTGCTCTTCGGGGGATTCGGTGCAGGGCGCGCGAGGGGGATTGAGGAGGGATCGAACGTGTCGCTGTCGACAGTTGTCGCTGCTGCCGCTGCTGCTCGTCGCTGTTTCCGGTTCCTCGGACCTTCCATAATGCTGGAGCCCTGTAAATGTGCGTAGCTATTTATTGGCGAGAAAAGGGGCGATGGTTCGCGATAAAACGAGAAGCAGGGGGTTGTCTCAGGTGAAGCTCCGCTGTCAACTTGAAATGATGTATCACCGCCGGAGTTAAGCGGGGTTAGCCGTGCTGGTGGGCTGCCCCCGTCTGCACTGTATACAATATCTAGATGTTACAATCCAGCACAATGTAGATCAACCTTCAACCACGTTTTCATTAGTAGCTAAGTAGAACCCTAGATTAAGAACTAATAGAATTACAAACGGTCCAGCAGCATAGTTAAGACATGAGAATTTCCTTCTCCCGTCAGAAACCAAATACATAATCGAAATGAAACATCTCGCAAGGCATAACACGCCAAAAGCATGCCTTTCCTGCTTATTTTACCCTCAAGAAGCCATACACCTACTCATCTAACCAGACTGGTAGAGAGCCGGCCCAGCGACCACATGAGGGTTGATCATGGTGATGTTGAACGGAGTCACGTAGAGGTTCGTATCAGTAATGGCAATGAACATGGTGCCATTCACGGCGGGATCACCTGCATAGGTCTCAACATTGGGCTGAATCGTCGATCCAGATCTCGAGCCATTGAGCGTCAACTCAGAGTAGGTCACGTTCAGCTGCGTCACCCACGCCACGTACTTCGGGGCTCCAGCGGTAGTCGAGGTTACGTAGCTATTGTTCGGCCCAACAGGCTGTCCTGGAGCATCCCAAGACAAGAAGACTTCCCGGCCAGGGAACGACAGAGGGTTTGTGCGGTTGTGGGTGATTGCAGGGGAGCAGTTAATACCCACGGCATCATTGTTCTGGCAAGCTTGCGAGCTGGGGACCGCCGTGCTGTTCAACACGTTTGTGCCATTGGTGATAGTCTCCCTCCAAGCATCAGCGCCGTTGATACGAACCGGGTTCGGCTGGTTCAGGATAGACAGTGCTGGGAAGTTTTGCCATGCGAGACGCGTCTGGCCTTCTGGGCAAGAGGCGATATACGGAGCGAGCAAAGTCCAAGCCCATGACTGAGGAACACCGACCTCGAACCAGACTGGCATGGGGAAGAGTCCCTCAAACTGCCTGAAGATCATTTGCTGGCGGGCCTCCGTGGTGATGGACAAAGTGAGAAGAGTCGCTGCTTCGCGCGAGTCCAGATGGGACAAGAACCCATACACACCAGCCTCACCGAAGCGTGTAAGCTTCTGGCAGAAATCCAAGAATTCGTGAACTGTGGTATAAGGGTATACATAGTTGCACTGTCTAGGTGCCTCTGCGCCCAAGATGTTGGTCAACATGGTCGCATGGCCGACTTCCTGATCCGCCATGAACTCGATCAAGAAACGATCCTCCGCTGTCAACCCCGCAGCAGTGAAGTCGTCCACAGAGAAGCGTGCCAGTCCATCATGGAAGAGGTCGAGCTCGATGTACTCTTGGTACAACGCAAGAGCCTGAAAAACGTGTTAGCAAGGGCAGGAAGCCGTGAAAAGAGTCAAGTCAACACTCACCAAAGATTCGTAGTCAAAATCACTCTTTGCATTATAGACAGGGGTAGTCCCATTCGTTCCCACGCCCCCTGCTGGGATATATGGCCCAGGCTCAGGGCTATGAAGCTGACCATCACTAGGGTAGGTGGTAGCCTCCGGAGGAATGCCCAAGGGAGAAATTCCAGGGCCGATAGGGCCAAGAGTGAGTGCCCCAGTCGTTGTCGGTACCCCAGTGTACGGAGTGTGGGCCTGGGTTGTGGAATATGTCACGACAGGCGGAGGAGCTACAGCCGCAGGGGCAGTAGGAGCTGTAGCAGGGGCAGTGGCAGGAGCAGTTCCAGGGGCAGTTCCAGGCGCAACGCCCGTCGCATTCCCGACCTGCCGAGGAATGTTGAGGCGGGGATATGCCAGACTCAAGGGCAAGGAGCCCATTGAGCCAAGCAAAATCAAACGATATAAGGTCATGCTGATCAGCGGTTGTATTCCAGAAGTTTAAACATCCGCAACTTGTTGAAACCTGAAAGCTCGACAGGCACCTAGCAGGTACATAAATACGTTGATAGCCAGCACATCGTGCTCGTCATGTCACCTCCCATTTGTGACGCAATCGGGCAATCATAGTCTTCACGACTGTCTGCAATGGAGAAATTATCCACACGGTTTGTCGAAACAGGAATTTTTCTAGGAGTTCGGATGCGCGTGGATGTAACCTTCTCATCATCCATGACCCTCACGGAAGGCGACGGAAATATGGAACACAATGAAGCTCACACCGCAGACCCACCATGACTGACTTCAAGGAAAGAGAAATATGAGTTATGTCTGGTTAAGCCCCAAGCTTTGAGGAAAACGCTTGGGAGCGAACGGTACGGTGGTCATTACACTCAAGCCACACCGCGTGGCTTTCAGAAATGCATACGGGTTGGACAAACGAGTAGAACGACCCCTTCTAAGGAACGGATGGATGTGCCATAGTAATTGCCCAGGGGAAAAGTAAGTTGTATCACGTAAGGAAGTTTTGTAGCCTATCACGGTCCCAGAGGCCGGATTCAGGTCTCGTGGAGTGCCTGAGGATGCTCTACAGATGTGTCAGTCTGAAACCAGCATTCCATTCGGTACAACAATCACTTTACTTTGCAACAAAGAATATCATATGTAGACCCAGTCGACTTACCCACAATAGGCCAGACATCCGATGGTGAGCTTGGTCAATGGATTCGCTATATGGTTGGACGGAAATGATATCCAACGGAATGTCAGCCCGGCAAGGTAGCACCGCGCGAGGTATGAATGGCTAGAGATCAGCTGTTTCCGGCCGTGCCCGATAGGTATCAGCACCTAGTCACTATGACAGGTAGCATGTCGCCATTGTTGCTCTTGTGATGGCAGGTGTCACGAATATAGCCAGTTGCATCGCCCTCTACAAAACCCGAGTTTTTGCGGTGAACCTTTGTCCTTCTTATGCATTTCTTCACGATAACATCTGTAAGAAAGGGGATAATACTTTTTGACAGTACTAGAACATGTCGCAATTCAATGCTGCCCAGTTGTTGTCGGTCGAAGGACTGAATGTCGTCTTAACCGGCGGTGGCACAGGTAAGCTGAGCCCCTTACTGCCGCAAAGTTCGTGTGACTGACTACTTTTACCCTCCAGGATTGGGCCGTTCAACAGCCCTTGCCCTGGCTGAAAACGGTGCCGCCAAAGTCTTCATCCTTGGCCGTCGAGAGGATGTTTTGCAAGAGACCGTGTCTCTTGGCAAAAAGGAAACCATTATTCCAGTCCAGGCGGATATAACATCGAAAGAGTCTTTGCAGGCAGCCTATGAGACTGTCGCAGCACAGACAGATCATGTCGACCTACTCATCGCCAACAGCGGTTATGGAGGTCTGCCAATGGCACCGCCAAAGCCAAAGCCGGACGGGTCAATCCCAAGTCTTGCTGAGTTCCGAGATCATCTGTGGTCCTCCCCAGAAGAAGATTTCGGAAAGCTCATGGAAATCAACGTGAAAGGGACGTTTTTCACTGTTGTTGCATTTTTGCCGCTGCTCAACGCAGCAAATGAGAGAAGACCGGCTCCTGTAGAGGACCAACTCCCAACACCAAAGGCGCAGGTTATCATAGTTGGTTCGGTAGCCGGTCATTTTCGAGTCGTGCCTTATAGCATCGCATATAGTATCTCCAAGGGTGCAGTGCATCACCTGATCAAGACACTGTCCAACATTCTCACACCGTACGATATCCGTGTGAATGGCATAGCACCGGGATTGTTTCCTTCTGAGATGACGAAGATAGCGTTCGGAATCACCAAGTCATCAGCCTCGGATGGTGCCTTTCCCAAGAGTGAACTGCCCCCCGGTCGCGCTGGTCGCCATGAAGAGTTTGCAGGCTTGGTTCTTTGGATGGCAAGTCCCTCTGGGGCATATGCCAATGGCAATATCACAATCATCGACGGGGGTTGGCTGAGCACGTTGCCAAGTTGTTAGGTACTCAACACTGAAAAGAACACGATGGCACGTATATACATATATTCTCATTGAGCTAGGAAGAAACGTTCATGCATAACCCAATACAAGATGTTATACGCTTTGAAAGAAGATGCCAAATACGATGCCTAGACCCGCTGAGCATAATATTAGTTCAATAAATGCGACCTGCAGCCACAAGAGTATGCCACATTCCGTGCAGCGCTTGAAATGGAGCTTTTATATGGTTGCTGTAAGTCGTTGCACCAGATAATCACCCGTGGTTATTCCAGGATACTTTGCAGGGCGGGTCTCCTCTTCGAAGGTCCCAGGAATAGCTTCAATGAATTGGTTCATATTGGGATTGCAGAAATATGCAATGCTGTAGCGATCAGGGTAGATAACGGAATCATGCTCTTCCTCTCCGACTGCTGTCGGGGGCTCGACAACTCGGTGTCGGGTACTTTTGATGATGTCGTTGGACCATCGAGCCAGCAAATCGCCAGCATTAATAACCACAGTGTCGGCGATGGGGGTCACATCCACGAAAGTGCCCTTGGGACTACGAACTTGCAGTCCCCCGCGGCTATCTTGAAAGAGAAGCGTGATGGAACCATAATCGCTATGTTCACCGGCTCGAACCTGTCCCGGATTTTGCTTGAAGACCTCCTTAGGCACTGAAGGATAATGCAGCAGGCGAAGGTTATTGTCGCCGGCATCCACGTAGGCATCAAAGAAGTGCTCTGGCAAGTTCATGCCCAGTGCAATAGCGCGCATGACCTCCATGTGGAGCGACTTGCACATGTCAAAAAACGACAACATCACCTGCTTAAAGTCCTTCCCTTCATCATCGATGTGGTCGGGCCACCGATTCGGAAAGCCATCCACACCTTCCCGACCGATTTCCATTGTCTCCTTCAGGTCGGGAGTGGTTCGAGAGGCCCCCGCCACGTCATCGACCGTGCTTAGCTTCTCTTGCCCAGTCTTGACGTATCCACGGTTCGACTGTGGGGTAGTCCAGCACAGACTATCTTTTTGATCCTGCGATCGACCGAAGAAGCGACCTGAAGAGCCAAATACACCAGAGACAACGGAAGGAGGAATGCCGTGGTCTTTGAGGTAGAGGAAGCCGGATGATTTGAAAGCGTCTACGATGGACATGGCGACCTCATGCTTATCGGCGGGGGTGCCGTTTAGAAAAGGTCCGAAGTCGATGATCTACGGTAACACCAGGTGAGACAAAGACCAGACCCGACCAGACCAGAAGACTCCAGACACAAGCAAGAAAGCACGTGGAGTGAAAGACAGGGGGAAAGGCCGTTCACGGAAAGACTTACTGGGATAACCAAGTCATCCTTTTCCACTGCTGTAGAAGCTGGGTGACACTGTTGTTGGGGGAGATTACCTTCCATTGTGGAGATGCACGATAACTCCAGGATAGAGAAGACGGCAGCCACAGTACAAACGATCGGAGCAACGAGTTGGGATGTAAAGACTTAATATCTGGGGAATTGAGATGGGCAGACAAGGAAACGAGATGGCGCAAGGGGAGGCTCGTGCAGAAGACCGTGAGATCACTTATCTGCCATGAACCAAGGATGACGCTGGGGCAAAGGGCGAGTGATTGGGCAATAATAGAGAAGCAATCGGCGGTTAAAGCTCCCCAACTTATTACTATGATAAGACCCGGGCAATCAAATCGCGGGGCAGGGACGGGCAATAACCATGGCAGTGTGATAGGGAAAGATTGGAGATATGGAGACAGTAGATGATGGAGATATGGGGAATGCACAGCTGGATTGGCTTATCGGACCAGCTTGGGGAGATTCACCGGGTCAAGCGCAGCGATTATCAGTCCGATAGAACTGCAATCTCCATCAAGATCAGACCCTGATCTTGAAGATAACAGATCAAGGAGTTTATCGCAGCTGAAGAAAAGAGAGGGGAAGAAAACCAAGGGGAAGTTGCAGTTGATCAGTCATCTTCATGCATCTCACATGAGTATTTACCCCTCATTAGCTGCACCCTCCCAATACTTAGTGAAGGTAGTACTGAGTTGAACACCAACACAAACAACAACAATAATTACACCTCTTCCTTCTATTTCTCTTCATCATTGTCTTTCTATGATACAAACGTCAAAATGCCCCCTCTGATCGTCGACATCCACACTCATGTCTACCCTCCTTCTTATATGCATATGCTTCGCGCGCGCAAGACAGTCCCCTATGTCCACGACCCAGCCAACAATGCAACCCCTCGTCTCATCATCCTTTCATCCGATGATGACCCGTCAATCCCCGTCGATCAGCGTGGTCGCCCCGTGGATTCGTCCTATTCAGATATCAACGTGAAATTGGCCTTTATGCGACGCCATGGAATCAACTGCAGCGTGATTTCTTTGGCCAATCCGTGGCTGGACTTCCTCGAGCCGGACGAAGCCCAGACATGGGCAGAGCGCATCAATGACGACCTGGAGACAACTTGTGCGCGGGTGAACAACGATGCAGACCCCGACAGAACAAAGGCACTCCATGAAAAGGAAACGCTGTTTGCTTTCGGGGCACTTCCGCTCAGCGCCCCGAGCCCTGATATTGTTGTAAACGAAATCAGAAGGCTCAAGACATTGCCCCATCTCCGGGGGGTGATCATGGGAACAACAGGTCTAGGCAAGGGGCTAGACGATAGTAGACTGGATCCGGTCTGGGAGGCCCTACAAGATACGGAGTCCATGTTGTTCCTGCACCCCCACTATGGGCTACCGGATGAAGCCTTTGGTGGACCCGAAGTAACGAATCGCTATGGTCATGTTCTTCCCCTAGCTCTAGGGTTTCCTCTTGAGACAACCATTGCGGTGACGAGGATGCTTTTGGCGGGGGTCTTTGATTGCTTCCCACGGTTGAAGATCCTCCTAGCTCATTCCGGAGGTACCCTTCCCTTCCTTGCTGGTCGGATCGAGAGCTGTATCCTTCATGAACGCAAATTCATCGCCAACGGAGGTGATGTTCCCGGTCCGCAACGCAGTGTGTGGGATGTTCTGAGCACCAATATCTATCTGGACGCTGTGGTGTATGGCACTGCTGGGTTGAAAGCAGCTGTGGCAGCAGCAGGAGGTAGTGATCGTCTTCTCTTCGGTACGTTCGTCCCGGGATGCTTTTCTGCTATAACATTATTAACAACAGTATAGGAACTGATCATCCGTTCTTCCCTCCTTTGGGTGAGGATGACGAAGAATGGCCGAGTGTGACAACTAATTACAAAGCGATCCATACTGCATTCGAATCAGAAGGAGATACTGCTGCAGGGGTCTTGGGGGGCAACGCGGCTCGCATACTGGATTTGAAATAGACATGAACTATATAATAATAGCAATGCTGCATGGCATGACTCCATCTGCTTTGTGCTTTTGCTTGCAGTGAAACGTGTCAGTGATACTGCACATCCGTGGTATATGCAGGATGCAAGTATTTCCGTTGAGATCAGTAAGTCATACATGTCAGATGGACGCAAATCCCGGCTTCATCCCTTCGGGTTGGCCAAGGCCAGACTGCGGCGAGAATCACCACGTCTACATCTTCGGGGAATTTCTCGAAGCTAGCATCTCCCAGCCTATGAGCCTCCAGATCTCTTGTACAAACCAGTCGGGCACTGATTGCTCGGGGATTTTTGAGCAGGTCTGAAGTCGTTCAATGTCCCGTTCATCTGGCTCGATGGGGTACTGTAGAGCCTCTGGCCAAAGCGAGTCCGTGCCAAAGACCGAGTGAAGCAGGGTAGTCTGTAGCTTTCCCTTGAGCTTGGCAGCCAACTGTTTGTTCGTACACCCATGACTGGGATCTGAAGACATAGATGGAGCATCGTCGAGTAGGGCTAGCATCCTTTCCAATGGCCATATAAGGCTCTTAGCCTCCATGGCCGCTGCGGGTAATGTGCTCTCAACCATGTCAATTCTCTCCAGACCCCCTGGTAAAGGAAACTTGGCATCGTTCATCTGTAAATCAGGTCGCAAACGCAAATCGTGGAAGACAAACAAGGAAAGTAGCGTCCCCACACGACTCAAAAGTACGAATAAAAACCCTTCAAGGATATTCTGTTTAGCTACACAGTCAATGTTAAGCGATAGTGCCATTTTACTCAGTAACAAGCTCATGTGAGTGGCTACTTCATCCCTTTCCTCTTCTTGGTTCGGAGAATTACCAGAGTAGTCTGTTCTGAATCGCTTGACCGTTTCCTTCTGCCTTTGTCGAGTTTGTTTTGCGCTTGTTTTAGACTCACGAAGTTGCTGTTCTGCTTTTCTCCTGCAATGCCGGCCCAAAGCGTCTACAATCGATTCATACAAGCGAACAATGGAGTACGTAATCTGCCCAGCATCTCGCATATGTTGTCCAGATGCAGATAGTTTCTTGAAAGCCTGGATCAGGATAAGAAAAGCATTCTCGGTGCTATTCAGAACAGCCAGTATATCCGGCTGCTTGGGCTGTGGTATTGCTTTAGTCGTGGATCGGGGTACAATTGGTTGTTCAATCGCATCAAGAAGAGTTTCTGTTGCAGTAGCACAAAGCTCCACTGCGGCCCTAACAATGTTTGAATTATTGGGCCGTTTCTGCAGAACTTTCTGTAATGCGTAGAGTTGCCTCATGAAAGGTGCAGTGACTATAAGGCAATTTCGGTCAGTATAATCTCATCCATTAAAGGCGCCGGCGAACAGACATTGTTCAGGAAAGTCTAAATGATTGACCACACCGCCATCTAATCCTGCAGAAAGACTATTGTCAAACACCGAGGCATCCATTCGTGAGAGGGTCTGGGTCTTTGCTCTCTTCCGTGTCATAGCTTCACTGCCGGCAGCAGCACTGTTCGCAGTAGTCTTGCGTTTCAATGCCGCTTGACCGTTTTCTGCACCTGCATCACCTGCATCCTGGAGCCGTGCCCGAAGAGACTCATTGCGTTGCTCTAGTTCATATATTCGATCCAGCAAATTGCATTGTTCTGCTTCGGACCGCTCATATGCTTGTTGCCAAAATGAGACGCTGTCGAAGAATTTGTCATGCGTGTAAGACCTGTCAGATGAGTGGGTGCTTTTGACGTGATGACGAATCTGCAATAAATGCTCTAAACTTTCAATTAATCTGCATGTCTGTCAAAAAGTACTAAGACGGGAATATTGCCTTTGAGATCCACATCCGGTGGCTTGAGCTTGACGATGGCCATTGCAAGTGCTAGCTGAGCGGGAGATGGCATTGTAATTCCATTCATTTTTACTTTCTTAGAAGTTCATCACAAAATGGGAGACGAGGCGGTATCGCAATGCATCAAAGCGTCGAGTCGAGTTCATCTCAGTTAATTACTCTCTTTCCTCATTTGGAAGGCACGTGTGCGGTATCAAAACCAAGGGATACATTTGGGTCTGGAAGGTCCTTGACATTATATTTCTTCATTTACGCTGACAATGCTTTGAAGAAATGCTCAAAAGTACTAGTAATGCTAATCCTCTGACTGACTTAAAGTGACGCACACACAATTAAGTATTGAAGCGTCGTCCAGTGGCCTCTGGACTCAAACTACAGCCAATCCACTACTATATATATACATTGAAGTAATATAGGAAAAGTGATGTAGTAGTACTGATAAATTGAATTTTGGCAAAATTTTGAAGAGGCACTGCGAACCACAATTAAAATAAATGTCAATATCAAATTACTCTATGTCAAGCGAAATAAGCTCTTATTACTACTAGATAAGTACTTGGACTAATCGGGTGGACAAAGTGAAACCGAGGCAGACCCGCCACCGCCAGCCAGACCCTCCCGCCAAGCCCGACATGAAGCTTCATCGGTTTCTGCTACCACTTTCTCTCCTCATTCACCACTCCAACACAAGACCTCCAAGAGGCGTGCATCGCCAACTAAAACACCACGTCGACTCCGCATAACAAAACCTGAAGAGAAAAACCACGTCTAAGCTCAAAAACAATACCGCGACGGCCAAACGCGCACCACCATGGCCTCAAAAGACGACCTCAAGGCCCACGCGGCCTCCAACGAAGACTTCTACGCCCTCCTCGACATCTCCCCGGCAGCTGCAGAATCAGAAATTCGTCGCGCCTACCGCCGAACTGCTCTGAAGTACCACCCCGATAAGATCGCGAACCCTACACCTGCGGACATCGACAAGTTCCATACGCTCCAGATCGCCTACGATGTTCTTTCCGATCCGTCGGTGCGGCAGCTCTACGATAATGCGCGGGAGGCGCGCCAGCGCAAGCAGCGCGAGCGGGATATGATGGATGCTGCGAAGAGGAAGATGAGAGAGGACTTGGAGGCTAGGGAGCGCGCGGGGGCTGCGGCGATGGGTGGCGCTGGTGCGCAACGCGGTGTGAAGCGGCCGTGGATGGGGGGCGGTGCTGATGATGATGCTGAAGCGAAGCTGCAGAGGGAGATTGAGCGGATTGCCGAGGACGGACGACGGAGGCGACGTGAGGCGGAGGAGAAACTGAAGCAGGAGATGGAGGAGGAGGAAAAGCTGATGCGCCAGGAGGAAGAAGAGGCGCAACGGGTGGCGGACAGGAGTAGTCAGAAGGTTGATCGCTCGAAAGAGGGTGGTACGAATGTTCCGGAGTTAGAACGAGGTGTTAAGGTGCGTTGGGTACGTGAAGGACGCGGGCTGGACCTGGATAAAGATCGGTTGATCTCTCTATTCTCGTCTTACGGCGAGATCGAGAACATCCTGCTCCTCAAGGACAAACGACAACGTATCGGAGACAACCGCGAGAAGAAGACGGTTGCGACAGCTGTGGTGATTTTCGCTTCCATTGTCAGCGCTCACTTTGCTGTTCTGAACAGTGAGAAGAGGTTGCGTCAGAGTGTTGGGCAAGCGGATAGCGAGTGGTCTGCCATCGAATCTGTCTTCTGGGCATCTGGCAGCCAACCCGACCTGAGCGTTGCAGCCAACGCCTATTCTACTGCTTCCACTCCCCTGGAACAGGGCATCGCAGCACCCAACTCTTCAAGGCCAGTCCCTTCCGCCGCCCCTCCCAAACCATCTTTCAACTTTGCTGGTTTGAAATCAGCAGCATCTGATGCTGCTGGTAAGAACCCCGGAAAAGCACCATCCTTCGGTTCCTTTGCTGCTGGCGCGGCGTCAAAGTCGGCGCAATCTGCGCCTGCTGGCTCAACCAATGGCTCGAGCGCCCCGAGTATGGCGGAGCTGACGCTGATGCGGTTGAGAAATGCGCAGCGGGAGAAGGAACGCAAGGCCCTTGAAGAGCAGCTTAGGAAAGAAGATGAAGCTGCAGATGCAGCTGAGGCTGGAGCCAAGGTATAGATGCGATATATTTCAATGACTCGAGGCCATGGTGCGCATTTACAAAGGCGTTACATGGTCGGATGAACTCAACAGCAGCATTAAGTGCTGCGCTATGTATTCTTAGACACTTCATTCAAGCATAAAGATACCCTCACGTTTTGTATTATCAATTACTTTGCATTTTCCAATGAGACATGAAGACGTTGTATTTACCGGTATCCTTTTGACAATATATTACACATTTGATCTATGATACATTGTTGACGCAGTTGATCATTTCATCGTGACTCCTCCTCTTCCTCCAACTGTTCCAACAGTTCCCTGGCCCGCTGTCCCTCCAGCTCTAGGTTACGGCCCTGGTTTTTCTTCACTCCGCCATTGTAGATGTGCTCTCTCGTCCAAGCAGGCACAAGTGCCTTCAACTTCACCTCGCCAGACCCAGAAGATCCATCTTCGGCACCAGTCCATGAGACCTTGAACTCCTGATCAGGACTATATTGGGTCCCCTCACCAGTCAAAGCAACGTCCGTCATCATCTCCAATCGACACAAAGCAAGTCCGATATTTCCAACACCGCCCAAGAATTTGCCCGCGCTACGGCCCTTGCGCGCACTGACCTTGGAAATATTCGACCCGGATGGCGGCAACTCCACCTCCACAGAGGGGTCATACACCGGCATATCGGCCGACCCCAAGTCGCCTAGATCCCCATTATACAACTGAACCGGCAGTATACGCTTCCTCACAACACCCGTATGATGTGTTCGGATCGTAAGTTCCTGACCGACATAGCATCCCTTGCGGAAATCAATACCCCGCGCCATATCCATGTTGGACTCCAACGGAAGCGCGGACTCGCGGATTATCTCTGACTGCCCTTCCGCAATGCCATGCAACATCCGTCGCACCGTATAAGAGCCCAGATCCACCTCCGATCCATAACCTTCGCCTTCTCCCTCCGCCAGATGCGTCGTCAAGTCCGCCTCGCCTGGTGTGATAAGCCTAGAGCCGAACCCTGGTGCGCGGGTATCTACACACCCGGTAACTGTTGCAGAAGAAGAGGCAAATGGCGAAAGTGACTGAGAATCCAGGTTATATGCTGCCCACCGGGGTTCACTATGATCTTTCCAGGAGGCCCACACGGTCCGTTCTCCCTCATCTAGGGCACGTAGCTTCAGTTTCGCGCGGAGCTTGTGCTTTTTGAGATGTTTCAAGAGAGCCGTGACTTCGCTCTTGTCCACTTCCACCAGCCATGCGTGTTCGTCCGGTGATGTGCCCTCTGCCTGGGGTAGTGGGTAGAGGAAAGCGTCGTTGAGCACTCGGCCTTGGGAGTTCAGGAAAGCAGTGTAGGAGCCGGTTCGACGGGTTGCACGGTTCGGGTCATTCGTGATGAGCATGTTCTGGGTGATTAAGCCTTGGAGATATGAGGTGCTATCGATGCCTGTTATGGAGATTAATCCGCGGTTTGTGAGACGTGCATATCCGGTTGCTGGCGGGGAGGGTGGGTTCGGGGTGGTGGATCGTGGGGCGCAACGCTGGACGGTCGTGGAGAAGTATCGATTGCGGCCGAGACATTGCGCACATATTGTGCGTGTAGATGGGCTGGAGCGCATCATGTTTGTGGGCTGATACTGGAATTGGTTCTGCGTAGCGTTTACAAATCAGAGGCCCATGAATGACATCGTGGGTAAGGCGGTGGAAAAAGGCAGAATATAGAACATGACATAATCTGTCTTACGAGCTAGCCCAAAAAGGAGAATCTACTCCGCATAGGAAAGGGTTCTCTGTAGCATGGACAATATCAAATTGAATTCAAGATCATGAAGTGATGAACCGCTAACTTCATTAGAAACGCATATGTATAGCTGATGGGTCCTATCAAGCAAAAATGACCGAGTTACTTGTGTCCTTTAGCAACTCCTTCCAGAAACCCAAGCAAGAAAGCCTTATTGACAGGCGAAGACACCTTATTGGCATTAGATGCCTGACTATCCTCCATTTCATGAGGCGCCTGTCCAACATTAGGAACAGCGGGTAAATTGACCGGCGACAGTGGACTAACGACAGAAGAAGGCTGCGACGGTTTCGCAACAGATGCGCCCAGTTCCGCAGGGGAAATATTTGGAGAGACAGAGGTTCTGCCAAAGAGAGATAGGAGCATCTCCTTCTGCGCAACAGTTTGACTCGGTCGGCGGTCGAAGCTGGGTTGAGGTTGCGAATGCCGAGGGGATTCCGTGGAGCGTGCGGCGGCCTGTTGATCTTGACTCTCATTGAGTGCAGTCCGAATCGGCAGAAGATTCATCGCATTTGGATTATCAGAGCGACGTAGAATCTGCGGCTGGAAAGGTTTAGGTGGCTCCGGAGAACTGGGTTTCGGACCCCTAGGCTGGGAGGGAGGACGGGAGGTCTGCGGAGAAGCGCGTGCAGGAGGCTGTTCCTTGGCGGCTTGTGGTCTTGCCAAGATTGTTATAGGGGCCGTAACAGCCGATGCCTGCTCATTTCTGAGTCCTTTGCGATTCGGCCCATTCTGTGCCTTTCTTGATGGCTTCTGAGCTCCGGGTTGTAAAGTATGCATGGTCGGTCCAGAGGCTGGCGAAGAAGTCCATGGATTAGCCGCGGGCGAACTGCGCCGCGCAGGGCTATGGTCCCCCCGGGGTCGTTGAAGGACTTGTTTTCTGGCCGGGGACACTGATTGACCCGATAGTTCGGCCGGCCCAGAGACAGCAGGAGCAGGAGACCCTCTCAGCAAATTAAGGAGATGATCCTGATGTTGTGATGGTCTTCGTTCACTGGCTTGCGCCGGTCCAGTATGGGACACCAAGTTCGCCTTAGGCGTCTTGGGTGTTTTGGTCGAGTCATCCTTGAAAACATTCAACAGAGCCAGGGAATGGCTCGTAAGTTTGGGTGGAGGCAAGTTTCTCGCCGGTGGCACGGTCGCACCTTGAGCTTGGGAAGGATGACCTGATTGAGAGAATTGAGGATCACCGGTTCGATGGTAGGGGGCAGGGGCGGCTTGACTCTGCGGAGCGGGAGCAAGTTCTGCCAGCGAACCTGTGTCCTTGTGGAAGTGTGATGCAAGCGACTGCTGAGGGGGGAAACTTCCGTGAAAACTACCCGATGGCCCTGGAGGAGCAGTAGAGAGCGGTCTTTGATTCAACTGGCCATGAGGCATTGTGTTGGCAATGGATGCTGGTAGGTGTGGTACAGGACCGTGATTGGGCTGTGGGTATGACGGCAAGCTGGGGGGTACGCCGACATGAGGGCCTTGCTGGGGAAAGCCCGGGAAGAAGCCCATCGCGGGATAAGGACGACTCACAGGAGGCACACTCCCTGGGAGAGGGGCCGGCATCGATTGCTGCTCTGGAATATGGGCTTGTGGAAGGGATTCACGAGACGAGCCGGTCCGCAGCAGCTCTAAAAGAGCATTAGATTTAGAGGCACTAGGCCCTGAGACTGGTGCATGGATGACCGGCGATGTATTTCCAGAAGAAGCCAGATTGTTAATGTTGAGAAGGCGCTTAAGGTGAGCAGAGGCGTCCTGAGTCGACGCAAGTTCTGGCAAGTCACTGGGAGTAGCCATTTCCGCAGCCGCCTGGTTCGGTGTGAAGCTGTGCACGGCATGGGAAGCTTCGTCGATCGACATGTCGTTCTGCATAGGCACCTTCGAACCACCTGGAGTCTTTCCTTCAAGCCTCTTTTGCTGGGCAATCCACTTCTTGAGTGGATGCATAAACGGAGCTACCATATAGAACTTGTTCGCATTGGCGACGGCGAAGCCTTGATCTTGCTGCTTGCTCTTCTTCAGTGTCGGCAACTCCGACAGCTTGTACCACTCAATCTTGCTAATCTCCTTGCGGGTACGCGGCTCAAAATGAGCATCCTGTGGCACGCCCCGGAAAACGTACAGCCTCATGTGCTGCTCTCTCATGGTGATTTCGATGAACTTGACATCTTTCTCATCTTGGACCAATCCGGCTTCCCGAACGTCAAAACCAGTTTCCTCATAGACTTCTCGAATGGCGCAGTCGATGTCTTTCTCATCTTTATTAATTTTGCCTCGTGGAAAACTCCAGTTGGCGCCTTTCTTCCAACCCTTGACCAAGACCACCTCATCCATGTCATCGTTAAGCATGATGGCACCGCGCACCGGAACCCGGGTTTTGTAGGCCAGGAATTCGGAGAATGCGGTGATATGATGATAATGCGACCATTGGGACATCAATGGGCAATGCTGAAAGATGCGCAAAGCAAAGGCTTTCAGGGACAAGGACGGGAGAGCCGGATCCAACGGCCGAATGAAGTCTTCGTAGAACCATTGTGCTTCTTCAACCTGAAAACAGATGCGTTCAACAGATTCGAGCTCTTCTCGGGGTAAGTTAATGATAAAGCGAACACATAAATCATCCAGCCCTGCCCGGAGCCATCCAAGTTAGCACAGCCGAGGTCACCGTAGCCACACGGGCGGGGGAGACAAGCGTCAAGGCGAGACTCACAGTCTTCCAACTGCATCTTTGTTTCTGTCATACTGGACAACGTGCTCTAGCATTTCAGCAGAGGTAAGGGCAGGCAAGGAGCTCTCCGAGCGTCAAGCGGAGAGAGCACGAGGCGGAGCGAACGAGGACTGAGGGGACAGCACAGCGCGCTGCTGCAGCTTCAAGGAAGGGTGCTTGGCAAGCGCCAACCCTGAAGCGTACTTTGTGCGAGAAGGCTAAGGAGGCAGGGATTCGAGGGTAAAACCAATGGGTTATCTACCTCCAACCAAGAGAAGAAGCGCTGATAGGTGGGTAGAGAGTGAGGAAAAAGTGGCGCTTGTGGTCGACACCCGACGGCCTAACAATAATGGAGGACGGCTAAGAGTGAGTGAGCTGCGAATGAGTTGGGTTGGGGAAGTCACTCATTAGTTAGTTACTAGTACCAACTAGTCTAGTCCGCTTAGGGGAACCAGCTGACTGCGCCACAATAAATTACATGTGGCGCAGTTACACACAGGTATCAAGAATGTGGCTAGTGAGATGTGAGGGGGGTACGTAATGTCTGCTGGTGGTCGTGCTGGATCCTGCAATGACGTCGATGCGCGGCTCGCGTTCCAGATATTCAGGTCATTGTCGACGTTGTCGTCGTTGACTGGTTGTCGCACAATGTATCCCATGGTTTTAAAAAGCCGCCCGAAACCCTTTTGTCCAAAAATAAGGCGCTTACATCGGAGATCCTTTATCAAATCTTCGCAGACATACATACGTACGTCTGCTCCTGAGAGCTTGGCGGTTATATAGTCAGCCAAGCATCCCCTCCTGAAGAGGGTGCCTGATCGATCCGGCACATTCCAACGTCCCTTTTCTTTCTGCTTTTCTTAACAGAGACCTTTACTCCCCTTACTCTAAGTCCCTTCCATCATCTGATTCTGCCACCTCCTAAGCTATGTCGGCGCAACTTGCAAATCTAGTGGGCAAGAAGATTCTCGCAGAATCCGCCCGGAATCATTTTGGACAAGAGGTAAAACCCATTCCATTTTCTGAACCGTCCTACTGTGGCAAACTATGGGCTAAGACAGTGTGTTGTTGTAGGACCCCTATTTCGAAGAGGTTCCCGCGTCACGCTTGAATCGCGCCTTCGGGAAGAAAACACAAAAGCGACGCAAAGCAGTCCCTCCCGGCCTGTCGCAGAACGACAGCAAGGTTCTGACGCAAGTGAAAAGAAGAGCATATCGCTTGGACTTATGTCTCTTTAGCCTGTGTGGAATCCGATTTGGATGGGGAAGTGTTATAGGTCTATTCCCATTGTAAGTTGCAATCTCTGCAGATGGTGTTCAATACGAGACTCATGCAAGGAATCAAACAGTATTGGAGATGGAGCAGACGCAGCATTGGCTTTGATGGTGGTGCACACCTGTGACAAAATCGACGGGGGCCTCCCATCGCGGCTGCGAATGATGATGCTCATGAATATCGTGATCGACTTCTTTATCGGCCTGGTTCCTTTCATTGGTGACGTTGCTGATGCCGTGTACAAATGCAACACGCGGAATGCCGTGCTTCTGGAAAAGCATTTGCGGGAAAAAGGGGCCAAGGCGCTTGCCAAACAAGAGAGGAGGCAGGATACAGCGGATATGAGCTTGCCGGACGAGTTCGACCGCTATGACGACGATACTTCGGGTGAGCCATCTAGCCACAAAGGCCAGCCACACAGTAGGAACACTGATGGACCAGCGAAGCCTCAAGCAGCACGGGATCCCAAGAAAAGCCGCTCACAAGGCAGATGGTTCGGAGGAAGAGGGGCCCAACCAGAGGATGACCTTGAGACTGGAGTGATCGATAACTCCCGGCCCTCTCGGCGGCATTGATGATGTCACAGATAGATGCATTCAGGACAGTCAAAATAATAATGCCTACCCACAAACGCGGTATAGATGAATATGTGATTGAACCTTGATTTAACAGGTCAATTCGGGCTGGGACCGAGCACAGGCGTAGCAAAATTGAAGCTGTTCGTTGCCTTGTTCGCCCGTAATGTTTTCGTTCGTAGTCATGAAGGCCCCGCAGAAGTCGCACTGCAGCCCGCCTATAGATGTACCAGACGACTGGAGCTTACTGGCAGTCCTGGTCACGTTCAACATGACGCCGGGGTATTTCGCACCCTGAGTGCTGACATAACGGATCATCAGCTCATCGATCGACAAGTTCTTCGTGAGCATATTCTCCGAGGGAGGCTCATCTTGAACGATGATGCCAGCAAGCTCGGGAAAGAGGGTGGCATAGGTGCGTATCTCTGCCGTGAACACGTCCCGAAGCGGGAAGTTGAATTCTAGACCGAACGGCGACATTCCATCGCACACCTGCCACGTCACTGCAGAGCCGCGTCCCTTCGCAACGTTGGCGAGCGTCTTGGCGGCAAGCTTGCTGTCCGAGTCACCCCATACTATGCCACGGCATTCCATTTTCTTTGCGAAAGCAACGACGAGTTTGTTCAACAAGATTTGGTCGACATCGGACTTGGAAGTGGCTGATGAGATCGACCTGCGGAAGCGGGTTAAACGCTCCTCATCGGATAGAGAAGTGTCATCTGTGAAGTTCTCCCCAGCATACTGCGACATGATCTGATGGACATCCGGGTCAAGCTCGAAGATACTGTGGAAGGGGAGCCGGGTGAAGGAACAGAGTGGGAAGGTTTGCTGCGCAAGTGCAAAGCCTTCTTCGTGCGGAGGAACAGGGGAGATCGTCGAAGGCTCAACGACGAGGACGAGGATTTCAAAGCCCGCGGGGCCGTGTTTCTTTGAGCGTAGTACCTCCAGCTGCTGGTGCAGCATGTGCAAAAGCACGGTGGAGGAGACGCCGTACGAAAGGGGGAGCAGCAATTTGCAGGGACCGGTCTGTGGCATATTCCTCCGGAGACGATAACGTTCCATGCGCCTGAAGGGCTTGAAGTTCAAGAATCGAATATAACATTCTCTGAATGGAGGGGTAACTGAGATCAGTATGGACTAGAAGCGGCGACAGGTATACTATAGGGGAGACGAGACGTACTGGCACACGAAACGCTCGCGCAATGTAAAGGCCGGCTCGGCCTCATGGCAGTTCATGCAGCGATCAGGCAGCTCTTTTCCGGGCATTTTGGTGACTGTCAGGGGCGGAGTGCAAGACTGGGTTCATACAATAAAATTGTAGATAGTAATTAGTTTTCACGCGGGATGCCGGGTGGGGAGCGATTTTCGCCAGGCAGAATTTCTCGGCGGCGGGCAGAGCCACTGGCAGCACGGGCTTAGATAATACCCATGGGCGGGACCCCCGTCAACAACACGCGGCTTCCCCGGTTTCAGCAGTTCAAGCCACGCTTCGTGAGATCGTCGCAAACATCATTCGGTCACCCAACGCATCCGAGTCTTGCCGACTTCCCCTGAGAAGGCCACTCCCTCCGTTGAATTTGCCCTCAAATTGTACCTGGAGCTTCTTATGATCCAGGGCTGCAACTAAACCCTGCTCTCGGCGACTCCGGAGCTCCGTCCTACTGCCAGGCACCCTACCGCATAGCTCCTTTTTCATTGTCACAATGAGAGGCTGGCTTCGGACCCTTGGCTTAACTGCCTTACTGGCAGGAAGCGTGCTGGCAAATGAAGTTGAACTAGTGCGCATTGTCTTTCACCGTAATCTGTGATTTGATGCTGACATCTGTTTTTTCCGCGCAGACACAAGATGAAGCCCATCGACAGCGTTGTTCGGGAATGTATAGTCGCAAAGCTTGGGGTGGAAGTGTCGATCCCTTCATCTTGACCAAATTCGTCCAAGAACCCCAGTCTGGTGATAGCGATCCTCTCGTCAGTCTCGTCATATTCGAATGGTCCGATGAGAATCTCATCGGCCGGCCTGTTCCGGGTGACTCTGGGGTACCACCACCCTTCCCTGACCATGCTTATATTTGGATAGTCCAACTCACATATGCGGCTTTAGGAAAGGGAAACGATCTGTGACGAGGCTAGTGTGCAGGCGAACCTCTGTTCGGAAGACCAAGTCGGCTCTTTCATTCTTGCTTCGAATGTCACCGAGGCCTCCAAGTTTCCCGTCGTTACCAAAGCAGTTCACCTGAATGATCCCGCGGCCATCAATTATCCTATCAAAAAGACTGGATTTTATTGTGTCAGCACATACGGATACTCCGGCGTGGACTACAAGGCCGTGATTGAGTTCAGAAACTCATACGGTGAACTTCCAGCTGCGCAGATCGCAAAGCTCCCGTTCTATGGTGGCTTGACTATCGTCTACGCAGTTGTCGGTCTGTAAGTATTTTCTAATGTCGCTGAGTTCAGTCAGGGTGGGGCTTATACTCAATAGGTTCTGGGCATTCCTTTACGTGCAAAACCGTCACGATATCTGTAAGTACAGGCTTGTGGGTGTCCAGTGACTATCCGCTAATCGTCTATAGTGCCCGTTCAAAATTACATCACCGCGATCCTTGTTTTCCTCATTGTCGAGCAGTTGATGACTTGGGGCTTCTACGGTATGTCTAACGCTTTATACCACCAATGACCTCTGCTAACGCCCATTCAGACTATCAAAACCGCAACGGCTTAAACACCGGCGCAAAGGCATTGATGGTTATAGTTGCTGTGCTAAATGCGGGACGTAACGCTTTCTCGTTCTTCCTCCTGCTGATAGTGTGCATGGGCTATGGCGTTGTCAAGCCCTCGCTCGGTCGGACGATGATCTACGTTCGTATCCTTGCCATCACCCACTTCATCTTCGCTGTGATATATGCTGTCGCCAGTCTATCGATTACCCCGGACAGCGCCGGCCCGCTCGTCTTGCTCATCGTACTTCCTCTTGCTGGTACACTCACGGCATTCTACGTGTGGACGTTGAACTCCCTGAATGCGACAATGAAGGACCTTATCGACAGAAAGCAGAAGACGAAAGCCATGATGTACAAGAAGCTTTGGTGGTGCATTCTTGGTAGTATCGTCGTCATCTTCGGTTTCTTCTTTATCAACTCTATCGCCTTTGCAGGACGTAGCGAGGCCAGCTTCGTCCCCGAGCACTGGAAGTCCAGATGGTTTGTGCTGGATGGCTGGCTGAACCTGGTGTACTTCTTCGATATCGGATTCGTCGCCTATCTGTGGCGTCCTACTGCTAACAACAGACGGTTCGCTATGAGTGACGAGGTAAGCCTTGTTTGGAGCAAGTGTGCGAGAATGGAAGATAAGCTAACAACATGCTAGATTGCGCAAGACGACGACGGGTTCGAGATTCGTTCCTTCGGTAGTGCATTGGATGAAGAGGACGCTTTTGGTGGACCCGAAGAACCTTCCGGTTCGGAGCATCGTCGTGACCTGTCACCTGTGCCTCCCAAGCCTGTGCCTGCAGCCCCGCGTCAACGGGAGTCCCTGGACGGTGAGACTATCTTCGCTGTCGGCGAGGACGGGGACAAATGGTCTGACGACGAAGATGAATCGCCGCGCAACTCCGGGGAACGAGAGCGGCTTACTGGCAAGCACAAGGACTAAATGCGGCTTCCGAAGCCACACGTGCCCCGTCGTGGGCATTGACATCCTAAAATTGCAGGGCCAAAAAGTCATTCTCGCAATTGCTATTTGTCTACTGTCTTGACTGTCTTGACTGTCGGAGACATGCGGCTACGTTGCCATATTTCGGGGAAAATTGGAAGTGTTGGTATTCTTCATGTGTTAGTTGGCTTTGCAGGCATATGATGGCGTTCGGCCTATGGTGTATTCCCCGTTGTTCAGTGTTTCGTGTGTTTTCTGCTTCGAATGTAATGGAGGAGCGATATCTTTTCCTTTATTTTGTATAGATTCTCTACCATATGTAACTCCAGTTATGAAGCAATGTTTTCATTTCACTGATCATTATGCATGACGTCAGTAACTCTATCTCAGCATTCACACAAGCCTTAGTATCCCATGCCTATCCATTATCACTTGCACTGATCCTACAGTGAAGAACAACTTCCAGCTACGTTGGATCCCTCTAGATCATACGCTCATTTCATTTCAATCCTATTCATAATCTTATGACTGATCGAGCCCACTATAGAAACAGCTAGCTATGCCGGTGCTTCACCGTTTGAAGCAATTAAAATGGCCCTGAACGCCTCAAAATCCCTCAACCCTCAGTAACTACATGGAGTCATAAACAACGCGTACTACGATGTCGGTAGGTCGTCGCCATAGCTAAGTACAATTAACAAACCAAGAGAGCCCAGCAAAGCAAAACACAGCGAAGCCATGCAACAAAGTGAAAGTGTAAACGAGTGGTGCAGCCGCCTGCGAGTCATCATTGGCTCAAGTCCATTCTTCGGCCATGTTCTTGCTTCCAACATGTGCATCCCTCCCCAAGTGTCCCAGTCCCGGGCGTGTGTGGACCCAACTACTCAGCGTCTTCAGCGTCTATTCCCATGGCCCGGACGCCTACATGTTCCTGGTTCGGGCCGGGTAATCACTCAGGGTCCAGTTCGACCTGGCTGAGCTTAAGTCATACTACTGTTAACGTTAACTAGTGGTGACTTCCCGCACAAGCCCCATAGGGACAACTTCTCCATCCGCACGCGAGGGCCACCATGACGACCAGCCCGGCGCCGAGCATCGTCTCCAACAAGGCCTGCTTACCCAGTGCAGTGCCATGACTCACGAAAAATATCCGTCGGTTTCTATGATTCCATCTCTCCTAACACGACAATAACAACAACACTACCCCCACCATTCTTTTTTCCGCCCTTAACGAACGCAACCCACCCGCAATTCAACCCCGCCAGCTAGCTCAAGCAAAGACAACGTGAGCGACCACCCACCATGGCGCACCCCGAAAACCAAGTCGACGACGACGTCGCCTCTACTAGCGAGATCGAGATCTCCCCCTTCCGAGTCAGTCGAGAGCTCTCGGCTTCCCTCCTCGCGCGATGTCGATCCCTCCTCGCCGAGATTAGCTCGTTCCAGTCCCTTTTGGTGGAAACACAACGTAACCCCCAGATTGTGGAGGTGCGGTCGCTGAAGTCGAATGTGCTTTCGGAGTTGCGCACGTTGGAAAAATTAGGCGCGCAAGTGCAGAAATTGCCTGAGCCGACGAAGGGCGATGGCGATGGGGAGGATAATAATAATGATACCGATGCTAAAGCGACTGATGGTGATGACTCGGCGGCGAGAAGACTGGTTCATACGTTGAAGTCTTCGAATTTGCCGTTTTATGAGGCTGTTTGGGCCATTGCGAAGAATACGTGTCGCGGGTTGGTTGCTTTTGGGAAGAGGTTTTATTGGGGGGATGATACTGGTGATAATGGGGTTTTAGAGAAAAAGTCCGGGAGGGATAAGAAGAAGAGTGTGTTTGTGGATATTATTGCTGATGATGGGGAGGAGTGGGTGAAGGTGTCTACGGTTGCGGAGTCGAGGTTGTTGTTTGAGATGGCGGAGAAGGGGTGGGAGGCTGATTCTGAGAGTGAGGATGGGGAGGCTCGGACGGTTCTACGGAATCATGATGGGGATAATGGTCATGTGGAGGATGATGAGGATGAGGATGAGATTGAGCTGGTGAAGCTGGCTAAAGATTTGAGGACCGCGGCCAATGCTACGAGAGTCAGGTATAGACACCCTCGGCTGCGGTTTGTGGCGCCGAGGATTCGCGAGGGAAGCTGTGCGGAGATTGATGATCTTTTGAAGATTATTAGAGGCTATGGGATTAAAGTTGATTGTGGTGACAAGGCATATGCTGTGACTGGCACACAGGAGGGCTTGTCCCACCTCCTTCCGAAGCCGTTCAAACACTTCACTTCCACTGTTAATGTGGACTGTACATTGATGCTTGCCGCGGTCTCGGATCTCTCGCATTACAAACACATCACCCAGTCTCCGCAGCATCATAAAGCTATCAACCGACAGATCGCCGTTGAGCATGAGCGACCTCTGTTGCCCACGGAGCTGTGGCCGGCGATGGATGCTTATGAATTAGTATGTGTTGAGGAGGCTGCAACACGGATGAAAGAAATCGTCAATATCATCGGTACCGACACTGAAAGGTCGCGCATGGAGATTCTGCTCGGCGAGCCCCCTTACGATACATATAGCCGAGATGATCTCATCAAGAAATATCAGGAGCTGTCCGATTATGAGATACCGGCACACTGGAAGATTCCTGTCAAGACGGTCGAAGCGAAGTCGGTGATTGCATCTGCGAGAGATACTGCAAAATTGCCGCCCGTCTATCAGAAGGTGGCAGAGAACCTCTCCGATATCAACTATAGCGTGTTTCTGTACGGATGGGCAGCGGGACTGGCGACGATCTCCAGCAATCGGACCGTGGTCAAGGAGATTGAGTCCATTATCGAGAAGCACAGGGATGGAGATGACAGCTTGGAGGGACCTCTTATCTGGGTGTGTGATACTGCCAGGAGCTTGATAGGCAAAGAAAAGAATCGAAAGAACTAGACCAACTAGTTCGAAGACTAACGATAGATCGGACGACGACTAGAATGATCGAGCATTCAGAGTCGTCTACATCAGACAGCATTTCTTTCCAATTCTTGCAATTAGTGGTGTTTAGACCAGCAGAGCTCATAGCTGTTGTCGGGGTCGTCTCAGCAGCTGATGGGGACATGGTGGCTCGCTACTTTTCAGAAGATCTGGAAGGGTCCTCTGGAAGCCAGAAAACAGTCTCTTTGTCGGCAGACGCAATCATGTTGTACCTCGGATTGTATTCAACGATGGCAGTCCGTCCGCGATGTGATAGTCTAGTCATTGGCTGCAATAGACCGTTTGGCTCTGGAGGAGATTGTTGTAGATCCCACACTAGCATATCGGAATGATCTCCCGAACCACCAACCACGTATCGCCCGTCGGGTGAGAAGCACGCATCTCCCTGACCGAGAGGCTTCCCGGTTGTCGATACCGGTGCAGCTCTCCCGGGTGATCCGGCTTTGCCCACCAAGAAGGCCTTAACCGTGCCCTCGAAAGCATCGAGAATGAAATGTCCATGGTAGTCGGTTCCGACCAGCAAGTGCTTGCCATCATTGGAAAATTCCAGGCGAGTCCACCCTCTGCCTCGGGTAGAAGGCGTATAGCGTTCTTCGTACGGCGCAAGATCGAAACTGGAAAATGGAGCTTTGTCGTAGTTGCGGAGGTCGTAGAGAAGGACTGACGCGGTTGATTGGGAGGCAATGGCGATGACAGAGGCGGAGGGGTCGAAGGCCACAAGGTATGGAGTTGCGAGTTTCAGCTTTCCTTGCGCATTGCGAGAGCCGAGATCCCAGAGGGCAACTGTGTCGTCCTTAGAGCATGAGATGAAGGAGTCGCTGCCCGGAGACAGAGCCAAGCAGGTGACTTTGTCGGTGTGGCCCTGGAAGTAGCGAATGTAGCCTTCATTGTGAAGGTCTAACAAGCGCAAGGAATCTAGGTCGGTCAGAATAGGGGACAAGGATGGAGGTGCGTGGCAGCAGACATACCATCAACCTTGGTGCTCGCATGAAGGACCTGACGACTGTGGTGGGTGAACCTGGCTAGATGGGCGCCGTACTTTTTGCTGGGGACCGACTTTGTAGATTTGCCCTCCTTGATGTCGAAGACCTGGATAGTTTCATCATCGCCGGATGCCACCAAGTAATCACCCTGGTCATCAAAGTCTAGCGACGTCACATAATTGGAAGTATCCTGCTTGGGGCCTCGGAATGCCTATGATGGAAGAAACCGATAATTAGATGAGCGTCCCAGTCCACATGAGCCATTGGACTAACCTTGGTAGGACGGAAGCTACGAATGATATCCGAGACCTTCTGGCATTGCAGGATTGGCTGCTGAGGCTGTGGTTGCGCCGTCGGCTGTGCTTGACCTTCCGCCATAATTCTTTGACTTGACTAGATAGATAATGATAAAGTGCGATTGCGGGGAACAGGATGCAAGTTGTCAGGATGTCCACGATCTTTAAGCTAGCTTACAATCCAGACAGATCCTTTTGCTTCTACCCGGCTATTTCTCCGAGATTCCTCGACCTGCAAGGATTCCACCCAAACTGACCCGAGTAGAGAAGTAGTCAAGGTCGTCACTTGGGTGAAGCAGACGCGCCTGACGATGGATTTTGACGCGTTTGACCGACTTCCGCGGGATAATGTTGTTCCAGTCCGACGCTTACCATCGGCAGTGGAGATACCGATTGGCCGAGGTCGGAGGCTCTGGACTGCAAAGTGCGGATCTCGTGGCCAATGACTAACCAATTATCGGCTGCGGAAACCAATCCGAGCGGCGTTGGAACTGTCGGAGGGAGGCTTGAATGGCGGAGGGAATCTCACGGCATGAACACCTCAGCTCTGACACCGTTTTGACTTTCTGACAAGTCCTTCGCTCGCCCTACTCTTCCACTGCACCGTCACTGAGTCTGTCATCTTCCCCTCCTGGGGCATTCAGCATCGCTTCACGCAACAGCCAGGTCGTCTCTCGATTCTACCGGCGCCCTTGTCGGCCTCGCTTTTGCCCTTCCGCGCGCAGACTCGGTCCACTTCCCTCCGTTAGCGGAGACGAATCTGAATAGATACAATGTCCACAACAACAGGGTACGTGGTCGTGGTGCCTCCAAAACCATCAGATTACGGTCGCGTTAACGCATTCTATCGTTCTTCACAGAGCATTCATCGCTGGAGGTGTTGCAGCATGCGGAGCAGTGACGGTCACTCATAGCTTTGAGACGGTGAAGATTCGGTATAGTCTTCCTCCCCTATTTGGAGCGTCGCAGATTACTCCTCGCCAGCTGTGTCGCCGGATGCTAATTGGTATACTACGAAAGTCTGCAACTGCAGGGTGAACTGCAGGCCAAGCAGGACGCTGCCAAGAAATACCGGGGTGTCTTGCACGGTGTGAAGGTTATTCTACAAAACGAGGGTCCCCGCGGTCTTTTCCGGGGAATAGGATCGGCTGTACGTTCAAATCTCAGTGTCTGACGGTACTCGTATAGCTAACAGCCGCTGCAGTATATCTACCAAGTCCTGCTCAACGGTTGCCGTCTGGGTTTCTACGAACCGCTGCGCAAGGGTCTGGCAACCACGATATACCAGGATGCTCAAGTTCAGTCTCTGGGTGTTAATGTCGTCGCCGGTGCTGCGTCTGGTATCATCGGAGCTGCTGCGGGTTCGCCCTTTTTCCTGGTCAAGACTCGCCTGCAGTCGTTTTCCCCGTTCCTTCCCGTCGGCACCCAGCACAACTATAAGAACTCGTTTGATGGACTGCGGAAGATCCACTCGACGGAGGGAGTTTCTGGCTTATACCGTGGAGTTGGCGCGGCGATGGTACGGACTGGCTTTGGTAGTTCCGTTCAGCTGCCTACCTATTTCTTCGCCAAGCGCCGCCTGATGAAGCACCTGGGCATGGAAGATGGTCCAGGTCTGCACCTGGCCAGTAGCACGGCATCTGGCTTTGTCGTCTGCTGTGTTATGCACCCGCCTGGTATGTTCTACGCTTACGACACGACTGCACTCAGCTAACTTGTTGTTCAGACACCATTATGTCCAGAATGTACAACCAAACGGGCAACCTCTACAAGGGCGTGTTCGATTGCTTGTTCAAGACCATAAAAACGGAGGGTGTGTTGGCGATTTACAAGGGGTACTTTGCCCATCTTGCGCGTATTCTGCCTCACACGGTATGTGATGTTTGACACCCAGTCCCTTGGGCGATGCACTAACCTGGCTGTAGATCTTGACCCTCAGCTTGGCTGAGCAGACCAACAAAGTCATGCGCAGACTGGAGGATCGGTTCCTGTCTGACTCGTTGAAGGAGAACTTGTAGTCACCGTAGTATAATAGCGACATTGGCATACCCCCCTGATACTTTGCGACACATATAGAGACGTTTCGGGACATGGTTTTGGTTTTGCATTGTTGAGCAGCAGCAGCAGCAGCAGCATGGCTAGCATCGCGTGATGTGTATGTACATAGGGCGTTCTGTCTTGGGTCGTCATGCTGTGCTCTTAGATTTGGAGATACATTTGGATAAAAAGCTTGAATAGATTTGGAATTGGCCATGCGCAGTACTTGCCTGGTATCGGAGTACTATATGTGGTGCAATTTTCAAGAAGCTTTAGGAAAGTCCTGTCGCATGATGAAGAAAAATGCGGACGCGCGAGAACCTCACCGGACACAATATGGGGAAATGAACAGTTAATGAGGGTCGAACTAGACGAGCCGCGCAAGACAGGAAGTGGATACAATGGAGCTTTATAAAAGGAATTGGGGCAAGCAACTACGCGCACTAGTCAGTGGTTCCATGTTGAATCAAGCTAAGAATGATGATGATTGCATTGCTTTCTTCCGTCGGATGCATGAGCTCGGGATCAGACGCCTCGTGTTTGGTGCCGATGGAACTGTCCATACACGATCCAAAGCCGGGAATGTAAACAACAAAAGAGTTCGTCAACGATGTCAAAGAAGACCCTTGCGACGATGTCACTCTTTTATTGGGCATTCAAAGAAAATGGAAACTTTGTCTATGATCAATGTTGCAGCACGCTTCCGACGCGTCGCAGCTGTAACGTCATCACCGACAGCAAAGACAGGCTGAAAGCCCCCCACTGGGGCCCAGCTGAAGCCAGCTGAATCTAGAATCAAAGCGGGAAAGAGAAGCAAGGATCCTTCTTCTTATTAGGGTCAAAACATCCGTAAATCCGTGGGTGGGTGCAGGCAGCTGCCCAATGTGGATGGGGGGAAGCAAGACGCGACGCGTTCAGCACAGACGCTGTTGCTTCTTGACCGTCGGAGTAACCCAACTCGGGGGTCGGCGATCCAAAATTTCTGTTCAGCTCGGATTAAACCGAGTGGAGATGGCGGATGAGCTCGGCTTATTGATGATGTCGTAAAGAGTACCTAAGCAGCTGCAGGGACTGGTAAGACTGTAAGGTACGGTATACTATAGGTGGGTTGGGAGATGGAGACATGAGACAAGTATCATTTATCCAATGATTGGTGTAAATGTATAATGAGAGATGTGAAATCTTATATGATAACTACGTATTACTGAAAAGGGATAGAGGGAGAGATAGTTGAATGGATTGACAGAATCGATCGAGGGGCTCTAAGATGGGGAGTTCAATCTGATAAGATAGCAGCTGGTTACGAGACGCGACTACTTTTTCACACTAGAGCCTCTAGGTAATCATAGGCATCGACGTGCTCCGGACTTGTCTCCAGGCATCCGCCTCTTCAGGAATGTGGAGAGAGGACAATTTAGGAAACTTGCTGCAGGTCTTGCAGCTAATGATACAGGAATAATGGATCAGTGGAGATCGAAACACCGGATGAGAATCCAGCCGGTGGTGTGAGGATGGAGTCTGACAAGAGTTCCGACGTGATGGACGCGCCGAACATCAACAACCCGCCCGGATCAATAGTTGTTCCCGCCAGCCACCGGGTCCAAAGTCGCGCCAAGTCACGTGCGACGTGACTCGCCCGTCGCGCTAAGGATCACGTCTCTCGTCTGCCGGCGAGTATTTCTTGTCGCCTCGCCCTCCCTCGCTGCAGCTCTTTTTCTTCACATCCCACCACCAGCTCAGTTTATTGGAGTGTTTTTCTGTGTCTGTGTGATCAATTCCTCTTTCACTTTTATCTCCTTCATCTACACACAATCAACACCATGTCTGTACAACTCACTCCCTCCAAGCAGGTATGTGATGTCACGTCTCTCGCCTCCCACCGTCGACGCGTAATTACAGGCAGATAAGCTAACACGCGTTGCTTTCATAGGCTGCTTCATCCCTCGAGAACCTCAAGATGAGCGATTCGCCTGTTAAGAAGCTCAACTTCGGTGGCAAGGAGAACGCGCCTGCTGCCGTTGACGTGACCGCCGACAAGCCCATCGAGAAGCCCGTCGAAGCCCCCAAGGTCGCGCCCAGCATCAAGGAGATGGAGGCCAACGAGCCTCTGCTCCAAGAGAACCCTCACCGTTTCGTCCTTTTCCCCATCAAGTACCACGAGGTGAGTGACACACGCGTTACGCGTTACGCGTAAAGTGGAATTTTTCGCTTCCCGCCCGCGACAATTGGCATGTGCGCTAACGCCGCATTCTCGCACCCGACAGATCTGGCAGATGTACAAGAAGGCCGAGGCCTCTTTCTGGACCGCCGAGGAAATTGATCTTTCCAAGGATTTGCACGACTGGCACAACCGCCTGAACGACGACGAGCGCTACTTCATCTCCCACGTTCTCGCGTTCTTCGCTGCCTCTGATGGCATTGTCAACGAGAACCTCGTCGAGCGCTTCAGCGGCGAGGTCCAGGTTCCCGAGGCTCGTTGCTTCTACGGTTTCCAGATCATGATGGAGAACATCCACTCCGAGACCTACTCTCTCCTCATCGACACCTACATCAAGGAGCCCAAGCAGCGCACCTACCTCTTCGACGCTATTGATACCAGTATGTACCCCAAACTGGGATTGTGATTGGTCAATGGATGCTAACCCCTGCAGTCCCCTGCATTGCCAAGAAGGCCGATTGGGCCATCAAGTGGATCCAGGACAGGGAATCTACCTTCGCCCAGCGTCTCGTTGCTTTCGCTGCCGTGGAGGGTATCTTCTTCTCCGGTTCTTTCGCTTCCATCTTCTGGCTCAAGAAGCGTGGTCTCATGCCTGGTCTGACCTTCTCCAACGAGCTCATCTCTCGTGATGAGGGTCTGCACACCGACTTCGCCTGCCTGTTGTTCTCCCACCTGAACAACCGCCCCAGTAAGCAGGTTGTTGAGGACATCATCGTCGAGGCTGTCGGCATTGAGCAGGAGTTCCTGACTGACGCTCTGCCCTGTGCTCTGCTGGGCATGAACTCCAAGCTGATGTGCCAGTACATCGAGTTCGTCGCGGACCGCCTGCTGGTGGCCCTCGGCAACAAGAAGTATTACAACGCCACCAACCCCTTCGACTTCATGGAGTCGATCTCGCTGGCGGGTAAGACCAACTTCTTCGAGAAGCGGGTGGGTGACTACCAGAAGGCTGGTGTCATGGCCAGCACGAAGAAGGAAGAGGAGCCCAAGACCAACGGTAACGGTCTCAGCTTCGATGAGGACTTCTAAACATCGCAACAAAATGATGCCACTATACCCGGTTGTTGGCACCAGCCACGATATGTTTGATTCTGGGTGTTTACGAGGATATTTGACTATACGCATGGGATTGGCGTTGATTGGATGGGAATTGATTCCTTTTTCTTATAATTGTTAATGTTTGACTCTTGTATTTAGAGAAATGTACATTGGATATTACTTTACGGTTTAAATATGCATGTAGCATGTCTATAGCGTAATGTCCCAACCATAAGTGCAGTTACCGAATGCACCGACCAGATAAAGACGGTTGGCTACTATCTCGCAGCTGCATGATCAACCATGTAACCTCACAATGCTAAAGCCTTATATGAATATGCACATTTTTTAAGAAACAAGATATCATCGACAGAAAGAAAGAGACAAATAAATATATCACCTCTTCCCCTTCCCCCCCCTCTTCTTCCCTTTCCCTCCCTTCCCAGCTGCACCAGCATTACCCCCCTCCCCAGCTACCGTCTGTCCCTCAGCAGCAACAGCAGGAGCATCCCCCATCTCCACATCCCCAGCACCACCAGCAGGAGCAGGATTACTCAACCCCAACCCCTCAACATCAGCCCCCGCCGCCAACTTCCCCAACGAGGTAATCAACCGTCCCACCTCAGCGCCCTTGTTCGTACGGTATTTCAAACAGATGCCGGATCCCGGGTGATAGGTCTTGAGTTCGAGGACGGCGATGCGGGGTTTGGGGTCGGTTTCTTCTGTAGATGTGGGTTGTGTTGTCGAGGGTTTTGTGGATGTGGATGTGCGGGGGAAGGTGTATTTTGTTGTGATTCTCTATACAGGGGGGTCTTTTGTTAGTTATTGTTTAGGTGATAGGTAGTAGGGGTGGGGGGAGAGGGAGGGTGTACCGTGTCTGGGTAGGCTTGGAGGAGGAGAGAGGATTGTTCGAGGTAGGATTGTGACGTTGGGAGGTAGGGCATTTTGGTGGTGGAGGTCCCTCTGGTCGAGGAGGTATGGATATGAGATGTTTGGTGTGAGGTTTAGAATTTGGGAATGGGAGAGGGGATTGGTGGTGTAGAGGTGAACTGGGTTGGTGATGTGAAGCTGGATTATTTCTGGTGTTTTGCGGGCGCCGCTCGGAGGTGGGAAGTTGAAGTTGGTGGTTAGGTGGTGCTTGAGCTAGCGGGCGGTGTGTGGTGCCGCAGTCGATTGACAGCTCGAACTCCCATACTATGCTACAGCTCGGCAAACTACTCTAATATCTACAACTCTAATAACTGATTCTGGTCAATTCATCGTTATTCATCAATCGTCCCTCGTATAGATGCCTACTGTTATCCTGTAGGCTATTGTACATACATACACAGCTAATTACATGCTCATATACATCAATCATCCTATGTCCAAGCTCTCGTCCTTAGCCAACATCATATACACTGTGCATCAGCTAATAGGTCGTGCGCATCGCACACACACTAGTCGCTGCTTCCCATTTCTTGCTTTGGTCGCTCGGAAATTCGTTCCCCGGCAATTATCGCACTTCAACACTTCGCCGTCGTCCCCGTCCCCGTTCGACGATGCATAGTCGCTGCTCAGCGCGCTGCCCAGGCTCATTTGGCGCTCCCCCGGCACCGACAGTCGATGCGGAGTGAGGAGTCCGTTACCCTCAGTTCGTTTGCGATTCTGCACCGTCATTGCATCATGCGCAATTTTATTGTAGAATGCGTAGCTCTGCTCCCCTTGCAACCAGAGCGGGTTATCTTTGTCACCGCCCTTGGGGAACCAGGTGGTCCCGGCGACGGGCTGCCTGCTGTCCACTGCAGCACCGTTGTGCCCATTCCGGGTGGTGTCTGCGCTGGATCGTCGGCTGTCCATGGAATTTTTATAAGCGGAGGGCGGAGGGGAAGTGGTATAGATAGAGCGTGAATCGGGTCGTGCTCCTGTCGAGACTCGTCCCGGGCTGGCGTAGCCCGGCAGAGTGTCGCGCACTGGCTTGTGGGGAGACGGGCTGCGGGTGCGCGGCGTGCGCATGCCGGAGCGGTTGCCATGTCGGATAACAGAGTTGCGCCACGAAATGATGCGCTCCGACGGCGTCGTCTTCATTGAATCCTTGCCGATGGAGGAGGCAATGCTGTGGCGCGCCGAATTGGTGCGTCGTAGGATGCGTCGTGATATCGTGGAATGCGTGTCCCAGCTGTCGTAGCGCCGTTTCAGGTAGGCACAGTCTTGTCGCAAGACTTTAATCTTCCCGGCATAGTCTGCCACGATGAGGATGTTCCCGTCCGGGTGCGTGGACCGCGACATGAACGTCGGAGACTCTTGCGCCAGCTTACTAGCCGCCGACATGCGGTTTGCTCGTCCATTCTCCTTGTCCGCCTGACTGACGAGCGTCACAGGAGGCGGATTGCAGATATCATAAATGGGATCCTCGGAAAATCCCAAGACCTGTTTGGCGCGGGTGGGCGCCATGATGGCGGCCGTCACCAGGGCGGATTGCGTGTCAAAGATCTCCACGGCCCGTTTGTCGGCGTCTTTCTCCACGGGCCCCACCGGCCAGACATAGGTGCGGCGATCCTCACTGCCGCAGATGATGTGTTTGCCGTCATTGCTGAAGGAGGCGCGGATCTGGCTGCACGTGTTCTCGTTGCCTCGGTATTTGGCCTCCAGCGTCCGGTCGCGAAAGTTGTAGAGTCGAATGCGGGAGTCGTTGCTGGTGATCAGCAGTTTGACCTCGCCGTGCGGGTCGCCATGCGGCAACGACATGGTGTCGATTCCGGTGATTTTGCTGCCCTTGGCGTTGCGACCGCGAGCAGAGCGCACGTGAATCTGTCCAACCGCCTTGAGGCCGTCGGTCTCGTAGATATTGCACAGTCCGTTCAGACTGCCCGAGATCGAATGTCGTCCGTCCGGTGTAAATGCCACCGCGGTTATCATGTCGGGGACCGTGGCCACGAAAGCCACGCTCTTGTCGGGAATACTCCACAGTCGCAGTTTCGTATCCAGCGATCCCGCTAGGAAGAACCGGTCATCGCGTGGGTGGAATTGGATGGAGGTGACGAAATCGCTGTGTTGGAAGCAGCAGAGACACTCGGGTCGGCTAACATGCCACAGCCGGACGGTCTTGTCCATGGAGGAGGAAAGCAGGAAATTGTTCTGTCGCCCGCATTAGTGGATGCTACGCATTGCACCGCCTATAGTCAGTTTTCATGGTACCTTGCTCCAGCTGAGGTCCAGGATACTGCCGGTATGGCCCTCGTACACCTGGACCGGTTGCATTTTGAACACTTGCGCGTTGAGTCGTGGCGCATCGTCGTCACTGCCCGGCTCACTGGAGGTCCGATCCTCTGGCGACGCCACGACTTGCCAGACGCGCACCTTGCGGTCCTGCCCGGCGGCAGCCATGTATTTGCCATCATTGGAGAACACCAGCGCCCAGATCGCCTTGCCCGTATACTTTTCGTTCTGCGGGCCTGCCGTGGAGATGGCGTCATGGTCCGAGACGCTGGCCGAGTCGTCAGCGCCGTCCAGCTCCTGAGCCAGAAACACCCGGTTAAACGTCTTCTCCTTCTTGTAGTGTGCGCGCACGCGGATGTACTTTGGCGGGGGAGGAAATCGTGGTACGAAGCCTATGGGCTGAGCGGCAGCGTCGGGATCCATGCGGCTAGTTTCGGGCTCGGAGACATCGTCCTCGTCGTCCGGGAACTCGGTCTTCTTCTTGCCGGGGATGATTCGACTCAGGAAGGATACCCCTTTCCTATGAGGGAAGCCCACCGAATTAGCTGTAGGTTCCTGGGCAGGAACTGCATGGGATAAGAAGCAACGGAGCGACGGGTGACACAGTGCGGGGTCACGCCGTCAGCCGGGGCTGAGAGGGAAACATTGGCTGACTCGGCACCGGGCGAGGCCAACTGGCACTTACTTCTTCTCCCTCGGAGCCTTCGTATACATCACGGTCTCTCCGCGGGCAGAGCCATGGTCCAACGAGGCGCGTGGATCGCTTCCACCCAGCTCCGCCTCGGTGGAGGCTCTCCCTAACAGCTTCAAAGGAATGGTTTTTTGGGTGTTGGTTCGTTTGATGATATGCTATCGCGACGCACAGAGTCAATCAACCGCTGAGGCGAATTCCAGAGGCACAAAAGACACAGTATGAGCCTTACTTGAGATAGGGGATCGATGGCGCTGGAGTCGGCGCTGGACTGGACAAAGGTAGGGGAGGAGGCGAGATTCTTGACGGAGCCGTTGCTGGCGGCCGGAAGGGTGCGGGAATCCTTTCTGGCATGCTGTTGGTATCCGTTCGACGCAGCGGTCACATCGGAGGCGGAGCCTGCACAGGATAATCCCCCGGGCGGAGGAAGAGTAAGCCAACGATGCTCACAATTGTGGATTGATGGATTGGGTCCGGTCGGAGGGTATGGAAAGAAGATGACTGGCCAGCGCGACCGGGGCGAGCCTTGCGGGAGGTAGGGGAAGGAAGTTCAAGTAGCAGCAGTAGTTATGGTTGTAATTGGGACGTACCGATCGGAAAACTTTGCGAGGAGCGGAGGAGACTGGGATTGGGAGAACTGGGACTGTGATCGCCGCGATTGAAGATGGTAGGACTATTGGAGGCGGAGGTGGACAGATCGTGGTGAATGATGCTGGACGACGAGGCGTTGGTGGTGATGATGGCAGGCACGGTCGAGGCCCGCGATGGCCCTTCTTGTTGCTCGTCGCGCATTCCCTCCGCCATGGCTCGGGTGTCGCCGGGAATGGCGCATGGGAAGTGAGTTGGTTGGAAGTCAGACTGAGGGAGGACAAAGAAGGTGGGTGTGTGGTTGTCGAAGTAACAAGGTATCTCTCGAGATAAGGATACGAGAGAGAGAAGTACAAGAGAGAAAGATGAGGGAGAGGGAAGAAAGAGCCAGATTGCGGCGGAGGACGCGGAGGAGATGGAATGGGGATGGGATGGGATTAAGGATGGAGATGGAGAATACTAGTAATTCAGATGGAGACACACTAACTCGGACACCGGTTATTAATATCCGAGAATATCCACTTAGGAAAGATGACATCAAGCAGGGTCTGGAAGTTGGTTCCATTCCCACTCCCACTTGGTATTCACTCCTACTAATTGTTTCAGGTGACGGAGAGCAAAATGACGGAAACCCTGGGTCGGATGGGAGGGCCGGTCTGTGGTTCTTGTCGAAGGTCTGTGCGAGTTTGTTTTGTTGGAAAAGGAAAAGAGAAAAAAAAAGCCCGTTGGATGCATGCATCATCTTCAAAGCTTGACTTTTTATCCAATCTGCATTCTGGTGGATAGAGTCAGTGATACAGTGGTTATTATATGATAGGTCTTGTCGCTGTATACTAACTTGGGGATAAAACCCATCATGGATGAATCCCTTCCTCCTGCCCACATGGCTGACACATGGCTGGCAGTGATGTAACCAACCACTCTATTCTTATCAAGCCTGCGTATGTACTTATGGGTATAAATAGTAGTTACTAGATACTAGTTAACTAGTGACTAAGTAGTAGTCAAATACGAACTCAGTCCAACTGAGTCAGAGGTGTTTGTTCTTCCCCCCCATCCAGCCAAGCTTAATCCACAACTGGCCAATGAAGGCAAAGCCGTTGGTCGCACTGCTCGGCTGGCCTTCCTGGACTGAGTCGTTGGGGGTTAAAATCAGAAAGTATCTCGGATTCCTCCACCAATCGCTACTTTTTTCTTTCTGCTTCTTTCTCCCATCTCAGGGTCTGGTCTTAAACTTTCTCGGGGTTGCAGTCGCATCGCATGCGTCCTTCTACTACTACTCCTTCCTGAAGTTTAATATTATCATTATCACACCCGACTATAACACCCGAGTGGCTATGAGTTTTTCCCATGATTCGTTTTGCTCCATCGTCTATCTACTAATCAGAGCTTACACAATCAAACCCCCACGTGCTTCATGATACATGGAAAGAATAAGATCGGAATCAGTTGCACCAACAATCCCCACCATCAATCAGATGGTGGCCCACTTGCGCTTTATGCTTCCTCCACCATCGCCAACTCCGACTTTCCCCGTTCTTGTATCGCTTGCACTTCGATTTCCTCGTCCTCCTTCTTTGCATACGCTACCTGATAAACCGTGTACCACGGCCTTCGGAACAGTCCATCCAGTGCCTCGAGCGATCGGCCCGTCGTGTCCTGTGTGCTGTCAGTTTCCCCCGTCGTTTGTCTCTCACTACCCTCCACCGTCACCCAAGGAGTTAATTCACTTACCGGCATCGCAAAAAACACATACACCAGCGAGACAAGGCAGATGCCCGCAAAGAATGCAAAGGCTCCCCATTCCTCCATTACGTCCAGTAAGTCAGGCGTCGCCCGCGTGCACCCAAACGCGAACAGCCAGTGCCCCGCCATCCCCATCGACAAGGCCAGCGATCGGATTCGGATGGGAAAGATTTCCGATCCGATCAGAAAGGGCATCGAGAACCATCCGATCACCCACCCAACCCCGTGCACAAAGATGGCTGCAATCGCTGCTCTCGAGGCATGTGTCGCGCTGGCCGCGTGGAGGATGGTCGTCGTCGACATCTGTCGCGAAATTCCCAGGTAACAAGCAAGATATGCCAGCGTCACGATCTGAAGGGTGATTCCCGCCATAAGAGACCGTCGTCGGCCTACAAAGTCCACCACTACGAGTGAGAAGATCAGCAAGGCGGTAAACTTGACCACGGCATAGAGGGCCGTGGTCAGGGACAAGGCATCCCCGGTCGTCCCCAGATAGCCTAAGATCGTGGGCAAGTACTGCGTGATGGCGTTGCCTCCGGACCATTGCGAAAACAGATGTGCCAGCATCACTAGACAGAACCGACGCCGGTTCTCCACCGGGACTACCGTCTCCTTGATTAGGTGCCATTGTGATGTGCCCGAGGCCGCTTCTCGCTCCTGCAGGATCTGAAATTCCATGACAGCAATCTCTGCGACTACAGTTGGGTGACTCGAGGGCAAATGACGCAGCTTAGCCAGTACCGATACGGCCTGGGTTCGCCTACCCACGTACAGCAGCCACCGGGGAGATTCTTCACAGACCAAGAGTCCCAGGCCCCAGACTGCGGCAGGGACCAGTTGGATCAAGGTTGGGAACATCCACTGCATATCTGTTCCATCGTAGTTCTTGGTAATACCATAGTTGATGAAGAATCCAAAAACAACCCCCAGTTGCTGACATGCGGCAAATTGGACTGCGAGCAGCCCGCGGATGGTCTTAGGGGCAACCTGCAATACAGTCAGTCTGTCCCAGTCCCCTTTCAAGTATCATTTGCGTACCTCGGAGATATACATCGGAGGGGTCACAGTCAAGCCGCCCACCCCAAGACCCGCGATCAGTCTCGATGCGTATAGTCCGGACAGGTTCCCATTACAGAGACCCTGTCCCAACACTCCAGAGATATATACTAGGGTCGACAGTCGCATCGTCCACCGCCGCCCAATTCGATCATTGAAGGGTAAACACTACAGTAGCTGTCAGCCCGACATATATTCATTTCCTGAGTAGATAGCTTACTAGCAGACAGCCCAGAGTCATTCCAGCCGTGAAAATGGACACAATCCAACCTTTGGTATTGGCATATTCGTCAGGGGATTGCTGGCCGAGCCCGAATTTGATCCGAAACCGAGATTGCACGACCAGCGATGCGATGTTCGCTGCGAAGATCAGCACCCTGCATGACATATGATCTTCACTCTCTACCTTCATCGAACCCCCTACTGATTCCAGACAGTGCGAAAATGGCAATGTTCATCAACAAGTACCAGTTAAAGACCCCCCGGGGGGAATCCCGGATGGCCTGTCGGGTTTCCGCAACGAGCCACATGGTTGAATTCAATTCAATTCATCCCGTGAGGGGCCCCATTAGAGAGCTTATATACCCAACCGGAGCCACTCAGTATGGCCGTCTCTGCGGCAAAATCGCGCAGGGCCGTGGTGTGGCGGAAAATATCTCATGACCCCTCCAGCAACGATTCGAAGTAAGGAGCACTCCCTCACGGAGGCCATCGTGCGTTTGGTATGTGCTATAGCCGAGTTTACCAAGGTCTAGACGGCACTGGGCTGGTTTGACAGGTTCTTATCGGCGAACAAGATCGGGCCTCCGCATTCCATGGGTGCCTTGTGCGACCTGGAAATGCACCATAGGGGATATAATAGTTGATACAGCATGGTGTTACATCGCAAGTTCGAGTCTGAGTTGCATCCTGAGCCAGTCCAACTGGAAATAACGGTCTCTTACAGGCTTCTGCCAGTGCTGTTGTTGCGTTATATGCTGGAAAACCCTGTCCTCCCTGCCGCGGACGCAAGGGTCAGAAGTGCTTGGTGTAGAAGTGGAGTGCCAACCGGGTTTTTTAAGATCACAAATCCGGCTACCACTAGCTATCGGCCGGTAACAGCCGATAACAGCCTCCATGACTGAGATGTTTGAAGCTTGATTTCTCGTCTACGGTAACGGATGTGTTGCATGAACATCCCCTGCCCACCTGATACCTCGGCTAGAAGAGGACATCTAACACAGACATTCCTGGTAGATTCGAAATTCAATAGCGTCACGACCGTCTCTGTTGATGTAATTAACCTGCAGTTGCATATCACTTAGCATCTGGCACGTTGAAATTCCGTGATCGACCGGTAGTCTATTCTTAGCCGTCGGCGCTTACCCACGCTTCCCCGGTTGTCGATCCATCGTCAATCCCTCAACCCTCTTCTACCTCTGTCTACACACCCATTAGTCTACAATCTCACCACCATGTCCCCTCCAATCACCAAAACTGCTCCTCCACCTCCACCTCCACCCCCATCAGACCCCCGCACGAAAGTATCCCCAGTCATACGAAATCTCCGAACCGTCCCGCCCCGCTCCCTCGCCGTCCGCCAACCACCTCCCCCACCCACAACAACAGCCCCAACAGGTCCATACTTCCTCTACGGCACGTTGATGGACCCTTCCATGCTACAAGACATCCTATCCCTGGACCCAGACCAGAAGATAGATCTACGACCTGCATATGTATCAGGCTACGCCTGTAAACTGTGGGGACAGTACCCGGCTCTAATATCGGATGATAATTCTTCCTCGGTAGTCGAGGGGGTCGTGTATCGTGTGGAGTCTGTGGAGGACGGTGTGAAGCTAGCGAATTATGAGACGGGATGGTATCGCGCTGAGGCTTGTGAGGTTGTGTATACGGATGGAAAAGAGCCTGGGAGGGAGAACGGACATGTGTTTGTGTTTGTTGGGGATGAAGGGGAGTTGAGTGATGGGGTGTTTGATCTTAGGGTCTGGTTGGGGAGGATGGGGAGGAGGGGGGCGTTGGAGAGGTTGGGTAAACTGGATAGGGAGTGAGTCCGTTGTCTATACCTGATATCAGTATCTGAAGCAGTGTCGATCGTAGTATCTTATTGCGACTAGTCGATAGTACACTCGTACACCTCGTCCTCATGGTACGAAGATGTTTGAGCTAGACTTTATAGAGGATTTGGGCCCTTTCATGAATGTAGGTACCTTACATATTCCTGATAGCGTATCTCGACATTCGAAATCAAATTCTAGTTTACACTTCAGTTATATACATTAGTCAATTGCACATCACAGCAGCGACTTAGCAGGCGCAGCTGCCGCCAACAAAGGCACCAGATCAGGATCACCCTTCTCCATAGCCCTCTTGTACGCCGGACGCTGTCCGATACGCTCTAAGTAGCGCACAATATGAGGATACTCCTCAAGGCTGTAGGGAACGAACAGCCGCAGCGTCGTCAAGTGGAAGACAGACACGCAGTCTGCCGCGGTGAACTCCTCTCCAGCCAAGTATGCGTTCTTGGCTAGTTGCTGCTCCATCGCCTCACAGGTGGCTTTCACCCGTGATTCGGACATCTTGTAGACAAAGTCCTCTTCGGATGGGGTACCGCGGATCCGACTGAACAGCATCCCCATGAAGGATGGCATTGTCGATCCCTGTGCCCGGTGCAGCCAGAAGACGTAGTCTGCGTACTTGGGGTGGTCTGGGGATAGAACTAGACGGCCCTTGCCGTATTTGGTCAGGATGTATTCGATGATGGCCATGGTTTCGCCTAAGGCGACGCCGTTGTCTTCAATGATGGGGGCAGTGCCGGACCAGTGGAGCTTGCGGTACTCATCGGGGGCTTGGAGAGTGGGCGGTTGGCGGTTGTAGCATTTCAGAGTGTAGGGAATCTCGAGCTCCTCGCAGAGCCAGGTGATTCTCTCGGATTGCGAGAGACGAAGATGATGGATTGTGAGACCGGACATGGTTGGAATGGTGGTGTTTATGCGCTAGAGTTTGGATAGACAAAGGCCGGGATACCGAAGGCTGGGGATCCGAGAATGGGTTCCATTCGTATTTATCTACAACATGGGGACCCTCGTTGATCGGAGGCCGGATGTTCTTGATTAGTGTTAAGCTCCGGTCGGATTGCCTGTTGCCGAATATCAGGCCAGAAACATGGGACAAAAGTGGATCCAACTGAATGATTGAGGATTTATGCATAAAGCAAGTTCCACATCTTTATGCCGTCTCTTTATCACCGGGATAGTAATCCCGGATCATCATTGATCAATGTAGCTTGCTTAATAGATGATTGTATCTGCCCATTATCAAGTCATCACTTAGCAACTCATCATCATCTCCATGTTCTATGCGAGTTGCTAGCCCACTGCGGTCTCCGTGGGGTGGGTGGACGGGCAGCACAGGAGCATACTCGAATGGTCTGTACTCTGAGCAGAGTGAAGCTGAAGATTAGGTAGTCGATGAAATAGACATTCCTCTGCTATTCTGGCCTGAGCCTTCCTGATAAATGGCATGGGGAAAGTTGGTGACTTCATCAGATGCCCTGGGTGCACAAGAAGCAAAAGGAAGGAATAAGCATCGGGCTTGATCTCAAGGCCGATCGGGTGGCGCTTTAGTCATCTCGGGGCTTTGAGCCACTCCGATCGAGGAACTTTCTTTGAGACAACCAGTCGATCACAGAACTGATCTGTCAATCTAGGAGATTGATAAGACCGAAACCCGAGAGGCTGATTTAATCATTCAAGATCACGCTGTTGAAAACGCGAAGATGGTCCTGGAAGGCATTAGGTTACATCATGTCGTATTTGTCTACTTCTCCTACCTCAGTATTTATATATCTCCATAGAAGCTGCACCTAACTCGACATCAATTCATCATCATCATCATCATCATCATCATCCAATACTTGACAATACTTAGTACTAGTATCACTAGAGTTACACGCATCGACCAACTCACACATTCACCACCATGAACGCGGTACTGATAACAGGCGCGACCGGCAAACAGGGAGGCTCTCTCATCCGAAACCTCATCTCCCGGAAATCTCCCTTGGAGATCTTGGCCGTCACGCGAGACTCCTCTTCTGCTTCAGCTCAACGGTTGAAACAGCTGTCTTCCAAGATCAAACTAGTAGAATGCAACTTGGACAACCCGGCAGACATCTTTCGCAATGCACGCGCTCAGACATCGTCTCCGATTTGGGGTGTCTTTAGTGTTCAGGTAGGTTTCCTCCGCTCTTTCAATCTTCATCCCAGCAATGAGATACTAACAGTATCTGCTAGGTGGCCATCGGCAGCAACATCGATGAGGAAGCACAAGGAAAGAAACTGATCGATGAGGCCCTCAAGCAGAAAGTCAAGTACTTCGTCTACAGCTCCGTGGATCGTGGCGGGGAACGTTCCTGGAACAATCCGACCGATGTTCCTCACTTTCTGAGGAAGCATCACATCGAGCATCATCTGGTGGAAAAAGCTAAAGGAACCGACATGGAATGGGTTATTCTGCGCCCCGTGGCGTTCATGGATAACATGGTCCCCGGTTTCCTGGGCAAGGTCTTTGCGACGTCCTGGAAGATGGCACTGAAGGGGAAGCCCCTTCAGGTGGTTGCTGTCAGTGACATTGGTCACTTTGGCGCAGAAGCTTTTCTCAACCCGGATGAGTACAAGGGTCGGGCGATCTCGTTGGCAGGAGATGATTTGACATTCGATCAGATGGCACAGGTATTTCAGCAGAAGACCGGTCAGCAGCTACCCATGACATTCCAGTTCGTGTGTTCCTTGCTGCTGGCCGCTATCAAGGATATGGGATATATGTACAGATGGTTTCATGACGAAGGTTATCAGGTTAATATCGGCGAGTTGAGGAAGAAGCACCCGGGATTGAAGAACTTTGGGGATTGGCTTGCACAGGAGAGTGATTTTGTCAAGCGATAGATCATGCTGGTGCCTATTTTCGGTTTTACGGGATATTTTAATGCTTAATGCTGTTTGTTTTTAATCATGCTCTTGATTTGAGCAATCTAATCCTGTCAAGTATTCAATATAGTTGGTTTCCCATGGGTACAAATGGGCTCAACGACACACTAAATGTGTATGTGAATGTGAGCACCAGGATGGGGCTTCTCATATCGACGAATAACCCCTGCTAATGTGTAACCCTCAAACCAGACCATATGCATTAGCCACAACAATCTCCTTGAGGCTACTCCATCCCGGCTTGCACATCTCTTTAAGTAGATCTTCCGACCGCTTCGAAGGCTTAACATCCAAAAAATCGGCATCCTTATCGGGGGCAGGCAGATCTGTTGGCAGTTCCCGGTTCGGGAATATATCCCGATAGATGGTAGCTAAATCGTTCCAGAAAAACGGCCAGCCATACGCAAACAGGCGTTCGTTTTGGACCGTGGGATTGATCAAAGCCGCGACATGCAGAAGTGCGGCGTCTTCAATGCCCACACATTACCCTCCTTCAGGGTGAATTAGCTTCCATTCTTCGCATCGGTCGGGGCTACGGACACGGTTCAAACGTACCAATTGGGAGATGGGCCTTCACGTGTTCGGAAACTGAGGCCCAGTCATTTTTGATGATGGCTGCTGGCCATGACAGAGTGGAAGGAAACCCTTGATTTGGTGGGTCGAGAGGGGCACCATAGCACAATGAGGGTAGAACTGGACATGATGGTTTAAATCATTGGAACATATTCTGAGAGTGGAAGGAGAGACGTGCTTACCGGTATTTGCTACGAACCCGGGCTTGTGCTCTCTCACCCATTCCCAGATTCCTTGCTCCCCAAAGGCCTTGCTTGCGCTGTAGACGTCAAATCCTCTTCTCCATTCGGCAGGAGACCCCGTTTTGGCTCGCTGAATGGCAGTTTCGTTCCAAGTCTCCGAGGTGATCACTGTCTTACCATCCAGATCATCCAAGCCCATTGTGTTAGCCGCTTGGCAGGAGGAGGTGTAGACAAAGCGTTTGACGCTGGGCTCGGCTGCCGCGGAGGCAAGGATATTGTGATCCAGCCGTTTGATGGATTCGAATATCTCATCCGGACCATCGTTTGGACCAGCAAAGATGGTTACTACATGTGCCACTCCCGAGACACCATTGAATTGTACAGTTGAGCACCTAACTAGTGAGGTATCGTAGTGAATAATGTAGAGTGTACGGACCTTTCATAGCTTCGTCAAAAGCATCCGGACGCTGTATGTCCTGGACCTGGACCAGCTCAAAGCTGTCTTTCCCATACTTGTCACGGAAAAGATCTCCGATCCATTGGTGCCTCTGCGCATTCCGCACGGTTCCCCTGACACGATACCCGCGACTAAGCAGCCGATCGGCTACATTTGATCCGACCAAGCTATTGGCCCCAGTAACCAGGACCCATGATCCGTGAGGGATAGCTGATGTTTCAGAGATGGTCATTGTAAGTATGATGCTTCTGCAATGGTGTCACGATGAACGACGGCATGCCCAGAGCGATCAGCGAAACTCTCGCTGTTAAAAGTATCCCAGATGCCACGTAGTGCGGTGGAATAAGGTCCACCCAGTGATTCAAAAAGAACTCACTACTGTATTGGTGTAGAAGTAGTGCAGCAGTGATGGCCCCACTGATAGCCACGAACGCAGACCTTCATTTCATGCCTGCCTGTCTTATGGAGCCCGCTTTGCCATTTTTAGGGATTGGCAAGGGTCGGAGACGGGAAGCACTCGATTGTACCCACCAGTCCTCGGAGGAGGAGGGAAGTGTTTAGTCGAGAAGTTACATGAGGAGATTGAGATTGTGGACACTAGCGTTATTGGAGACCTCGAATGTAGGGCAAGCCTCGGGTGATCATGTGGATTTCGATGCCCGCTCTCTCTTGACTTCTAAGCACCACCAGCATCACCAACATGATCTATTCGAAAATATTAGCTTAAGCGGGTTGACTCGGGAGACACTGGCGTGAGTGGATGTTGCTTTCGGGAAACCGACAATTTGCTTTGAAAATCATGTGTTGTGCCTGCTTGCTTCGATCCCAGATGAGGCAACCCAATCAGTAAGTCCCTGTGAAAGTCGTCGTTCCTTGCGGGCATATACCGAGATACCCTCCTTGCTCCATGCAGTCAAGGTTTCGGTGAAAATGGCGGCAGCAAAGTTTATTTCGCATGGCGGATAATATCAAAAGCTCATCCAAGATTAGACGAAACGTCCCGCAAATTCATCGTATTGATATAGTTAGTCCATGCTCTAGTAGTTCATCGAGATGATCTGTTGTGCTTGTTGTTGTTGCTTATCCAGTAGCCTGGTGATGACCTGTTGATGACTGCGAGGGGGAACAGGCAACAGGGATGAATGAGTCAAGCGGGCTAAGGAGCCGCTAGTGACTTAGTAACTGTTAACTAGTAACCACTCATCGATCAAGTAACGAAGTACTAGAAAGTGACTCTGAATTGACCCTCACTTTTCCCCGCAAAAGCAATTCATTGCTCCCCCTTTCCCAAATCCACCCTCCCCCAAGGCCCATCCACCATGTCCGAATCGGTCCCGGAACTACGCTTCCGATCGGGAAATGTCCCAACGCGCTATTTCAAGGCATGTCGCTGGTGTCGCAAGCAAAAAATGCGCTGTGATGCCCGAAATCAGGTCCCTTGCGCCCGTTGTCGCGCCGTGGGCCGAGATTGCATCCTGGATCCGGTCGAGAGCGCAAGGCGACAGAGTACCCGGCGGTCATCCCCGGCTACTCGTCCTATTAGGTGAGAGGAATATACCTCTCTTAGAGCATCTGCGGAATGAAACCGAACTAACATATAGCTTGAAACAGGCGCCAACAGGCAAGGTCTCCTTGGACCGAACCACACGGCTTCGGGAGTCCTTCTCCCAGAGAACAGGATTACTCTACATCGACTACCGTACAAGATGTGCCAATCAAAGCCTCGCTCGATTCGCTCCCAGAGTCTACTGCCGCAGCGGATTTGAGTTCGCCTGGAACAGCAGAGCGACATGCACCGGAGCCCCAACAGTTGAGTCCTAATGACATGATCGCCCCGGTTTCCGTGATGCACTCCATGTCGGTCAATTTACTGGGATCAAGCAGCGTGAGTAGTTCGGAAGTAGTCTTCAGCTGCAGATTGTTGATGGTTCGCAGATCTTCATGGACAGCTCCAGCAAAGCGGATCCTAAGAGCGATATCATCGCCCGTGGGATCATCAGTGAAGAGCGTGCACGCGTGATGTATGACCGGTATGGTATCTCCCTGAATCGGACATCTACTGATTCAACGCTAACAGACTGTCAGCTTCATGGGTGGCAGTAAGAACTTCCTGGCACTGTTCGATCCCATTCGGGACACGTTCGATTCGGTCCGCTCTCGCTCCCTTTTCTGCTTCTCAGTCATCATCTACCTCGCTAGTCGGGCTGTGATGGACTTGCGGAGTGATACTCATCTTCAACGTGTTCTTCAAGACGAAGCGCAGAGACTGGCCGAGGATAGTTTCTTTGAGCGCCCCACCAAAGTTGAAACCGTACAAGGAATGATTCTGCTGGCTGCCTATTCTGAAAAGACGTGGTTTTCAACCGCACTCATCTTGCGTACCGCCCTCGATTCCGGGCTAGAGAAATCTCTAGATGCCTTACTGTCTCAGGAACACGTGCCGCGCAGTTCTTTGTCGGCTTCCATGGAAGATCGTAAGCTAGTGTGGCAGACCAGGACTTGGCTGATCAGCTTCACACTGGAACTAGACGTGGCATCCGGAACCGGCCGCAAGTCACGGATCGATGCAGTGGACACGATGAAATTGCGCAAATTCCTCGAGTATCCGCTATCCTTACCCTGTGATATGCGCACCATTTCCATCATAGAGATCCACCAGCTCCGAAGTACTACTATCTCCCTCGAGGACTGACTATCTGCTGACTAGAGTTCAGGCCAATCGCGCATGTCCATCGAGAACGCCAAGACCGTTGATGAAATTGTATTGGTTGAGCTGCCTGCGGTCATGACAAGACTGCAAACTTGGTGGAACACATGGGATGAAATCCATGGCAGTAAGTGCTCAGATGCAAGAAGGCCGTCAATCAGTGACCAGTAGTAATGGATTGTAGACAACGCCTTTCATGCCGGTGCCTTCCAGCGCTGTAGTCTGAAGTTGATGTTGAACTACGCCCGGATCTTCGTCCTATGCGCCTCCTTGGCTCGGATTCAGAAACTCCAATCCGGTGCTGCTGATCCCAACTCGGAGACAATAGCCGACAAGGATGTCTCACATTTGTGGCGCGCTCTCGCTACGACCATCATGGATCAATTGGATTGCTTCATTCAAGAAAGTGCCTACCGCTGCCAACTCACGTGGGCTCCTACCTACCCAGCCCTGACCCTTGCCTTTGTCAGTAAGTAGACACGAGACTCTAAACGTGGAGGCACGCTTGGTTTCGATAGGTCAGCTAACTTGAAAAGCGACATTCGCTCTCCGGATTGCTCGATGGCGTCCGGACTTGATCGATCAGGATCTTCTCCTTGAGAGGGCCCAGCTGATCTGCGATTTTCTCAAGCAGCCGCCCTATCCGGACATTCACCGTACCGTGTCCATCTTCGTCAACTACGGTCGCGCCCTAGTCGCTAGCCAACGAGGGCATGTGGACTACTGTGCAGAAGTGATAAAGCCCTCAGAACAAGCCAATGGGCAGTTCTCATTAGGTAGGGGGACATACGGAGTCCCGGTGGATGTGTCAACTTCTTCCGGGATGGCATCCGAACAGGTGAACTACCCGGCAGGCGCAATGACCTCTCAGGCCGACAAGGATAGTGGTGCCGCTGGGGTACCCAATGCTGAAAGAACTGCGCCTGGCAGACAGCTCCCTGCCAGACTGCCGGGGCCAATGGAAGCTCCTAATTGGTCGATGTGTAACCCCATTGCCGATTCATTTGGCTTGTTCGAAGAGGAGCAGAACGACATCTTTGATTTCTTACCAATGATGCCGTCAATTCCACAATAGTCCAGTGGTGTAGCACTGGTTGGCTACCAATGGGAAAACTATATCCTTCATTCATGACGGACGTGTCCCCTTCAATAGACGTGTAAGCTGGGTACGCCATCAGGAATTCGACACATTCGGGGTCAAACCATGGACTACACGAGGCGGACAACTAGGCATGCTCGTCGACGCTAAAGGTAGAAAGATAGCTCGAAAATGCGGTAAGGAACTTCCAGGGGAATATGTGCGGTGCTTGCGCTGCCGAACCCAACCTGCCGTTATCCACCCAGCAGGAAAATTGGCGCATAGCAGGCCGCTTGCTGATCAATCCTTGATGGGAAAAGCTGGATCTGATCCACCGAGCTTGGGCAGACTCGCCAAGGACAGACTTTTGCTTTCAATGACAGATGGTGTGGCCTTGAAAGCCAGTTTTTGAACCCGGCTCCTGATCGGCGCCGTCGCCGGGATGCTCTGTAGCCCCGGTGCCGGACCGGCCCCGATGCTGCAGTTGCAGAAGATGAAGATCCAACATCGCTCATTGGGCCACGAGGATGTATTGACGGTCCAGATTGCAGTGGACTCTTGCTCGCGAAAGGCCCTTCAGATAATTGACTAGTCTAGTCAATCATTGTGGAAATTCAGTGACTCATTTCCTACTATGAGGCCTCTATAAGGGTTTTAAGTCCGCGCGTCTCGTCAACGATTGACGGAGACACCGGGAAGTTCAATTTGAAAGGGGCTCAATCTGCTGTGATACAAGACGCGCAAGCCTCAGCCATGGCTACAGAACGCTGTTTCACTGCCCCCATCGGAGAGATCGACCATTCCGGTATGACCTCATCGTTGCCTGTCCCTTGCATTGCTAACCCTATTTCCCTATCCCCTGAATAGATCCAAATTGGAACCGGAGGAAAGATGCCATTCCATCCACCATCGTGATAGGGAAAATGTGGGCAGACAGTGAAGGATACAGATTCACCCGCTTGACGGAAGATCAAGTCCTTGTGGACTTTGATCATGATTCTGCGAGGAATCCAATTAATTGGACTCATGTGAGTTATCAAAACGACGGGCTATGGGTGCTTAAGCTGACATCAAGCCATCTGCGACAATTAGGGGAAGAAAATGTTCACCGTTCTCACAGCGCTCTTCCTAGTGCTCAACTCCGGGATATCGTCCTCTTTGCCCAGCAACGTCGTTCCAGCGATGATGCGCGAATTCAATGTTACAGGTGACATGCAGAAGGTTCTCCCCACCGCCGTCTTTCTTATTGGATATGTCGTGGGTCCCTTGTTCTTCAGCCCACTGAGCGAGACAATCGGGAGGAGACCTGTTCTGCTTGGTAGCTTCACCGTGTTTCTTTTGGGCACGATAGCGTGTACTTTTGCCCCAAACTGGCCAGCGATGTTGGTGTTTCGATTTATATGCGGAGCCATGGGGGCCGCTCCTCAAACCGTAGTAGGTGGAGTCTACGCTGATATGTTTGAGACTCCACGTGCTCGGGGCCGAGTCATGGCATTTTATATGGCGGTAATCTGCCCCCAAAAATAAATATGCGGGAATGGCGCCTAACTATCACTTAGGCGGCGAGCTTTGGTCCTATTGTTGGCCCCATTATTTCAGGGTGCAGCGCACAGTACGGATGGCGATGGACATTCCGCATCGACCTCATCCTTGTCGGCTGTAGCTGGCTTAGTTCGCTTTTCCTGCCAGGTGCGTGAGGCATACAGCGCTGACATCTACTCTGCTGATGCTCGCAAGAAAGCTAACATCAAAGCCAGAGACATTCAGTCGGGTTATTGTGAAAAAGCGTGTCGCCATACTAAACAAGCAGTCATCCACCCATAGTTATGTCTCCCAGCGAGAGCTCCAGAGCACCGCAATTCAATGCAGCTTGAAAGAGACCTTGACGAGACCCATTACCATGATGTTCACTGAGCCAATTATTCTGTTCAGCGGAATATATCTAGCTTTTGCTTATGGACTTATTTTCTTTTGCTTCCAAGCATACCCTATCATCTTTGAAGGTACTTAACCCATTCATCTTCTCTCCGTTAAGTGATTAGATCGACGAACGTTTGCTTGGCGTGTGGCCGTTTGCTGACCTGAGCAACTCAGGGACCTACGGGTTTGATGTAAAGCAAACATCGCTGTGCTATTTACCCAGTACGTGCCTTCTTGAAATTGAATCATTATTACTGCCTACTAAACCTGTCAGTTGGAATTGGCGCGGCATCCTCTGGTTTTGTCTCACTTTTTTACGATGTCATCTATGAGCGAGCCAAAGCACAAGGGAAAAGATGGACGACCATTCCGGAGCTACAGCGACTCCCGGTAGCCTGCATTGGCGGACCTTGTCTTACCATTAGCCTCTTTTGGCTAGGATGGACCGCCAATCCGCAGATCTACTGGTTGGTGCCAGTGCTCTCGGGCCTATTTTTTGGCTTCGGATACCAAATTATCTTCATTTCGCTGTTGACCTACGTCACAGATGCGTACAAGATCTATTCCGCCAGCGCCTTAGCAGCATCTGTAATCACGCGGAGTATTCTGGGTGCCGTCTTCCCCCTGGCAGCTGATCCGATGTATTCGGCCCTGGGAGTCGGATGGGGGACATCGGTCCTGGGCTTTGCGAGCCTGGCTTGCATTCCCATTCCGGTGGCCTTCCTCTATGCTGGAGAGTGGATTCGCAAGAGAAGCACATTCTGCCAGCAGCTGCTGAAAGATGAAAGTGCCACAGAAGATAATCACGCCACACGCCCTGTGACTCCGGAAGCCGTTTGAGTTCTTCGTGTCACCCAAGAAGATTTCAGTCTCTTGTTCTCCGTCCATCGATGGTGGAATGTTTATCCCTCATATATCCGAAAAAGCTTGTTGTGTTTTCAGATCTCAAGACTGCACGCAAGACAGCCCACGTCTAATGACTACGTTCCTCGACATGACTGGCAAGGAGCATTCTTTACCTACGAGAGTCCACTCATTTTCTTCTTCTTCTTTTCTTTCTCGAACAGGATATTTAATTTTACCATTTATACTGACGACAGTCTGCCTTGCACAAATGTTGCACAGCAACCGTTGGGGTTGCGCCAAGGGTGCATGGAAGTTTTGGTTATGGATAATGAATTTCGGTAGCATAAAATTTACGGCCTAATATGACAGATAGACCTAGATCACCTAATGCATATTCAGTTAGTCTTACTGCACGCAGTTTCCAATATGTATGCTTTCCGTTGATTGTTGCCCACCGGTGGCAGTAATAGGTTGACCGACATGGCTCGGAGCTCATTCATGTAGAACCACCGGGCGTTTCACAGTGTCATGTCAGTGTCACCTATTCAATTGTCACTGGATGTTCTGCAACTTTACGACCATGTGAGTGTTCATTAGGCCCGAAGACTGTAAATCAATTTTCATGAGGGTGGCTTCATGTCGCCTTTCTTCCTCCTTTTCTCTTCTGCCCCTACAATGCCCCTACTCCTTCTTTCTCGTTCTTTCTTATCATTTGAAAACCGCCCCGATCCACCATCTAGGACTGACCACGTCGTCGCGATCGGCCATGAGACTTGCAACTCTCCTCATTACATATTTGGCTACAATGGTGTTCGCCCAAGAGTGGGCAATGACCACGGACATCGGATCTCGGCAATTGGGCAACGATGACAAGATCGTCTCCATGACGGAAGATGTAGGGTCTATAAACATCCAAGGGACAATGTAAAAAGACACAGCTGATTGATATGCGTAGGATGCGGTCGAAATATCCTACAGGATTGATTGTGACGACAGCACTCAAATGCCGACGTGCGATGCGGCTGAGGGAATAACTGTTGTTGGTGAAGGACCACAGACCACTGGTATCCCAGATGGCTTGATAATTGTTGACGGAGACGAGCTGATATATTCGTAAGTGCCTGCGTCTGTGTTTGTTCTCTGTATTTGCTCTCTGAATTTAACTGCTGAAGGCCCGTAACTACTAGTCCCCATATGATGACAGAAACCTTTGGGGAGGAGCACGACACAGTATCTACAGATACCACACCTGAATCATTTTCAACCGAGATCACCATGTCGTGGAGTAGCTCCAGCCTAGCTGTCTCTACACACATGGTGAGTTTAACAACAACCGGATCGGTCAGTGACACTTCAAGTGTAGGGTCTAGTGTTGGGAGTATTCAAGGCAGCATGAGCCTTATGACTACCCAGAGTCGGGCATCCAGTGCCTCGACCAGCTCGTCGGTACGCAGCACTGGAGCAGCACCGTTAGCGACAGGAGAAGTGGCCATGATTGCTGGTGGTGCTGCAATGGCGTTATTGGTTGCTGTCTTGTGAGGAGGTACTTTGTGGGGTGGTGATACTACTACTACTAGCTTTGAAGCATAAGTTGTTATGAGAGCACAAGTCTGTATCAAGAAAATGCCTTGCAGTGGGGACAACTGCCGGCCAACTAATAATAATTCAAACCACTGACTCTCTGGCTCCGCCCTCATCTTCATCATAACATCGTAAACTGACTCTACGATGCAATCTAACGCACAGCTGATCTTTAACGCCGATTGCCGATCGCGTAATCGGCCATAACTCCCCGCAGTATCACGGCCACCCTCTATAAGTGAAGCCCAACCGACTACTGCCGACTGTACTCCCCCTTCGCATGTCACATACTAATCATGACAACCGCACAGCTACAACCAAGCTTCTCGGATCGAACTGATTTCGACAACGCCTCTCGAGGCTTGATCGGCTCCCTCGAACCCGGCATCATCCGAGCAGCCGATGGTCGACCCGTCTACAACAATGATGCCTACCACTTCCTGCAAGAGTCAGAATGCCCGGCTACCGCAAACCCAAAGCTATGGAGACAGGGTCAATTAGCATCCATGCAGGGACTGTTCGAAGTCACCCCTGGGATCTATCAAATTCGCGGCCTTGACCTCGCCAACATGACTGTGGTCGAAGGCACCGAGGGAATTATCGTCATTGATCCTCTAACTTCCGTGGAATGCGCTGCTGCTGCTCTAGCCCTGTATAGAAAACACCGTGGCGATAGACCCGTCACTGGGGTGATCTACTCTCATTCCCATATAGATCACTTTGGCGGAGCGCAGGGCGTGCTCCCTGCCGCTGACGCAATAAAAGCGAGTCCCATCCCGATCGTCGCACCGGAGGGATTTGTAGAAGAAGCCCTGAGTGAGAACATGTACGTCGGTCCAGCCATGCGTCGTCGCGCCCAATACATGTACGGAGCTCAGCTACCCAAGGCTGCCGACGGGCAAATTGGCTGCGGCATTGGCATGACCGTGTCGTTGGGAACAAACTCCTTTGTGCCTCCAAACACGATTGTCACTTCGACTGGCGAAGAACGAATAATAGATGGCGTCCGGATACAATTCCAACTCGTGCCCGAGACAGAGGCGCCCGCGGAGATGAACTTTTTCTTCCCTGATCATCGTGCGTTGTACATTGCCGAGTGTGCAACACACAGCTTGCATAATATCATTACGCTGCGCGGGGCTCTGGTGCGCGATGCAAAAGCCTGGGCGCGGTATTTGGATGAGTCGCTGGTTTTGTTCGGCCAGCAGTCGAAGGTGTTATTTGCAGGCCATAACTGGCCAACCTGGGGCTCTCAACACATCGAACAGTTGCTGTCCGAACAACGAGATCTGTATGCCTATCTACATGACCAGACGGTGCGGATGATGAACCAGGGTCTCACTGGAATTGAGATCGCCGAGACCCTGACCCTTCCGCCGGCGCTGCAGACTGCTTGGCATGCTCAGGGGTTCTACGGATCGGTCAGTCACAATGTCAAGGGAATCTATCAGCGCTACATGGGATGGTTTGACGGGAACCCAGCACATCTATGGGAATATCCACCCGCCGAGAACGCAAAGAGGTATATTGCCTGTATGGGCGGGATTGATGAAGTGGTCCGGAAGGCGGAAGGGTTCGCCCAAGACGGGGATCTCCGTTTCGCCGCGACACTGCTGGGACATGCAGTTGCATTTGATGAAAAGCATGAACAGGCTCGACGCACGCTGGCGTCGGTGTTCGAGCAGTTAGGGTTCGGAGCGGAGAACGCGACCTGGCGGAATTTCTACCTCTCCGCGGCGCGCGACTTGCGCGGGGAGCACCAGCAGCCAAATGCAAATAAACTACCGTCGAGGACCCAGAGTTGCCAGTTGAACCCGCGCCAGTCGGTGGAGCAGTGGTTAACTCTGTTGTCGGTCCGGCTGAATGGGCCAGCCGCGGCGAGCGAGGCATTTACCCTGGATGTGCATGTGACAGATGAGAAGCAATGGTGGAGACTGATGGTTAGCAACGGTGTCTTAACCAGCAGAAAAACCTCCGATCGGGCGGCTATTCAAGGCGAGACGAGTTTTACAATGTCTTTGACGAAGCAGCGATTGTGCGAAATCCTGAGCGGCAATGCAGACCTTGGCGACGTCGAACAGGAGGGCGATGAAGCATGGCTCCGCCGATTTCTGTCTTTGACAGCGTGATCCGATCCGGCAGTTAAGCTGCCCGACCTGTCTATAAGAATGCTATTGGATAAATCATCATCCAGGTTAAAACACCTGCCAAACAGCGTTGCTATTTGTTGTGGACCAATTGTTCGAGTTTCACCATCCCGTGTCTGAGAAAGCCCTAAGCAAGTCGTCGCAAGCGAAGGGAGAAAAAACTGCGCCGCTAAGAGTCGCGAGGCGAAAACGTTGAGAAGGTGGAAAGCGTTGAAGTTTAAATTTGTTCCAGAACAGACTAAGCGCCGAACCATCGGCCGAAGAAGCGAGACTAGACTGTAGTCGGCGAGGGATCAACCCGTGGGGATTGACGGTGCATCTGCATCTTGCAGGTGTCAGGGAGTTCAACTCGCCGGGGGATCTTGCAACGGCGTGGATGATTATCTTGATGGTAGAGGCTGATAATCAATGCTCAATAATCACTTTTCCTTGATTTTTTCAAAATTCTTCAGCCAATGTGTTCCACCACCAGACAATGCTGTGTTTGGTTGTTTTTGTTGGGAATTCCCCCCACTGCGAACGGGCGGATCCGTGGAAACTGGCCTCGACTTTGTCCGTTTTCCGCACGCCGCTAGCCCCCCTTGTCTAACGCTGATCCTTTGAGTTCAGATTAGCTGGACTTGTCGCAGAAAATAGTACTTTGTAATAATGGGAAAGAGGTTAATGCCAATAGCGTGGCTACCATGGGTCCATCTCTCCAAAATCAAAAGACTTCAGGAACTGCGTTCCCCTGATTGGACAATGGCTGCGTAAGTCAGGAGAGACCCTGTGTCTTTCACAAGGAAAATTTAGATCCCCAATCGTACAAGAGTCGCAGTGTCTGACGCTGCTTCTTTGTTTGTTTCCTCCCTCTCTGTGCGAGTCTTCGAATCATGGCTGAACTTCGTAAAGTGCCTGCCAGCCAGGCGGCGGTATGTCTATCCCTTTCTTCAGCACCCCCCTTTGAAAAGCCCTAATTGGCTAACAGCTCTATTTTTACTTTGACCGCAGCAGCAGCCCATTCACAATGACGACAATGTTCCCAGTCTGAAGACCCTGAAGGATGCCATTCCTGAAGAATGCTTCGATTCCTCCGTCGTCACCTCCCTCCTCTATCTCGCCCGCGACATCCTCTACTGCGCCATCCTCGCCTACGGCGCCTTCCACATCCACCTCCTCCCCTCTCTGCCCCTGCGCGCCCTCGCCTGGGCTGTCTATGGCTTCTTCCAGGGCTGTGTCGGCACCGGAATATGGATTCTGGCTCATGAATGCGGTCATGGTGCCTTCTCCAAGCACCAGACCTTCAACGACATTGTCGGCTGGGCCGCCCACTCCTTCCTGATGGTCCCCTACTTCTCCTGGAAGATCACCCATGCGCGCCACCACCGCTACACCGGCCACATGGAGAAGGACACCGTCTTTGTCCCCTGGACTGACGACGAGCTGGCCAAGAAGAAGAACGTCCGCATTGAGCAGCTCAAGCATCTGACCGAAGAAACTCCCATCGTTTCCTTCCTGCAACTCATCGGCCACCAGCTCTTCGGATGGCAGCTGTACCTCTTCCTGAATGTCACCGCCGGTCCCAAGAGTCTGCCTGAAAATCGTCCGATCCGTGGCGTGGCCAGCCACTTCAACCCCGTCGGCGACCTTTTTACTAGGTCGCAGTACTTCAGCATTGCCTTGACTGATTTGGGTCTGCTTATCATGGGTTCAATTCTGTACTACGCCTCGACGCAGATTGGCGCATGGAATGTCGCCCTTTTGTATTTTGTTCCCTATCTGTGGGTGCATCACTGGCTGAGTATGTCTTCCCCTTCTCTCCAGAGATTGGCAAAGAGGCAAAACTAACACATAAATCAGTCGCAATCACCTACCTGCAGCACACCCACCCCGCTGTCCCCCACTACTCCGCAGAATCGTGGACCTACACCAAGGGTGCCCTTGCCACCATTGACCGGAGCATCGGCTTCATCGGCCGCCACTTCTTCCACGAAATCATCGACTACCATGTCGTGCACCACCTGTTCAGCCGTATCCCCTTCTACAAGGCCGAGGAGGCTACCCGTGCTATCCAGCCGCTCCTGGGAGCTAACTACCACGAGGAGAAGGAGAGCAGCTTCTTGTACTCGCTCATGACTACGTTCCGCAAGTGCATCTACGTTTCAGATGGCAAGAAGAACGGCGTGTTGCATTTCGTCCTTCCCGAGGAGGCAAAGTAGGGATGCATGATTCATCTGGGTGAATGATTGTTGTGGTGTTTAAGAGTGTGGATTTCTAGTTACATAGAGTACGATATGCATATAGACAGTTGATAGACTTTGATAAGCGATCACAATGTATGATGGACGCAAGACTACTGTTGATATTCTTTCTCCGATAGCAGGACTAAACTCATAGTCAAATAATTGACATCACGCTCAGCGACGCAAAACATCCATGATCTTGGAGCCCAAACTGTGTTTTACATCTCTCTCCTTCTCTTCTGCTTTTGCTGCGAAACATCAGCATGGTCCGACCACTTTACAATAGAGACTTACTTTCGTAATTGTCAAGGTAGCTTTCAATATCCGAATTCAGATTCTCAATGAGACTAGCTTGGAAAAGCTGCACCTCTTGTCCTTCGGGGCCTACGAGGATGGCCTTATACCAGTCGGCTCCATCGTCCCGGTCATTACAGGCTCTGATTGCCAGGCCATGATTCCAAGTCATCGCCCAAACTTTCGCCGAGAAGCTCGGTGGGGTGCCAGGCATGTTGATAGAAGCTGTCACTGTTTTAGCTGAAAAAAGATCGACATGTCAATGAGATTGGAAACTTACTTATGCAGCAGAGTTATAACGAAGAAGGATAAGAAATGTTGCGGCGCTGCATATGAATTGAGAGCGATCGATATACGAAATAAGTGTTGATTGCCTCATGAAGATATATTTGAGAGAGCTTATATAGTTTTGTCTGTCTGCTGATAGCAGTTTGGAGTCGGACTTCTCCGTGTTACTATAGCCCTGTCAATCAATGATTATTGTGCTTGTTATGAACCTAATTATTGGTTATGTTCTCTGGTGAGTAGGCAATGAGTGTTCTGTGTTACATGGGTATGGATATGGCCGTCGACAGCAAGACTTCATCCATATATGAATATCACACTTTCTAACAGTGAGACATACTGCAGAATGCCAGTCTATGCACACACAAAGAGAAACGCGTGATCGTATATTATAACTATGTATGAAGGCAGTCCCCGGACAATGCCTGCAAAGAAATGCGACCTATCGGAGAGCACGGCAGCATATCAAAGAATCTACTTCCCTACTATAGCATGTATCACCATATCCCCTACACATGATGGCTTAGACGCTGCTAGCCAACAGCCTCTTGACCAAGTCCAAGCAAAAAATCCCCCTATAGCATATACCATGTCTCACTCCGTAGGCATTTCCCTTTCCTTCGGGCAACTTGCGTACAACTTCCATCCATCCCTTTTAACATATAAGATGACTCTGTGTAACCCTTCCAATCAAGTACATGCAACATCCCTGCACTCCTGCACAGCTCTTACCCAATCAACAGCCACCATGCCCCGAACGCGTTCCCACTCCATGCCCTACTCCACCCCCTACCCTTACATCCCAACTTCCCTATACACCCACCCATCCGTTCCCTTCTGCGTCTCCCCTACCATCGACTACTGCCAAAGTGACGCCTCCTCCTCTCCCCCGCCCAGTCCACTCCAATCAATCACCCCACGTCCCCTCTCCCCACCCCCACAGCAACCCTCACACCCACCACCTCCACCTCCACCTCCACTCATCCCTCGAAACAACTACCCCAAACTCTACATTCTCGACGGCGACACCGCCGCCGGCCTGGCAATCCGCTACTTCATCCACGAACGGGGCGGCGTCCGTGTCCGCGCCGGCTTCATCGACGTCCAACTCAAAGACCAGATCCTACCCTCCTTCATCTGGGAACATGACCATGCCGGCGAGCTACCCATGCTCTTCCTAGACAATCCGACGCGTAGACCCGTGCGCAAAGTCGTCGGCTTCGAAGCCATCACCGAGTACATCGATAGTGTGTCGCCCACGGACCGCTATCTATATGGGAATACGGAGCAGGAGCGGGCGTTGATCCGCTCGTGTATTCACTGTCTGCGGCGAGATGTGGTTGAGCCGCTGTATGAGTGGAATAATCATTACTTGGGGAATAAGACTGGTGAAGAAGTCACTGGGTATGCGCCGGTGCCGGGTCGGAGGAGGGCCCTGCAGGAGAGGATTGAGATGACGCTGGACCAGGTAGAGGAGAATCTCGAGGGGTTGGAGTATCTCCTTGGGAAGTTCTGCGCCGCGGATGTGTATCTCTTTGGGATGGTGGTTGCGCATGCGGATCGCTGGCCGTGGTTCTTTGATGATGAGAGGAGACCGAGGGTCTCGGATTACTTTGCTAGGATGAGTGAACGGCCTATGGCGCATTTGGCGGATGAGTTTTGGGATACTACCCGGACGACGGTGGTGGACTAGGGTGATGTTTGAGGTTTTATATTTGGGACTTTTGCTTTGTATATACAGACTGTCTGGTATTGTGCGGATTTGTCTTCTGTCGATTTTGTTTGCTTGTTTTGAGTTCGCTGAGTAGTCCACGTTCAAGTTTATTGGTCTTATATATAGTATAAGTCGCCCATGAATGGTGTCATTTACTAGGACAGCCTCCGGGTTATGAATTTGAATATACAGCAGCGTTAATCCTGATGACCTTGCTCTAACTAGACTAGAAGGCTGAGTCGGTATAGGAACCCGCTCGGGCCATATGAAAAGGTTTCCTCAGAAAGGTCCATCAATAGTATCATTTGTGTGGCTGGTCTGGGCATCGACTTGACTCTCGGCATCCTCTCCGTTAGCGCCGTTGCTGCCAACAAGGGCGCTCGGTGATAAACGCATTATCATTGGCGGATGTGGGTTAGCGTCTTGTGGCGCCGCTGCAGCATGTTAAGGATTACAGCATCATAGCATCGGGACTATAGCTAACTCCGGGCTGCAGACTGTCGGGCAACTACTTAAGAACGTCACAATGGCACTGAAATTCTCATCGTTTCATTTCAACAAGCTTCGGAATCGTTGTTGAAATGTCGTCCTTTTCCGCACAGTCCACCAGTGAAGAAGTCTGCCAAGTCCTAGCGGACCACATTAAAGGGAGCAATAGTATGTCCAACTATCCCTCCTCTGTTTTCCGAATGAAGGAAGGGTCTAACTCTCTTAGTCCTAATTACTGGCGTCACACTAGGCAGTGTAGGCGGCGAGGCAGCTCTTCAACTCTCCCGTCACCAGCCGGCTCTCCTGGTCCTGGCCGGTCGCAACCTGCAGACTCTCCAGGCTACCGAAAATGCCATCGAAGCCGAGACACCGGATGCAAATACCCGTCTACTCATTGTAGACCTGAGCTCGCAAGAAAGTGTCCGCAATGCAGCTGCAGAGGTGAACAACTATCCGGAGCGCATCGATCATCTTGTCAACAATGCAGGCGTCATGGCGGCACCGTACACGACTACTCCAGAGGGAGTGGAATTGCAGTTTGGAATAAACCACATCGGCCACTTTCTTCTCACTAACTTGCTCTTGGAGAGAATGATAAGCGGAGGGTCTAAGGTTCGGGTGGTGAACGTCAGCAGTGCTGGCCATAAGCGTGGACCTGTCAGGTTCGACGATGTGAATTTCGAGGTTTGTGTTGTCCCAAAAGAATAATCCCTCGTATATGAACTGATGAAGGAAGCCTTGGCTAACACTCAGCTAGAACGGGAAGTGCTACGACAAATGGCAAGCATACGGCCAAAGTAAAACAGCCAATATGCTCTTGTCGGTATCACTGGCGGAAAAAGTAGGGGAGAAAGGGGTGGAGTCATTCAGTCTCTATCCTGGACGACGGGAGACTGGCATTGGAAGACATTTGAAGCCAGAAGAATGGGTCATGGCTGGTATGTAGAGCTTCTGACGTGACGGACGTTGTTTGTAGTGAAGGATGCTAACCTGAACATAAGGATGGAAACATGAGGATGGGAGCATCAACGATAACCCAAAGCTGAACTGGAGAACAGCCAGCCAGGGAGCTTCTACCTTGATTGTTGCGGCATATGATCCAAGCATTTCTGGTAAGCACGCTCCACCAATACTGAGGGGTAGATGTTGATAGATTGCAGACAAAAACGGTTCGTACATGGTCAATAACCAAGTAAATAACGGCGAGGCGGTCGACTACGCTCTGGACCCGAAAAATGCGGAAAAGCTGTGGAAGCTGAGCGAGGAGATCGTTGGCCAGAAATTCGAATACTGAATGCTTCCTATCATATAATCACCGTACGCTGACCGAATCCATCTTGTTCGTTCCAAGGTGTCCCGCTGTGAGATGTATAGGTGGTAAAATGTGGATAGGGTGGCTTAGTTGTCCTGCTTGGCATCGTAAGTGAAATAAGCTTCTGTTACACTCGAGAATGTATTTTCTGTGCTGCTTGAAGTACTGCCGCTGCCAGTATAGTAGTCCCCAGCCCCTTGCCTGCGCATCCGACCTGGCACTGTGATATGCGGTCAACGAAGCGATGGCAGAGACCGGTAGCCTTCGCCAAACGTCGCTCTAACATCGTCGCGGGTACATATTGAGAATCAGGCATTCCTCGCATTACCTTGGCTATCGTAGCATAAATTATTGTCAATCCCAACCAGTAAAATAATAACGGCGGTATATCATCAGCATTGGGTATAACCATCCTCTCTTCCGGTTTGCCACACGGTGTAGGCATGGGCCCCGCTATGGGCGGCACGATCATAAACATAGGGTGGCGACATTCCGACTGCCACTCGTGATACCAACTCAAGAGATTTTGCTCGAGGCCGATTAACACTTTCATCAAGTGTATCGCAGAGTCGCATGTGGTCTTATTGCGATGAAGCTCATTTTGGGTGTACCTGCGTAATTGGCCTAACTTGTACAGCATATCAAGAAGTATGTCGAATCTATTGGTTGACGGTTCGATATGCGAGAGTAAGGACAAAGAAGGCTCATGCTTGACATTGGTACACATGAGAAGAAACTGGGCCCGGCTTGTCAGATGCGTCAATCAGGAATAAGATGAGCCTACCTCAATAGTACGGAGTCGGCGTAGATCCTGCGTGTTGAGCAACTCCGTTGCAAAGTTGGATTCACTAGCTAACTTGCCGGCTGCCTGGACGTGGACACTCCATGCATCTTCCTGTCCTGACGATTGTGCACAGACCTCGTAGAGTGCAAGGATCATGGCAGAGCGGACGAGATCAGAGACGTAGTCAATATCTGTTAGTGTACATATTTGCTGTATCGCTTGCACGTAATGGTATCTGCTGTATTGTGCCAGGTTGTGATCTTTTCGCAAGGAGGCCACATGTGCAAATGTCAATGCAGTGAGGGCTGTCCTGACGACTGGCAACACCGACTGACTGAAGGAAGGAAATAGTTTTACCCAGTGAATAGGCGACTGGTCCTTCGGGTCTGGAGCCTCTGGGGGTAAGTAGTCGCGCAGGAAGATCGAGACCAGTTGCTCCTGGTTCTGGGCCACTATCAAGGATCGATTGTTCAATCCAACAATGGTGGTGTGCCATAAAGGAGCGCGACTGCTAAATTCTCAGTCAACAAAGCTGTCCTCCAGGTTAGATACCGAGTAGTAATTCACAGGTCAGAGTAACCTCCGCAATCGCGGGCTGAGGATTGACATCGCATACAAGCTGGCCGGGTCTTGTCGCACTAGCGTGCCCGGAAAGTAAGGCATCAGCACCAATTGTTTCGGCTGATCGACAAAAATCATCGCACCTTGACCTTGCGCATCAGACAAGTCCGACAGCTTTGAGCCCTCCAGGTGCTTCGACCCATCTTCCACGCATGGGCCTGTCCTCGAGCTGTGCCGTTGCATACAAGCCGGATGGTTGTCAAGAAGAAGGGAAAGCGTGGGGGATGGCGAGGCTGACGGCTTAGCCGAACGCCGGCACATGACTACGAGAGCTGATTAGTGGACACTAATCTATTTTAGCTAGTTATCAGAACTATCGCATAGTGCTTGCTTAATTTCTGTTGCTCAAAATGTCTGAAAGTTTACGTGTTCTCCCCAACCCCAGGAATGCCCTATCAAGACTCCGAACGTCCCGAAAACACATCCATCAGCTGCAACAGACTATCCCATCGGCCGTCCTTTTGAACCTCAATCTTGCCCTCCGGAGTCATCACCTTGTACTCATCTGCCGACCGTGTACCATAGTCATAGTCAGGCTGGTCGTTCACAAAGGCCACTAGATCTCGGATCCAGGCGTCCATCAAGACGCGCTCTGCAGGACTGGGTCCATGCATGATTGAGTAACTGGTTATTGTCAGTACTGTCTATAGCCAGGTGGGGCAGGCTTGCTTACTTCCATATGGGTCTGTCCATGCTGTGGCTCACTCCAAAAGATGCTGGCGCTACCTTTTCAGTGATGAATGACAAGCGGTATGCGATGAGATACCGCCAGACATCCTTGAGATCCACCCCGTGCTCCAGGAGATTGTTCACCAGAAATCTGTAGGGCGCTCGGACCTGCCCGTCGGCGATGATTTGTCCGAATACAGATTGCCATTCCTGCTTGTCTGTGGAATCTGGTAGGACATAATGGCGTAGTAAACGGTCTGTTGTGGCAGGAGAATAATAATTCGACACTTGCATTTTCAATGACTCCAGATTGGCCTCCGGGCCGTTCGTCACGGCATACAATGTGTTTTCATCGTGGACTTCTCCAATAAATAACCGCAGGCCACGCCTCTTGAACTCGGCAGCGAAAGATCCATTGCGATAATAGTCAAAGACGCCTGGATGGATGAAGACGCCATCCGTGACCGGTCGGAATGTGTGGTATTTGAGTTTCATGATTGCATCACATAAGTCCGTTGCACTAATGGCTCGCAGCTTCTTCAACTTCTCTGCCCCTGTCAGGTCTGCTGAAATGCCAATGTGCTGACATAATTCATCGAACTGTGGTTCACAATCCTGTATTGTCTTGGGCTGGGACGGAATCGCGTTTGAGTGCATGTACAGTCTGCGGAATTTGTTGCGCATAGCTTCCTCAATCTCGCCCCGGAAGTCATACAGAACTTGAGCTTGAACCGCATAAGCGCCAGCACTGCGACCCGAGATTGTGATGTTCTCTGGGTCTCCCCCAAATGCAGCAATATTCTGGTATACCCATTCCAGAGCCAGTCGCTGGTCCCAAAGTCCATAATTGCCAACTTCTTGGCCAGCCGACTCCACCCGCAGCGCCTCGCCCGCCAGGAATCCGAAAACATTCAATCGGTAGCCCACTGCGATGAAGATGGCATTCAACCGTGCAGTGGAGATAAGTTCTGTGGGGTCCATTCCCGGCTCCTGGCTGGGGTCGCCAATCTGGAACCAACCCCCATGAAACCAGATGACGACAGGCCATTTGGGATTGCGCACTTGGGGGTCAGGAACGGGTGTCCAGATATTGAGGCGTAAACAATCCTCATGGTAGGTGTGTTTAGGTCCACCATGGGAGCTGACGGCCTTGGAGTAATTAGGCTGCGGGCAGACGGGGCCAAATCGCGTCGCATCATAAGTATCCCCGGGCTGGCCTGCGATGAGCTGTTGCAAAGGGTAGGGTTGAGGTTTTCGCCATCTCAAGTCGCCGACGGGGGGTTGCGCGTATGGAATTCCAGCGAAGCGTCTCGACTGGGTGCCATTTTGCAGGCCTTTGACACAGCCACTTGTTCCCGGTAATGGGATCTCACATTCGGATGTTTGGTAGGAGATGTGGTTTCCCATGGTGTTACAATTTCGCTGGTTTGTATACCGAAAGAACCTGGAATTAGAAGACAAGGATAAGAACAGTAGCGAACAAAGTGTTGGAACTGAGGGGTAGTCAAGAATATATGTTTGCTAGTAAAGACTACGGTCGGTGGCTTCTATCTAGTCTAGATAGTACTAGGTTAGGTCGTAGTTTAGTATTATCTGCCTGCATGAGGGGTTGCGGGCGCCACAAAGCCCTGATACGCTCTGATTGGCCGGTGGGCTAACGGTGCTTGTGTGAGATAAGATACACAAGATACTGGATTTGGAGAAGAGATCGGCAATCCGAGACGCGTGAGGGGATTCAAGCCAAGAGGGTCCATGAAACTGATGAAACTGTGGTCCTACTGGTTCAGGGCAGAATGTAGGCATCCGCCATTCTTGGTCGTTGATCCGTCGGCCTCTATTTTTAGGCACCGATCGATGCCAGAACCCTAATTAAGGGGACGGGGACGGTGTACACTCAGGCTATATGACCCTCCTTCGGGCTGCATCTGTGGCCGACCAAAGACGCCAGGAAAGGCTTTCCCTGCGGGGACTTCTAATCCAAGAAACCGACGCTTTGTTGTTACCTCTGGAACGTCCAGAAAGAAGGTTTGGGTTGGCGAAAATTTTTGCTGACTTCACGTGATCACAAGTGCCTCAGGAGCCGATCCCCAAAGGGGGCAACTTCAGAACGAATACGATGATCTCAATCCTCCACGCCAACCATGAACGACCAGCTGCCTATGCAGATTCGCTCGCGGAGATCACACCATAAATCCCGCGCAGGATGTCAGAATTGTAAGAAACGGCGTGTCAAGGTAGGCCTCCCACTGCTTCCGTCGGATGGAAACCGGACGAATACTGTCAACCCTCCACTGTACTATATATTACTCCCCTCCTACTACTACTAGTATACAGCATCACTAGACACAATGTTGTCTATTTTTCGTGCCTTGGCTTGCTTCATTCCCAGACCTGCCACATATACCCCTCTTTCTGGTCATACTGACCTTCCCCAGTGCGATGAGAAAAAGCCACATTGTACAAAATGTGTGCGACACTCGATCGAATGTGATTTTGCTTCCCCGGCCGCTTCGACCTCCCCCGATCCAACCCGCCGATTCCGGTTTCGACCATCTAAATATCAAACCGGTTCAAGAACATCATCCCCAAGCACCCGCACAGAAGCTGTAACAAGCTCAGCTGCATCCGCATCCACTGGAGTGCAATGTGATCTCGCTGGAAGTGCCCTGTCCGGTGGCATCTCGTTTGCCGACCTGAAGCTCTATCACCATTTTGTGACCTCAACCTACAAAACTCTTGCAGACGAGAAAGTGGACCACAAACGCGTCTGGTCCCATCACGTTCCGCAATGGGGCATTTTGTTCCCCTCTATTATGCATCTAATTCTGGCGTTGTCGGCGCTGCATTTGGCGCATGAAGATCCCGCTTCGCGCACGCAGTTCATCGCTCAAGCTGACGATCACTTCACTTTTGGGGTCCGATCGGTATCTGCTGTACTGTGCCTTCTGAACAAGGAAAATTGTCAGCTAATCTACATGTCTGCGGCCCTCATCTGCCTGGTGTATTTCGGTCGTGGGCCCCGTCGCGGCGAGTATCTGGTGTTTAGTGACATCGGCCGATCCGAGTGGCTCATCTTGTTGCATGGCGTGCATTCTATTGTATCGCAAAATCATGATCGCGTCTTCACCGGTGTTCTAGAACCGATTCCGGACGATAGTATCGGCGGTGTGAGTGATGAGTTGCAGGCAGAACTGGACGAGCATCTGCAACAGGTTCAACAAGTCCAGGCTTTTATCCTGTCTCATGTAACCGATGAAACGTCCCGAAGCTTGTTCGCAGCTGCCATAAGTGATCTACTCTCGGCATTCGAGGAAGTGTACAAGATGCGCAGCGCTGGGAAGGATGGCATCTGCCTGATGCATCTGGTGGTGGGGTGGGTGTACCGTCTACGGGCGGAGATGATCTCTCTTTTGGAGCAAAAGGACCGATACGCATTGATTCTCTTTGGGCATTGGAGTATCTTGTTAGTGTATCAGCGGTCGTCGTGGCTAATGCAGGGATGGGATGCGCATGTGTTGCATGGGGTGCGCACATCCTTGGGAGAGGGAGACCAGCAATGGCTTGCGTGGCCGATCCAGGTGATTGAAGGGGGAATACCTACACCTAGCACTTCCATACTGTAATAGTTCGATAGTAACTGACCGCATACTTTCTATGCATATATGAACATTTGGACAACGAATCAATTCAATAAGTATCACAAAACCTTCACAAACATACTATGTACCGTGATAACCCAGAGACAAGGAAAATATAACGAAATAAAGCACTGCAAAAACATTATTTCCCCCCCTCCTCATCCCCGATATCCGTCATGGGCTGGCAATACTCCGCCGCCTCCTTGGTCCTTCTCGCCTTCTTAATCATCGTTCCCGGATGATAAACTGCCAACACGGCCATAGAAACAAACATCAACGCGGCATCAAAGACATAAATATAGACCTCCTGAGTGTTCAAAGGGGACGTCTCATTGGCTCCAAACTGCACCGTCCTGACCAAGTTTCTCAGCATCAAGGCCCCACACGCCACATACAACGCCCACATATATCTCTTCCATCCACCCATCAACCACGGATTCTCATTGACCACCCACGTCGGCTCGCGACTCAACCGCAGATGAAAAACAATAGCAACCCACACAAACAATAGAAATATCACCAGAGAGAATATTAATCCTGCCAGGACGGCTTTGATACCCGTTTTCATGAGATGCTCGTCGCCGGTGACTTGCACCCCGGCACCGCCAATCTGCGTTAGAAAGCAGATGACATCGTTGAGGACGAAGATCTTGGTGAGCCATTTGGGGCGGATGACGGAGTGGTGTTCGGCAGCGAAAGCCACGATCATGCGTCCGAGGATCATGTAGATGGTGGCGGCGATGAATGGCGGCGCGCAGAGGATGAGCATCTCCTGCAAGGCCCAGGGACCGATGAGCGTCCGGCCTTGATGGGACCAGGCACGGCCATAATAGCCGAAGGTTTCACCTAATGAGAGATTATGTTAGATGGAGGGGAAAATGGATGGACAGATGTCGTGGTAGGGCGTCGGGGCAGTTGATAGGGTAAAGATGGATTCGACGCACATATTCCCCCGATAACTAGCGGTATGAAGTATGCGGCGCGGTAAGGAAACATCATGACGAAGTGGACAAGGGTCGCAATGCCGAAAATGGCCATGAAGGCGTACCCGGCTGTCGCGGAGGGTGTGTAAGGATAGAAGTCGACATAAGGGTCGGAGCCATTGACACCGGGGTGGAATTGAAAGTCCATGATTAGAGTTCACGGACTGAAGTGAAATACGATTCTGGCTTCTAAGAACGGTTGGATGTGTGAAAGTCTGAAATTCTCAATCTCTGGATTGATGGTCTTATATGTAAGATGACCCTGGAGGAGAAACATAATGGTATTACCGAATTGGGTAATTTGTGAGCGAGTACGAGCGGGTGCGCGATGAGCTTGTTTGGCGGGACAAGAGTGGAGAGGGCTAAGTTTAGCTGTCGGCGCAACAGGGACAGAGGCCACGAAGATAAGCATTTTCCAAGACCCAGACTCGTTGCGTGTATGTTTCATCTGTGCCTATGGTCTTGCATTTCTTGCCCATGGGTTGAACTGTGGCCAATCCCTTCTGTGGGCAAGGCAATGATGATTCCGTAGCAGGGACACTCTCAGGCACCCAAACTCTGTGCCGTGCTCTTACTAGTCTGTCTTCAGATTTGACGGCACTTAGCTCGCGATAGCTAGAGCAGTGCCGATCACCCCTACCAGTTCCAGCACGCCTACGCATATATACGAGAATATTGCAAGAAAACTAGGAAAATTCTATTCGAGCAAACGGAAATGCCTCCAATGCAAGACTCCGCAAGTCTAATCTATCACGCTAACTCCAAAATTGCATCAATCGTAATGCGTCTACTTGCCAAAGACCTTGAAGCGGTCCTCCAGGGGCGCGAAAGCCTTCTCGCCGGGCTCCGAGGTAGGGACGCCAAAGACCAGCTGAGCGTCGAGCTTCCAAGAGGCCGGCAGGTTCCACTGCTTCTGGATCTGCTCGTCAACGAGCGGGCTGTAGTGCTGCAGGTTGGCACCGAAGCCCTCGGACTCCAGAGCGGTCCAGACTGGGAAGGGAGTCAGCGACTGCTGATGACACATGGTAAAGCCCGTCATGGACCGATGATAATAATGAAAGAGGGTCGATGACTTACCAAGGTACTGGGACATGGCATTGGACTCCAGGGCAAAGGGGTCAAACTTGTCGGCGTAGATGGCGAACTTCTCCTTGATACCGGCGAGGGAGTCATAATCGACGAAGAAGAGGACCTAATGTTGGTTTAGCTGGATATGTTGGTCAAGCCAGATCATAAGGGCAAACAGACCGTTCCGTAGCCCGCGCGGAAGGCTTCCAGCTTGGGCTTGGTCTGGTTCTCAAAGTTCTCCTTGGGGAGGTGGCCAGCGGCAACCAGACCCTCCATGGCAGCGATGGCGATGTCCCAGACCTTCTGGTGCTCCTCCTTCAGCAGCAGGACGACGCGGGAGGTCTGAGTGTTGAAGGAGCTGGGCACGTGCAGAACGGCATCGGCGACGATGCTCTCGATGGCATCGTCAGAGATGGGGCTCTCGGCCTTCAGGCCGTAGTAGGTGCGGCGGGCCTTGACCAGCTCCAGGAGGGAGGCGGTGGCAGGGTTTTTGAATTGCGGCTGAGTGGAACCCATTGTGAAAGTATTATACTAGAGTAGTTGACTTGTTGATGAAGTTGAATTTGATTGATACCGATAGAATGTCAGACTTGATGTCGGGGCGGGACTACGACTTATATAGATATGCGGTATTTGATTTTACCCCGCCAGTCTGGTGGGGGACATTTTTCCATTCTATTGGACACTTTCACCTTCCTCATTATTTTTCATTATTATCAAACTGCATTACTGTGGCGTGATTACCACGCTCGACCAATCAGGATTTGTAAGCCGCAGGGGAGAGACCCTCACTAAACACTCGGGAATTAATCAGCTCTTAGCAAGACGCGGAATTAGCTGCCTTCCACCGGAACACGGATTTACGCCTGTAGGTAAGCAGGTGCTTTCGTTCATCTTTGCGCACAAATTCTGCTGTAAACTTCCATCTCTCTCTCTCTCTCTCTCATCATGCAGTGAAATATAAGATCAACAAGAGGAATGCATGAAGGAATGACTTGATTCGAAGCCAGGCACGTGAGGACAATTGATTTATGCCTGAGGTGTCACTACCACTTGGGACCACGTGATCGGGACTTCTTTTAGCCCGAGAGGGCACATGGTGGATTGATGCCTCAGGCAGACGAATGGCTAGAAAGGATTGGTTATGCCACTAGTGACGGAAGAAGCTTCTGCGGCTTGACCGGGAATACGAGGTGTATTTCCCATGGAAAAGTAATACATGAAAATCGACCGAAAAATAATTAGGGTTAATAAAAGAGAGAGAAGAAGAAACGAAAAAATAAAAATGGCAACAACAGATGAGACTACAAAAGTACACAAAGATAGAAATAAGAAAATTTTACAAAAGTTATACAAGGTACCGATGATGAGTTTATCAAACCAAATGAATGTAAACAATGACCGTTCGTTCCTGCATGGGGTCAAGGTCGACCGAACCGTTTTTGTTTCCCATATACACCTCCCCGTTCCACTCCTTCTTGATACTTTTCTTTGTTGCTTTGCCCTATTTTTGTTGTATATTTCTTTTCCTACTCTTCACCTGTTTTGCCTTCTTCGGCCTGTCTCCCTTTTACACTCACACCCACAGGCACCATTCCCTTTTCTCTCTACCTCTCTTCCTCCGTGAACTTATCATCATCACTACCATGGCGACTACTAGCACCCAGACAAAACCTTCTAAGCATTCCCGGGAAGAGGAAATGGAGGAAACCCCGCTGAATTGCCCGATCCCAGTCCCTAAGCCAGCCATCTACCCCAATGAGATGTACCTTTGTCGACGAGATGAGTATCACGACATGATCAATCATCATAAAGCTGTATTTTACACCCGCGCCACCCCCAGAGCTGCAGAGGTGACGGTCGGCCATGCTCTTGAGTCGGTCTTTGTTCGGGTGAGAACATGGGCAACCATGTGGGGAAAGGGAGAGTCACTCTCTCATGTTGCGGATTCGGATAAACAGGCGATAGTCGCCAGCTTGGATGAATACTGTGTCCAGGAAGACTGGGATAGCATCCTTCTCAGCCTCCCTCCTGCCGCTCGGGCTAATTTCGGATGGATCCTGGTTGAGACAATGCTGAACCAATTCATCTGTACCAAGTTCATAGATTCTCTCTCCATTCTGGTTCATGGACGGAAAGATCAAAGCCACCGATTCAGAGCCCCAGTCTGATTTCCACAAGAGGTTCCAGTACGTGTACGAGTGGCTCCTACAAGGTCAGTTCACATACCACCCTTTTCTTTGCATTTAATTAATCATGATCTTTTGGTCTGCTCTTGTTCCTTCGTCCCATCCGTCTTTGTTTCTTACTTCCCTCAAACTTCTCACCGGCAGACAATGCGATTTTACTGACCCCTAACAAAACCACAAAGTTTCCCACGAGGATGCAGCGTGGTGGAAATCCATCATTGTTGGAAAGCTCAACGATGAACCCTGCGTGATGAACAACATCCCACCCACTCCCGTCGGCCGCAACACAATTAAACATCGCACGGCGCTTGTGAAGACTTACACTGATGAGTTGATGCGTTCCCGGCTCTTCCAGCTCTTGCTTCGGGATCCAGTAACCAAGTACAAACGATCCCAGCGCAAGAGTAGTCTGCGTTTACTCCTCGAATCTGCCGCTCAAACCGTCATTCACGGCGATGGTGGTCTCTACGGTAATATGAACATTGTGCGACTGCCAGATCTTCCGAAATTCAACCACTGGTCGGGCCAGATGATCGTCCATCCCTTCCACGCAGGATTTGAACCCGTTGAAGGCAGTCGGGTTTTGATTGTGACGCGGCCAAGCTATAGCTACATCGACATCATCTCCCTCAAACACTTTTGTACGGTGCCCCCATGGATGGTGAACCGTGCCGAAGTACTGGTGGCAGCCAAGGGGAGAAAAGCCCGGGCACTATGGGCAGCAGCTGCTGTCAGCAATGACTGCGAGGACACCGTTGGAATGGACAAGGAGGAAGGAGAGAGCCAGGAAGATGATGACACGGAGGAGAATGCTGATCCGGTCAGGGATCTTCCGCCCCTACGAGAGACCATCTGGCGGCAGTAGACTAGCTGTTGAATGTCCGGAATTGAGTTCTGAGGAAGGAAGCCCTGAGAGGCGACAGTACCCATGGGCTTATTAACGTATTGAGTACATTCTGTCGGTCGTGTTCATCTCTCGTACCATTCGATTTCAACTTTGGGCCTTGTTCCGCTAGTCCGTAGCGTTTGCGTGTTCTCTGACCGCACGAGAGAGCTCCCTGACTTTGACGTGGAGTTTAGACCCTTCACACAAAGGCTGTAGATATCCGGCTGTGATTCGCTTCCCACCTATTAGTAGGCTATTAACTCTCCTCGTAGCCCTCCCGATTTCTCGCCCAGTGTAGCTGCACTTCTGGTCCCTTCGTTTGCATTCGAGGGGGAAAAGGGCAAAAAGTGAAGTGAACATACATAAATAAAAAGGGGTAAAAAAGAAGGAGGCTCCTTTCATCCATACGAAGCTGGTATGAGTCCCGCGGGGTTAACGACCCCTCATCGGTGCTACTAGTGATGGGCTATTACTACCTTATGAGTATCCTTCTACCAAAACATCATCCTTGTTGGAGAACCTTTTAATCCGGAAGAGTGGCAGTGAGGAGGGTTTAAGAGTGGACCGGCCAGGGTAGTAAGTACTCGTCTTCCGAAGGCATACTGCTTTCCTGCCATCGATTAAATCAAATAAACTGATACATTCTAGATACACAAACAAGTCTAGTACAACCATAATACCCGAACTTAGATGGCGAACATATGAAAGGCGATTAAACATGTAATCAAAAGGAAGACATGCCGGGGAGAACAAGTTAAGCTATTCGCCTAACAAAAAAGAGTAGAGAACAGTGAGAACACTCCAAGGGGGAAAAAAGAAAAGAAAGAAAAAAGAAAAGATAGGGAATCTACAGTTTTCACGTGGCCCAGCAGAGCATTATCTCATCCGCTCGATGGCTGGCAGTTGCTACTTCATGTAGCAATCCGGTGCCCGGGGCCTCCGCCTCAAATCTCCATTCCATGCTGAGGTGGACGTCTGTCTTCAATGACCAAGATGCAACTATCTCATAGTAGCGGACAGTTACATCCAGATCCCGGTACCGGCGCTCGTCGACATAGGGGGTATTATCGTCAACATTGTGCTTGCACAACGCAACGGTTTCCACTCCTAGCGGGATGGTGTCAGTCCACAGTCAATGTGAGGAACCAGTGTAGGATAGTGTATACTGACTGCCAGCCACATCACGCCGTCTTATTAATATGTCCTCTGAGAGGTATCGGCTGCGTACACTAAGGCGAAATCGTACTTGCCCTTGTCGGGGCACATTATTACTTGCCTGAACCTGAAAGAAGATGTTCAAAGCTGTCAGATTCAGAATGGCAAACCGTGATAGTGGCAATTAAAAAGGATGCGTACCGAAGTAATAGCGGTCGTATGACGATATTCGGAGTGCAGATCCCCGGCCCCAAGCCGCTCGATGAAGGAGCTGAAAATCCCATACTCCCATGGACTCCTATACTGCATAGGGTTTGGGGCACTCCCTATACGGGCCAAACCGTGTGAAACAATTGTCATGCTGTGATTTACGGTTAGCTCTTGTTTGAAGAGAGGAGAGCACGGCAACCCACGGGTCATAGCCATCAAAATAATTCACAGGCAGCAGATGGCTGACCTCGGGAATCTTGGCAAAATCGGCCTCTATCCGTCTCTAAAAATACTGGGAACAGCTCAAGCCTCCCACAATGGCTATCCTATTGGCGCCGTGCGTCTTGGCTTGATCTTTTATCCGGCCCAGGACGTCAGTGACAACCGAATCCATGGCTTTCTGGAGCACCCTGGCGCTGAAAGTGAACTGTCTGTCGTCAAAGTTAGAAAGGTCGCAGCCGCCGGCGTACCATCTTTGCAGATAGTCCCGGGGAATGGGGAGGGTAACAGTCACGTTGCCGCGACCATTGTATCGTTCCTTCGCCGCCCTGGCAGCTTCAACCGCTAGGCGAGCGACATCCCCAGATTTCAGCGGCAGACGCAGCTCTCGCCGGATGTGCTCCAAAAGGGCATTCTCAATGTGCGGATTTGTACAATCAGCCGAACTGTGATTGCCAATTTGTTGAAAAGTCAATCGTCGGGGATGATTCGGATCGACGCCCGTGATTTCGAACGTCGTGAAATCCTGCTCCATGTAAGCTATTGCGCACGTCAAACCAGTCACCTGGCCGTCAAAATCTTCTTACGTTGGTAGCGCCCCCAAGGTCGCACACGAGTAGTTTATCCCCTACCTGGACGGAATTGGCGATGAGTCTGTAGGAGACCCCAATGGCAGCGGCCATCGCTTCCGAATAGTAGGAAACGGTACCGCCGTTGTCTAGAAATCCAGCCGTCTCCACTGCATCCATCATTGTGTTGATTCCATTTCTGGACCAACAGGCTGGCATTGAAATGTGCCAGGCAATGGGTGGCAGGGCTCGAATTCTTAAGTTTTCGGTGACGTTGGGGTCATTGCAGAAAGACAGCCGGATATTTCGTAGATAGTCCGCTATGACGCGCGTAATCCGTGTGCGATTTTGATAAAAGCTGAAGCCTTTGTCTCCGAGGAGAGCCTTGAGATCCAGTCCATTCACTGGCACAGGCGAAGAGCCATCCACCAGTAACTTGGACCAGGAAACGCGGTCGCGATGTTCTCTGGCGGCGTTGCCCCAAAGGGGCGGCCTTTTGTCGGGGTAGGCCATGACGGACGGAGTGATCGGAATGCGGTTAACAGGCTGCCACTCCACAACCTCCCCTCGGTTTTGTGCCCAGTATGTCAGAGCTCAATTGCATGTTATGATTAGCGCCCGAGTTTGGAAAGGGGAGTGAAAGGAAAACCAAGCCGAATACACCGAAAGAGGGTCGTCACTTGCCCGTTTTGCTCGTACCATGGTCCAATCCAACGACGAGACGGTCCTGGTTGTTCATTGTGAGAGTAGAGGTTGTCCCAATGAAAGGGCACAAGGTGCGATTCAGTAGAAGAGCACAGGAACAAAGATGGTGCGTGTAAGTACTACTGACCCTAAGGATATGCAGTAGATTGGATAGAATTATGAGTTGAGAAGGGAATCACCACGCTGTTAGGCTCGCTCAATTTATGAACTTCAGGTCTCTCGAATTCCTGGCACTTACTAGCATGGCGTTATGCAACAAAATGAATCAGAGACCAGTCCAGCTCATTAGCCATGTCTCTCTCTGTCACTCTGTCTTTCCTCTCCCTTCTCTACTTCTCTGATCCCGTCGTGTTGGTATTTCGGGCTCTGTTTCCGCCATCTTGAGTCTACGATGAGTGTATAGACTTTCCCGGCTACGCCCCGAACGGATCCCGGACAAAGAAGGTTTCTCGGTTGAAACTCTTCAATGAAGGTTCAATACGGGATCCGGAGGCGTGGTCTAGAATGGGAACGAAATCGTATCCGGAAAAGCAAACAAGTCAACTGGTAAAAGTGGTAACATACTGTCCTTTGATTTTCCCCCGGCAATGAACGGAAACCCAAAATCATAAACAACCAGAAATGATCCAGAAAGGGGTGCGTAAAATACCAAACATACGCTTAGAAAGCCATAAAGAAGGGGGAGGTGGGGGGGGCAAAAGTACTCTTTGAAAGGCTGGAAAGGACATCAACAATCCTAACAAGTATTGAATCTTTCATTTCTTCTTTTCTCTTTAAACCCCAGCTCACCTCCTTACTTACTGGATTCTCTTCTTCCTTTTACCATCCTTTCTATCAAATGAGCTTATTTACCTCTCCACGCTGCCTCCCAGTCATTTTGTCAACTTGTGTTTCTCCGTGCCTGAAGTTTATCCGTACTCAGTCTCACTGAACTCTGCATCTCTTCTCAAACTCACTTCGGTTGTTTTTTCTTTTCTTTTCTTTTATTTTATTTTATTTTATTTTATTTTATTTTATTTTATTTTATTTTATTTTATTTTATTTTATTTTATTTTATTTTATTTTATTTTATTTTA